>NC_081425.1:81902133-82214077 GCF_949786415.1 Peromyscus eremicus
GGCCAGGGACAGGGCCTCCCCTGCCACCCTTCGAAAGCATGTAGCTCTGTGGACACCTAAACTTCAGATGTCTGGAAGCTTCTGGAATTGTGAGAATACATTCCTGTTGCTTGTAGCCACCCATCTGTAGTAATATTCTGTGGCGGACTCCAAGAATCGAATGAGACTCTCACCCGGAGAGCCCAGCTAGCCTTACCCTCCTGAAGCCCACACTCTGCCCTGGTACCCTTTGCAAAGCTTGACTCTGTTACCGTCCCGTTGTGCCCACCCCTCCCTCTGCCATGTATATTAGAATAAGATTGAATTTTCTAGCTTAGGTTACTAAGCTTTCAGATCTCGGAACTGTGGCCATTCATCAACTGTCAGGGGATGTCGTAAACAAGGGACTTTAAAAACCATGTTTGCTTTTTAGGGTGATAATACTTGGGAGGTGAAGCTAGGAGGTTTATACATAATGCATGTGTTTTAATGGGCCACGCGCTGCGGCCCTCTTTAGTTGGAATGATTCGTTTTAATGTTCAAAATAAATATCAGAGACAATTTGCCAACAAAGCTGATTTTCTTCGCCCGCCATTAACTTAATCTTTATACCTCAGCTTAATGACAGAGGGGCTGTGGGATGATGGGCTGGGAAGTCAACGGGAGGGGCAGAAGGCATGGTCATGAGCCACAGGGTGATGGCCCATCTTGGTTTGTATAACAATCCCAACCATTGCTCCGTGTCCTGGGTGATTATTTTGAGGTTGGATCAATTGGCACTGCCAAGATTCAAATGCTTCTCATGGACCAAATCTCAGTTTCGTATAGTTTAATGGAAAGGTGAAGATGTTTCCTGATTTGTATGATACACTGGATGGTTTTACACAAAGGGAAACTGAGCTCTTCGAGCCCAGGAGCATGGTCTGGAAACACTGAGCTCCACGAGACATGAGCCCCAGGCCCTGCCTGCTGCTCCTGCTTCTCTTCCATCTTCTGCTTCCTTCTTGTCTGCTCTCTCCACCTCTGCCCACCCCCACCCCTGCCCCGCCCCTGTCTGTCCCCAGCTCCACAGCCTTCTTGTCATACCTGGAAGGCAAATCCTGAGGGCTTCCCATATTCTGTCCTGGCTTCCTGGGGCTGATGGGACATGAGGAAGGACCCACAGACCCATGATCTGATCACAGCCTCCCCATCCATCCCAAACCAGTCATACCCCGCCCCCCACAGAACACCCATCACACCTACTTATGTTGCTAACTGATTTTGAGTATCTGTATGGAATTTGAGGGAGGTCTGAGTTCCTCCTCACGGGGAACTGTGCTCTGACCTCACTCACAGCTGCTGGCAGGTGAGGTGATGGGGCCGGGAACAGGGGACTCGTGAAGGACTCACCAAACTGAGAGGATTTGAGTCCAGAATCCCTTAGCCCAATGCTGTCATTCTGTTCTGTGTTGTTATATCAGAACAACAGCAACTGAATCACTGAAAGAGGAAAGTAATGTCCTCAGTCTTGTAGGTTTGGGGGCAAAGTCATCTAAGATAAAGGCAGGGCATGTGGCAAGAACTTCAAGTGGCATCATCCCATGGCAGCAGGTGGATGGGAGAGTGTGTGAGAGAAAGAGATGGAACTTTGTTGTGGTATTTATTCCCCATCTATCTATCTGTCTGTCTATCATCTATCAATCTATCTAAAATTTTTATTTATTTATTTATTTATTTGTTTGTTTATTTATTTACTTATTTGGAGTATGTGTGCATGTGTGTGTGTGTGCACGCACATGCATGTGTCATGGCTTGCATGGTGCATGTGGAGGTCAGAGGACAACTTGTGGGAGTAGGTTCTCTCCTTCAACCATCTGGGCCCCAGAATCAAGCTCAGGTTATTAGACTTAGTAGCAGGTGACTTTACCTACTGGGCCCCTTCACTGACCTCTATCAATCTATCTATCTATCTATCTATCTATCTATCTATCTATCTATCTATCTATCTACCATCTATCTACCTATCTATCATCTGTTTATTATCTATGTTTCTAACTATCCATCAATCTATTATCTCTCTTTGTATCTATAATCTATCTGTCTACTATCTATAACTATCTATCTATCCATCTATCATCTATCTATAGATACCTGGATTTGGAAGTGGTATATTCTCGGTTTTTATGGCTACAGAGTGCAATATGGCTATTTAGAACAAGAGGACAATAGGAGTGGAGATTCTCTGCATCTTGAAAAAAATCTCTTGGCTTTTCTAGACCTAAGCTTTCTCATCTGGGTATTGGGAAAGCTACCCATATGTCCTCTGCTGTCTAGCACCCAATGGTCTATGTGGGTTTTGTGGGGTTAGGGCCAATGTAGGGGTACAGGGCAGAGTTCAAGTCTCCCTGTTGGAGGCCAGTCCATGCAGTACATTGAGCAGTGGTGTGACTGCCCTGGAGAGAATCCCAGTCTCTCTGGGTTTTGGCTTCCACTGGAGGAGAGAGATGGGTGAGAAGCAGCTGGGTCTGCAGTGAGAACTGACATCATCATGCAGACATCTGGCACTGCCTAGGGGCTGCCCTTCACATACCCTCTAAGAATAAATGGCTGTGGTTCTTCCCACCTTTCCCTATCATTGTCCACCGCCTGCCCCAGAAGCTTCACAGATGAAGGGTTTGTGGGGTTGAACACCCTGCTAAAATGTTTGCTACCCCTTTCTGAAAAGCGCCCCCCCCAACCCAGTGCTCTTCATGGAAGAATTGCTACCCACCCCAGGACTGTCCTCAGAATTCTTTTGCACTAGGTGCTATAGACTCCAGCTACCCCAGAATCATGTGCAGGGTACAGGGATTCTTATCTTCCCAATCTTGTGTGTGTGGTGTGTGTGTGTGTGTGTGTGTGTGTGTGTGTGTGTGTGTGTGTGTGTGTGTCCATGCATGTACATATGTGTGCATTTATGTGTGAATAGGCCAGAAATTGACATCTGGTGTCTTTCCCAGATCTATCCATCCATCCATCCATCCATCCATCTATCTATCTATCTATCTGGTCTCTTACTAAACCTAGAAGCCCCCGATTTACCTAGACTGGTTGGCTAGAACTCCTGTCTCCACCCCCCCACCCCCCACCCCCCGCTCCAGTGCTGGGGTTACAGGTATGCACCACCATGCCTGCATTTTTATCCAGGTGATGGGGATACAAATTCACATCCTTATGTTTGTACAACAACCACTTTACTGACTAAGTCACCTCTCCAGTCCATTATCCACCCACTCACTCCCCACTCTGGGAGCCTCGGATCATCGTTTCTCTGTCCCTGACAGCTGTGAAGGCTTCTTCTTGCTTCAGTCCCTGTGATGAAACCCTGCTTTATGTACCCACAGATTACAGACCCAATCCTTAGGGGGCAGATACTGGAGCTGCAGAGAAGAAATATTGGGATCTGACTCCCAGCTCTGCCATTCCCCAGCTCTGTGGCTTGGGGGAAAAGTTGGCTTCAGCTCCCTGAGCCCAAGCATCTTGCCATGTGTGGTGAGGATGCTCATAGCTTCTGCTCCGCAGGATGGTAGGGGAAGCCACTGGGGCCACCATCTGCAGGGAGTTAGGACGCAAGGTGGCATCGGACTCCTCTAGGGCTGTTGCTGTTGCAGAGGTCAGCGCCTCAGGATCAGCCACAGAGTCGGTGTACCAGCCAGAAGTTGTTTTGTGGTGAAGGTTCACCTGTGTGGATATCCCCAGAGACCAGGAGAGCTCAGTGCCACCATGCAGGGGTTCAGAGAGATAAGCATTCAGTAGTGGTAGGAGCTCAGTCTCCTGTTTCCTGTGAGGGACCATCATATGGGGACTGTCTTCTAGCTCTGTCTTGCTGGGGATTCCACAGGCCTGGCAGCTCCCTCGGGAGCTTTTCTTTCCTCTCTGAGGACATGTCTGTGAGTGCACAGCTGAATCCTAGCAGTGAGTAGCAGAGGGGAGCTGGGCTGGGAACTGGAGGAACTTCTGGTCTCCACACTGACTAGTGTGCACCTAGGTACAATACTTTACCTCTCTGAGTCTTGGTTCCCTTATCTGGGAAGTAAAAGACTAGGGCACCATTGTCCATGTGGAAATGATGTGTGTGTGTGTGTGTGTGTGTGTGTGTGTGTGTGTGTGTGTTTGCACGCATGCGCAAGCACTTGTAGTAATGTATATGTGTGCACCTTCAGCTCCATCTTCCTCCTGTCTATCCTTTCACCTGGCTCACTTCAGGTGGGCCTTCTTCCTCCAGGCAGTCTTCTCTGGCTCAGGAGGCTCCTTCTTGGTCCTTATGACCCAGGATTTCCCTCTACCTAAACAGCATCTCCTCACCTTAGCACAGAGTCTGAATAGTAGAAACTCCCTTCATCATGCTGGGTCAACTAGATGATTGCCAGGCCATTAGGTGAGAGAGATCTCCTAGGAAGTGACAGCCAGTTCCCCCTTCCTGAAAAGTCTGAATGGTGAGCTAAACCAGTCCCCAGAAGCTGCAAGGAGAGCTTACTCTAAGGTCTGGGTCTAGCTAGAGGCTTCTGGACAAAGTGGGCCTCACTTTGCCCTGGGGTGCAGGGCCCCTGGCAGACCTCTGATTTTCTCATTCATTTGGTGTCTGATCATCTAGCTTTGGTCTTGATGCTCTGAGGAGAGGAACCTGGAGCCTCTGGATCTCTAATTCTTTTCAAGAGGAAATACCCCAGTGGGAGTGTTTTTGCTCAATTTACTTTTTTTTGTTTTGGTTTTGGTTTTTTTTTTTTTTTTTTTTTTTGGCCAGCTTTCATGTATCCCAGGCCGGTCTTGAACTTTTTAATATAACTGAGAATGACACTGAACTTCTTCCTGCCTCTGCCTCTCCAGTGTCAGGATTACAGGCATGTACCACCACTCCCAGTTTATGTGACACTGGGGGGTTGAACCTAAGGCTTTGTGCATGCTAAGTAGGTACTCTAACAACAGAGTTATACCCCCAGGTCCCCATATGCATTTTTAAAGTCAACCTGAACTCTTTGGTTTCAAATAGGAAATCCAGGATCAAGGCAAGCATTGAGTGAGACACAAAGAGATTCCCAGGGCTCAGTCCTACCATTGTTCCACTCTGGTCCCAGGGTCCTTGCCTAGCCAGCTTCCAGGAAGAGTAACCACCAGGTCAGTTCTGTCAATCAGGCCCTCCATTTTGTCCCCAGCCAGCCTGGTTCTTCATGGCTCCCACACTCCGCAGAGAGTATCCTTGCCTCCCAACTTCTGACCTGAGTCCTTGCAGAAGGTCTCTCTAGTGTTCTAACTAGGGAGGGGTACCAAGGTTTGGATAAGGTTTTAATCACGTCCCCTAAAGGGGTTTGGAAGCCTGCTTGCCAGTGAGAAGATGGTGAGTGGCCACAGGATCTGAAGGAGTCAGGGTCTAGTGAAACGTGGTTAGGTTACGGTCTGAAGAAGGAATTAGGACAATTTTCATGGGTCCCTGGTCAGCTCTCTCAAGACTAGCCCTCCTCATCTGCTGTCTGCTTCCTGTCTTCCTACTCAGTCTCTCCTTGCATTTTTTAGACCCTCGTGCCATTTGCTCTGTGATGCAGCCAAAGAGAACCTCACCAGAGCCAAGCATGGTATTGTAGTCAGAAGTTCTCCTGTGTCACACCCAGTCCCAAATAAACACACAGAGGCTTATACTAATTACAAACTGGATGGCCTAATGGCTCAGGCTTCTCACTAGCTAGCTCTTATAACTTAACCCATCTCTATTAATCTATAAGTTGCTACGTGGCCACAGCTTACCGGCACTTTCACATCTTGCTTCTCCTGGTGGCAGCTGGTGTCTCCTGACTCTGTCCTTCCTCTTTCCAGAATTCTCTTCTCTGCTCACCCCGCCTATACCTCCTGCCTGGCTACTGGCCAATCAGTGTTTTATTAAACCAGTGTACAACAGCATTAACCCCAACATGGTGTAGAACCATGCACCTAAACTTCTCAAAACTATGAAATAAATAAACCCCTTTACTTTGTAAAGCAGCTAGCCCCAGGTATTTTATTATAGTGATAGAAACTGGACTAATACAGAAGGCAGCAGTCTCTTCACTCTATATCCTTTAAGTCTACCTCTAGAAGTCAGGGTCAGGAAATGTACAGGTTTGGAGCCCAGGAGATCTGGGGTGAAAGCTTAGCTCTGTGGGCATTGACATTGGAACTTGGCATCTCAGTATTCCTTCCACTTTGAGAGTGTAAGAAATCTTATCTCAGCATGGATGATATACCAAACAGTGGTTAGCTCCATCTGTCTCCTCATCCATTATCCACTCATTCATCCACCCATCCATCCATCTATCCATCAACAATTTATCTAGTCTTTTATCCATCCATTTATCAACCCATTTATCTATCTATCACCTATCTATCTATCTACCTATCTATCTGCCTACCTATCTATCATCTATCTATCCATCCACCTATCCATCTATCCATCATCAATTCATCTAGTCTTTTTATCCATCCATCCTTTACATACTAGCTCTATGCTCAGAGGGCTAAAGTTAGCATCTATGACTCATCTATTAAGACATATGGGGAAGAGGAAAAGCCTGATCCTTAGACTCCTTTACGAGATGGGCAGAAGCAGGTTTACTCAGTCAAGCTCAGGTGATTTGACTCCAGCTCTCCTTATCCTTGGAGTGATGTAGGCGGGGCCAGGAGAAGCCCCTCCCCCATCTCAGCATTTGTGCTGGCTTGGTTTCCTTTTGCTGTAACAACACAAACAAGTGCTCCTTTTTGTTTGTCCTTTATCTTCCCCAGACTCAGTCAGGAGTGTGTTCCCTCTTCTCCACTGACAACCTTATTTCCTTTTATGACGAACCCCAGAAAAATGGTGAGTAAGTGCTTGATGGAGTTAGAGAGATTGCCTTTTGTTTTGCGACTATCAGCTTAAAAATAATGTTTAAGAGATTATGAATGGGTGATTAGCTGTTTTTCCCATTACTTCTCTCTCAGAAGCAAACTCACGGTGACTGATAGGCACGACAAAAATGGAGGCCTCATTCCAGGCAGCTGGGGAGAGCACAGACACTCCTACCTGAGGGGTGACAGAAGTGAGATGGAGTCTGCTTAAAGACATTGTCAGTGTCCTGGGTTGATGCCCGTGCCTCGCCCCTCCCACCCCACCCTGATGGGGAACAGCAGTTAGGAGAACCCAAGGCAGATTCCCTATTTACTGCTTTTCCCGAGTCAGTTTGTTTTGGGTGGAAACAGCCTCTGATGGGGCTCTATTGGGCCATTTCGGGGGACGTTTATCATTTAAAAGGAACAATTTTAATACCTACATTTGCTGTGCAGTATGAGCCATAAATGTGATTTAGGCTTCTTTTTATAACAGACACTACAGGCGATTGCACAGGCTCCAGAAGCCTTCCTGCAGGTGGGGGCCATGAATGGGGGGCGAGCAACTTCCTCTCTGACAAAAGTCTGCCCTGCCTCCCTCCTGTCCCCTCCCTCCCTCCCTCTCTCTCTCTCTCTCTCTCTCTCTCTCTCTCTCTCTCTCTCTCTTCCTTCCTTCTTCTATCCTCTCTCTCCTCTTCTTTCCTCCCCCTCCCTCCCTTCCTCCTTCCCTTCCTCCCTTACTCTCTCCTCTCTTTCCTCCCTTCTTCCCTCCCCTCCCTCCCTTCTTCCTCCCTCCTCTCCTTCCTTCCTTTCTTCCTTCCTTCCCTTCCTTCCTTTATACAACCCTCCCCTTTTCCTCCCTCCTTTTCTCCCTCCCTCCCTCGCCCCTCCCCCCTCCCCTCCTCCTTCCCTTCCTTTTTCCATTTTGCAGACTAGGGATTCATGCAGGCCCTCTACTGCTGAGCTATACAGTCCTAGTCCTTTCCTGGACCTTTCTTTTGACACTTGCTTTGAATTCCTCATGCTGACCTTGAGATGACTCTATAGTCCATAGGGGCCTTGTGCTTGTAACCTCCTGCCTCAGTCTCCCCAGGAACTGGGATTCAGGTTTGTAGCCCAGGGCAAAGATGGAAGTTTCTCTTTTTACTCTTTCATGAAGTTAATTTAGTGTTAGCTGAGGGGATGGGCTGAGTTGTGACTCTTTTATGAAGGGAGTCTGGATTCCCCACCCTTCTAGAGTGTCAGAAAAGAGTGGTCTCCAGGCAGTGAGGGCCTTGGACTGCCAGGCTGGCACTTTGAGGACATTCAGGGCTGTCTGTCTCTCCTGCCTCTCCGGCTCAGCTGCTCCATCTGCAGTAACCGCTGAAGTGGCCATGGTAACAGGTCTGCCTCAGTTCTGCTCAGAGTCGGGAGACCTAGAGCTCGCTAGAGATGCCCAGCCTTGACTCTGCCCAGGCTGTGAAATCAGAGAGGCAGGGGAAGAATGCTCTGTGCTATAAGCCACGAGGAGGGATATGATGTACACAAGCAAGTCAAGGACAGAGAGAGATGTTCAGAGTTCACAGAGTGTCTCAACCCATTGGCTTCTGGTCTTGGGAGCTAGAGACCCACCCACCAAGTGCTTAGGTTTCAAACTGGCCAATGACCAATCAGCAGGTCCATTCCTGACCATTAGACTTGGGCTAAATCTTGAAAACTTGGGTGTATGTCCTGAGATGGTGAGGAGGAGAGGGTGACAGGGGAAGACAAGACTGACCTAATGGGTATCCACTTACCTCGGAGAGCCCTGTGCACTCTGTGTGTGTTAGGTGAAGGCATGCACATACCCGCCTTGTATAAAAGGATACCTCTGGAGAGACAGAGACCTAAAAGCTCTTCCAGTCACAAGGGCTGACCGTAGGTATTAGCGCGGACATCTATATTATTCTGAGGTGTAGTGCTGGGCAACTGTCCACTAAAGAGATATACATGAGAGGCAGGGCAGGCAGAAGCCAACCCACCATGATCTCATTTGCCATGGATGCTGTTCTATACTGGCAAAGGGCCCCTGTGGTCCCAGCATTCTAGGTCCTGTCTGTTTTTGCCTATAACTGACATTCTGCTGTAGTGGCCTCCTGCCCCAGCCAGGTTGGTAACGTTGGAAAGGAGACAAACCCTTCTGCAGGGATCTGCAGCAGCCTGCTGACAGATGCCCCCATGAGGAGGGGTGGGGGTTGGGATTAATTTTTGGTGGAAGCAGTGTTGGCTGAATGTGTAGTTTTCAAGTTGTTGACTCTGATATTAAGTAACAGGCAGACTCCTGCCCAATGGATGTTATTAAAATTAACTGTTTTAGCACTACATTTAGAATCAAAACCAATCTGTCACTCCTAAATTGGTTTCTTTCAACTGCTATTGCGGGTAAAGCGAACAGTTTTAACAATTACATCTCCAGTGCAAATCATAAACGTGATTTACAGGAAAACACTTAATCTACTGCCCTGCCTGTACCCAGAGCTGCCAATTAGATGGCGGTAAATTTCTCCACGTGTTGATCTGCTTCCCAGACAGCAGCTCAGCCCGAGTGCCTCCATCACCTGTGGGCCCAGGGCTGCGGTTTTCCTTTAGAAGAGGGAGGCATTCCAAAGCAAATGACTGTCCATCTGGAGCTGGGTGCTGGGGGATCCTCTGTTCTAGGCTATTAGGAACCAACACTGACAAACTGTAGAAACCTAAGTGGAATATCAGTAGTACTTAACCCAGTCAGAGCTAGCTGTTAGAGAGGGAGACTCTAAATGTTTGGACAGAAAGACAGTGAAGACCATGAATTCATTCATCAAACATTGCTTCAGCAGCTACTTCTCCAGAATGAGGATCGGAAACTCTGCCATGATTGAGTCCACCCCATGGTCCCTCAGTGAACTCACAAAGGGGAAAAACAGGTGTCAGACAATGCCATTTGTGGTTTGATAACTCCTCCTCTTCCTCTTCCTCCTCCTCCTCCTCCTCCTCCTTCTTCTTCTCTCTCTCTCTCTCTCTCTCTCTCTCTCTCTCTCTCTCTCTCTCTCTCTCTCTCTCGGGCCTGGGAGTGTGTACATACCTGGGTGTGTGTGTTTGGAGGCCAGAGGTTGAAGTCAGGTGTCCTTCTCAGTCACTCTCCACCTTATATTTTCAACAGTTCCTACTGAACCGACAAGCTGGCCATGAAGCTCCGGGGACCCTCCTGTCTCCCCTCCCAGCACCGTGATCACGGATGTTTGCTACTGCACCCAGCTTTTTATATGACTTCTAGGGACCCAAACTCAGGTCCACATGCTCCCACTACAAGCACTTTACCCACTGACATGTCGGAGAGGCCATGATTATGCTCAGAATGCTGGGAGGAGTGGTTAATGTAGACAGGCTTTGTAGAAATTTCATTTGAGTGAGTCTTGAATAGAAGTTTCTCAGATAGAGAAGGAGAGGAAAGGGGTCTCTCAGGAACCAACACTGGCAAACTCTTGTCAGCAGGGAATTTTCAGCGAGAGGCTACTGCTCTGGTCCAGCAGGAACCCAGGAGATCCCTGAAGTCAGAATGCCTCTTTTGAGAAGTTGCAATTTGGGCTAATGTACTATTAAAAAAAAATTGTCTAGCTAAAAAAATAAAAGACCAGAGCATGGAGGTGCTGGGTGCCAGTTGGCAGAGAGTGTAAATGCCAGGACGTTCTAAGTTGTAGATTGGAGGATGGTCCCTGGGTATTGTGAGAAGTCAGAAAGCATATGCAAACCACATGTAAATGAAATGCAAGCCAGCACCTGCTGTGCGCATTGTGTACTCTGCAGCAGGGAGGTAAGCTGGCCAGTCCGTCTTCAGAGCTCCCACTAGACACACCAGCTACCATAGGGGCTGTGGGAGAAAGAAAAGTCCACCAAGACTCCTCTGGGAGAGAAAGAAAGACCAGAGCAAGGGCTCTGGAAGGGAGGGATGAAGCCCCAAGGTGGGCATCCCTTTTTATTTTTATCTTTATTTTTATTTCCAGACAGGGTTTCTCTGTGTAGTCCTGGAACTCACTCTGTAGACCAGGCTGGCCTTAAACTCAGAGATTTGCCTGCCTCTGGGTACTGCTCAGGGATTAAAGGCATGAGCCACTACTGCCTGGCCCCAAGGTGGGTATTCTTTTTTTTTTTTTTGGTTTTTTGAGACAGGGTTTCTTTGTGTAGCTTTGCGCCTTTCCTGGAACTCACTTTGTAGACCAGGCTGGCCTCGAACTCACAGAGATCCACCTGCCTCTGCCTCCCAAGTGCTGGGATTAAAGGCGTGCATCACCACCGCCCGGCACCCAAGGTGGCTATTGTTAAGGGAGCTGAGTGAGAGGCATGCTCCTGCCTCTGCCAAGAACCCAGTCCTCTGTGCTGTCCTTCAAAGGTTCTCCCAAAACTAATGCTGGGAGTACAAGGGGGCTGGCTGTGTTTCTACTTGACTGTCCATGTCAGTCTTCCTCTGTGCCTCAGCTGCTGCTTCCTGACACAGTGTTGGTGACGGTGACGTAACAGCCTGGGCTCTTCCCAGGGGACTCTGTCATCACTGCTTGCCCTGCCCACCTTGAAGATGTGCCCAGCAGCTGTGGACTGAGGCTCACCGGACTCCTGAGAATAGGAAAGCAAACCCGAGGCACAGGAGAAAGGGAGTTTTCTACCCAGATCCCTCTCTCCTTAGAATTTCTGTCAAGAAGCAAGAAGGCAGCATGCTGAGATATCTCCATGACTAAAGTTCTTGCTGCACAAGCGTGAGGGCCCGGGTTCAAATCCCCAGCCCAGATGTAACCGGACAGGCATGTGACAGGTACCTGTAATCTCAGGGCTGGGAGCTGAGACAGCAGGACCCTGGGGACTATCTGGCCAGCCAGTTCAGCCAAAACAGCAAGCTTCTGGAGGACAAGGGAAAGCCGCCAGCAATGCGTGCGCCTGAGTATGCACAGCACACCCCCTCCTCTGCCCCCGAAACAGGAAGCGAGGACCCTTCCCTAGGCTGACTTTGGGACTCCATGCCTCCTGGCTTCAAGAAGTTTCCAGGGCTGACTCTGCCTACTTGGCTGTGTAGCCTCGCCCAAGTTCCCTCTCTGGCAATCACCGTGCCTCAGCAGTTGACCAGACAGTTCACAGGAGCTCCTCTCACCCAGCTGACAGGCATTTGCAGACCTGCCGTGACCGGCATGGCTTTGGACTTGACCTGACTGGGCCACAGGGGATGAAGAAAATGGCAGACACCAGGTGGGCCGTGTACTCGGATGGAGACAGGACCTGCTGCCCTGAAGCTTAGTGTATTTGTGGCACACAGCACAAATGAGAAGACAGAGTAGCTAATCTTGGTGGGTGGGGGTGGGGGATGGGGGGTTGGGGGGGTAGGGGTGGGGGGATGTCTCTGTATAGGAGCAGTCTCAGGCTGTAGTCATCTGGGATATATTGGCATCCTTGACAGGACTGTACTCATGACAACAGAACATATTCACTCGGGACTTCATCTACTCCCCACACATACTTGCCGCCACCCCCCTCCGTGTGTGTGTGTGTGTGTGTGTGTGTGTGTGTGTGTGTGTGCGCGCGCGCGCACAAGTGGACGAGAGAGAGAGAGAGAGAGAGAGAGAGAGAGAGAGAGAGAGAGAGAGAGAGGCAGACAGAGACAGAGAGACAGCGAGACAGAGATCCCAAGGCACAGGAGCTGAATAACAAGCAGTTTGGAGGGCTGAAGTGTCTCAGGGACATTCCATGCCCAAGCCAGCACTATGTCCTTAGGTCCCTGCACAGAGTGGCTCCTGGAGGAAGAATGGACATGGCTGGCTGGCCAGGCTTGCTCCATATATGGTGTGGGGGCAGCAGAAAGGGGATTCTGAGTGTTCTGTTGCCTCTATGGCTCCCACCTTGCTCTCTGCTCTTCCCACTGTCTGCTTCCCAGCAGGCAGCGGGCAGCGGGCAGCGGGCAGCAGGCAGGGCGGCAGACCTGGCTCTCCTCAGACCCTTCTTCCTGTTGGCTTCACTGGTGTCTCTCTCAGTCCCTCTCCCTTTTCTCTCAGTCTGAGTCACACCTGATCTCAACGCCAGCTATTGACCGTCTGGGTCTGGAAACTGATTTCCCCGCCTTTCTCTTTGCCCAGCTCCTCACCTCCTTCATCAAGACCCAGACCCTGGGTGCTTTGGGGAAATTAAGGAAGAGTCTCAGCCTGCTGAGGAGGAGACCATGAAAAGCCAGCCTTCAGCAGGTGGCACTGTTGGGTGACTTTTGCTTTTAACACTGGGGGAAAAAAAAAAAACCAACCAGCCAAAACCACACTAGAATCTACTGGCATTTGAGGTTTTTCTTTTGTTTTGTTTTGTTTTTTGTTTTTGTTTTGTTTTAAATAAAAATCATGACTATTATTTTCCTGGCATCATTAAACAAGGTGCAACGTCTGTGTGTGTGCTGTGTGTGCTGAGGATATGTGAGTTGTGAGTGCCTGTCTCTGCATGGGAATCTGTGAGACTGGAGTGTGTGTGTGTGTGTGTGTGTGTGTGTGTGTGTGTGTGTGTGTGTGTGTGTTGACAGAGCTCTTGCTAAGTCCAAGACTGTGTCTATGCATTGGCATGACGTGAGTGGGTGTTCAGACAGAGTGCTTGTGTGAAGTCCCAAGCACCGGGATTTTGTATGGTGAGTGCTCCCATGAAAGGTACATTCACTCTTGGTTACCATCGCTGAGTTGGGGGGCTCACCCTCTGCTTATGCCCACACGGCTGATACCACCTCTAGCAGGCCAGGTTTCTTCCTTGAGACTAGAACAAGCTTCTGAACACAGGTCCTGAAACCCTGGCCCCACAATACTCCTGGCTTTGCTAAAACCCTAGATAACTGCATGTGCTCTCTGGCTTTTCCTGGAGCAAGCACCCTAGAGTGATGATATACCAGTGGTAGCAACGGCTTTTGGTCGGGCTTGCTTTGCTCCCCACAGATCATCGGAGCTGTGGCCTGAATGTAATTTCAGGGTTCCACACAGTAAAACCCATAGCCCACCCTGGCTACTCAGCTGGAATGGGAAGAGGAAAGGTAGGTCCTAGGATTGTTGTAGAGAAAGAGGGGCCCAGAGAAGGTGTTGAGAGGCCATGAGGACACACAGGAAGAGAATCCGAGAACTGGTGCTCAGGAGGGTTGAGGGTCAGTTCTTCTGTCCTTGAGGC
The DNA here is from genome assembly GCF_949786415.1 of Peromyscus eremicus. Classification (NCBI taxonomy): domain Eukaryota; kingdom Metazoa; phylum Chordata; class Mammalia; order Rodentia; family Cricetidae; genus Peromyscus; species Peromyscus eremicus. The sequence goes on from NC_081425.1 coordinate 81,916,129, forward strand.
TGCTCTAAGAAGCCTGGAGGAGCCCTGGAAGGAAGATGACTTCTGGCTTGGGCTATGGTGAGGGTGACATTGACTTAAAAATTAGTTCATGCTTCCCTCCATCTTTTTACAGAAACAGTATGAACTCTTTGTAGAAAACATAAAAACACAGATAACAGAAGAAAATTAGACACTCAGAATTCTGACTCACAGAGATACCATCGCTGTGTGCGCACACCACCAGGCTTTATCTTTTCTTTAAAAATAAAAAGATGCCGGGCAGTGGTGGCGCACGTCTTTACTCCCAGCACTCAGGAGGCAGAGGCAGGTGGATCTCTGTGAGTCAGGGCCAGCCTGGTCTATAGAGTGAGTTCCAGGACAGCCAAGGCTAACACAGATAAACCCTGTCTCGAAAAACCAAAATAAATAAATAAATAAAAATAAAAACATTTTATTTTTAATTACACATAGAATATTGGAATACATTCTTTTTTTTTTTTTTTTTTTGAGCTGAGGATCGAACCCAGGGCCTTGCGCTTGCTAGGTGAGCACTCTACCACTGAACTAAATCCCCAACAGGAATACATTCTTGTTAGAAAAAAAAATCCCAACAATCTGGGTCATGCTGGAATCTTCCTTCCCCCTCATAGCCTTGGCTTTTCCTGACTGAAGGAACTCTTGATATGTACCATTTCTCATCTTTTAAAGTTCATACACACTGCCGAGTACTGTATGTATACCTGGTCAAAAGCCCACACATCAAGAGGTCCCTAGGGGGACCCTAACATAGGGACACATTGTCCAACTGCCTTCTGTGTATTTATGTTTCTATCCCCAGCCCAATGGTGCCTCCACTTTGGTCAAGGAAGCAGTCATCTGCAGTGGGCAGCAGTTAATGCAGAGACCCCGGACTGGTCAAAGGTGGAGAGTAGGTGTCTGCTGAGTGTTCAGACTTAAGCGAGACTTCTATATCAACCACCCAAGGCTCAGGGAGCATCACAGAAGAGGAGTTGGAAAGAAGGTTTGCTGGGGAGAACCGGGAAGGGGTTCTCCCAGTGAAATGTGAAATGCTGTCTTCGGGACATGACAGGGCCACTGTGCTCCTGAACCCACTGCAGCTGTGGTTAGGTGCATGGGATTAAGCCAGCAAGACCAGTCATTCCAATGAGGTTACAGAGAGGAGGGCCACGTGTGAAAGTGAGAGAGAAAAATGTTGGGGGGGGGGCGTGTCTGGGGAAGAGTTAGAGAGGGGATGTGGAAGTGCATAGCATCAAGATACATTGTATGCATGTATGAAATTGTCAAAAGATAAGGAAGAGGTATAAAAAATAAAGTTCACACACCTTTGGATACGGTCACATGGGAACGAACGCATGTAGCCCAGGCTGGCCTTGAACTCGCAGTATAGCTGAAGTTGGTGTTGAACTTCTGATCCTCCTGCCTCCACAGCCCAAGTGCTAGGATTACAGGCACGGCCACCGTGCTTAGTGCCTGTAGTGCTGGGGAGCAGACTTCTCATGGGCTAGGCAAGCTCTGACTCTGTCATCCTCAGCCTGAGGGGCTGGCTTCAACTTTGGGGTGTGTGGATTTTTTTTTTTCCAACTTGAGTGGTATCATGTCATATGCATTTTTTTTTTTTTTTTTTGCCTTGATCTTGGCTCTTGACGGCTAGTTTCCAGGTTCTCTCAGTGGGTGCTGGTGTTCAGAACACTCACCCATCTGTCAAAGCCACTAGATGGATCTCCCCAGCATGCACAGGCCAAAGTCTATTTAACCATCCTCTTTTGATGGACATTCGGATTGCTTCCACTGTGTTTTATTGCTTTTCTGTTCCCCATGTTCTAGGTCAAAGGCCGTCTTGTTACCCAGCTTCTCTAGGTCAATGGGAACAAGAAATTGCTACTGGCTACTCTCCTTTCACATGTTAGCAGAAACGGGAGCACCTTGGACTGCAGTCGTGAGAACATGCCTTCTCCAGGCATCCACACTAATAAGGCAGCCATAACTGCACGAGTCAGACTGTGGCCACCAGTGCTGTATGCAGTGAGACCTTGACAGGTGTCTGAGGGAGAAAAGGCATCAAACGGTCATGTAGGGGAGTACATTCAGGGGATGTTCTTGCAAGTCACTAGTGCCCCCTTGGTGTGTCAGGAGGTGCCCTGGAGAAAGGAACACATTCGTCTTCATTAGGCCCAGGTTACCCATAAGAGAGATGCAGCGCGCACGCGCGCGCGGGAAGCACAGCATGTAGAGTGCCTGCCGCTTTCTGACTTTCCCTTTCCCAGGCACTGCCAGCCCGGTTCCACTTGCTGCTTCTTCAGGGTGTTGCCCAAGGGCTTCCTCTTGTTGCAGGGGCCCAGGGCAGGTCAGAGGGTGGAAGCTGTCCACAGTCCCCAACAGCCTTCAAGTACTAACCAGAAGGTTTGGTGTGAGCATCCCCAGCTTCCCAGAACCCTCCAGTGGAGTTGCTTTGAGGCTAATGCTTTTAGCAGACTCTGAGTTCCCAGAAGAAGGCCTCCTTCCTCACTGAAGTATTGACTTGCAAATACACCTGGTATGGCCACCTTCCTTCCTAATCTCACTCACCCACACCTCCACTTACCTCCCTCCATTAAGGCCAGCCTGCATTTGAAATCTGGATCTGCTGAAGGACTCAGAACCAATCAGTGGTCACTTTGTTTGAAAACCATATTTTATTAAACACTTATTAATTGTGTGTGTGTGTGTGTGTGTGTGTGTGTGTGTGTGTGTGTGTGTGTTCTCAAGTGCACATGCTCTTACCTACATGCAGAGGCCAGAGGACAGTGAGCAGGAGCTGGTTTTCTCCTTTCACCATATGGGTCCCAGGTATCAAATTCAGGTAGCAAGCACCTTTTCCCACTGAGTCAACTCATTGGCCCACAATGGTCACATTTTAATGACTCAATAAGAATATGCTGTACATTCCTCAGCCAAGTCTACGTGAATACAGGTTGCTTCTTACTCTGTGCATCACCACTCCCACCCTGTTAGTCCCCACCTGTACCTTAAACACTCCTGTGGAGGACATTCTTGTGCCTCTGTATGTGTGTGCTCGCACACATGGAAGCCAGGGATCAACTTCAGTGTTGTTTCTCAGGCCCCATCACCTTATTTATGGAGGCGGGCTTTCTCACTGACCGGGAGCTTACCAGGTCGGTGCCTGGACCAGGCCAGTGCCTAGACCAGGCCGGCCAGGGAACCCTAAGGATCAGCCTGTTCCTGCAATGCTGAGATTGTGTGTGTGTGTGTGTGTGTGTGTGTGTGTGTGTGTTATGACACCTGGCGCTTTAGCTTGGATTCAGGGCATCAAACTCAGTTCCTGATATTTGTGTAGCAAGCACTTTCCCAAATGAGCTACCTCCCTGGCCCTGTGTGTATTTTTCTCATTGCCTTGAGGACCATCCCTATACCCAGAGCCACTGGTCCAGAAGGAGTTTTTTTTTTTTTTTTTCCCTAAGGCTTTGATGGACATTCTTGGTATCCAGATCTGCCTTTCTTTCTGGGCCAAATGCCACCTGCAGCCTACAAGGCACACAGAAGGACCAGCTATGAGTATGCACTGGGGACTTGGAAGTCACCCAGGAAAGCAACCTGGAGGGGGCACTGAGCAGAACCCAGAGTGATAGATGGACACCTATCTGCAAGCTCACAGTGGGGGTTCTGCAGCTTGGTGTGTGTGTGGGGGGGGCTTCTTTCCAGGTTTTTATCCTACAAGGCCTGGTGGAAACCCACCTACTCCTCCCAGCCTTCCTTACCTTCTACCCTTCTGGGCCCCATCTCAAGGCATTGTCAGATTCAGCACTAATTTCATCTGATCTATGCTGCCTCCTGTGGGTAGTGATTGTCTATAAAAGTCAATGTCACCCATAGGACAAGTGACACACACAGGGCTTAATAAACAAATTAATTAATTAATTAATAGGCTAGGAGAGCTTGGACCCCTATGGGGTTCCATGGGGCTCAGGGCAAAGCCCTGACTGAGGTGGGCATGAATGGGGATGAGTACCTCAGGGGCCACCTGTCTCCCCGCTCAGCTCCACTCTGGCCAGCTTTGCAGGGAGCCACTCTATCAACCCAGAGGCTGAGCTGTTTGCATTCTGCACGGGGATGTGGATATCTCGGTGCCTTTCCTTTCATCCTTCCAGGTGCAGGTTTCTGGAGACAAATATACCCTCCGTACCAGCCCCTCGATCTGTCTAAACACAATTTGACATGCGTTGCTATTAGCTTAGCACCTTATCAAATAATGCGGCTTGATCGAGATAAAAGGTTTTACAACCCTGGCTGCCTTTGTTTCTGCCTACATTCACCCGCCGAGACAGCTAATAATTACCACCAAAGACAAAGAGAAATCTATACGCACTGCTTCCAGCTCTCTGTGCATGTTAAGCAGTGGCAGGAGCAGAGAGCTGGGAGGAGCCGACCGATGCTTGGTCTTGGCCAAACCTGGGGACAGAGATAGAGGCAGGAGGCTAGTCCCAAAGCCTGCCCTCGTTGAGGTGGCCAGTGGTGAACTGAAAGGAAGGATACACAGGGAGTTCTGCTGGAGATGGTGTAGCCCTTGGATGCTGGCACCCTATGTTCTGCTCTGTCAGGGCTGCTAGGAGCTCTGTGACCTTCACTGGCTAAAGCTCTTGCCCTCTGAGGCGTGGGTTCTGCTTCTGAGTCTGTCACAGGAGTCTAGACACCTTGGCTCTAGAGTGAGCATGTTGTCTAGCCTCAGTTTCCCCATCCAGGAAGTTGAAGGGTTGTGGGTGATGGAAATGGTCATTTTAGGCAGAGGATGTGGCCAGACTTGTGTGAGGCCTTAACCATGGGGGCTGAAGAAGGAGGAGACACAGTCCTTATGGGGAGACAGTTTTCCTCTCCAAGGCAACAGGCACAGAAGGTAGAAGGAGAGTTCAGGGGCACCTTTGCAAGTGAAAGCAGGCTGAGGAGGCTTCCTGGAGGAGGAGGGCTTGAGCAGTGCCTAGGTGGATGAGCAATGGTAAAGACCGTGTAAGAAAGGTGTTAGGGCTTTGAGTGTGGACTATAGTGTCTGTAGGCACTAATGATTGCCCCAGAGCTCAGACTGAAGTGACTTCTTAGAGTGCCCATCCTCCACAGCCCCTGCCCTGCTATGTGAGTAGTAGGCTGCTAAATGTTGAAAAGTTACCTTGGAAAATGCTTATTTGTAGCTTTATACCCATTTCCATGATGTAAACATCCCCACCATGGCCAACTCCAAGATGCTGGTATGATGCCACTGAATGTGGACAAGGATGGCGATAAGCACAGGTGACTCTTGCAATTGAGTGTAAACCCCAGCACAACATGGGCTGGAGCTCAGTGTGGACTCAAGAGTCAAGTCAATGGCCTCCAGGGCATGAGGAACCAAGAGGATGGAGTAGCATGCAGGCCTCTTCCACCCCTACTTGCACCTATGGCAGACATTACTAATCAATTATGTTTTGTTTTGGTTTTTGGTTTTTGGTTTTTTGTTAAGCTGAGGATTCTTCTCATAAATATTGGAAGATATTATGGATTGATTAAAGTCAGATGTAATATGCCAACTCTTTCCATTAGTTGATCTAGACTAATTTCCTCAAAAGCCCATGAGTAGGGAAACTGAGGCCCAGAGAATAAGAATTCTTCTAAAATGATCAGCCCCAGTGGCTTGCCTCCCAAACCAGCACTCTCCTCCACTTCCACGCTGTCATTTCTCCTTTTGAGAGCAGCAACAAGGGAAAGCTTCTAAGAGGGAAAGCCAGGGCCAGGCTGGCAAGTCTCCTCTTTGAAGACAGGGAGAATCTTGTCATGATCAAGCGCTGTCATTGTAAAGACCTGTCTGCTGCTACACATTGCTATTTCTGCTCTGTATCCTTCCTGGAGGATGTGTGCATGCAGGTGTGTGTGTGTGTGTGTGTGTGTGTGTGTGTGTGTGTGTGTGTATGTGTGTGCACGCTCACGGGGGTGTGTGTCTGCAGAGGCATACATTCCTACACACAAACAGATGTGCTTTTACTTCCAATTATCTAGTGACAAAGTTGAGGACCTCCCCGGAGAGCTGCAGTCCCTCCAGGGAACGACTCACCAATCTCCCAGATTTACAGAGCCGGGCATGATACTGTGATTTACCTAGAGCTGGGCTTTGGGCCAGCCTCTCAGGGCTGTCTTGAAACATCTTGCTCTTCACTGCCTGATTTCTTTTTTATTTTTCAGTTGGTTATGCTCAGAATATCCTCACTGGTCTCCGAGCCTGAGCCCCATCCCTTCACCCTCACCCTTGGGCTGGCTGTCTTGCAGGCAGACCTCAGACCTCCATGGCCTGCTCTTGTAGAAGCAGGCGCCTTCCCCTTGTCGCTGTTCTCAAACGGAGAGATGACAGGGTGGAAGTGGAGGAGGGTGCTGTTTGGGGAGGCAAGCCATCAAGTCTGATCATTTTAGGAGAATTCCCTCCCCTCTCTGGGTAATAAAGCAAACGTCACAATAAAACAAGTTATCTGAATTTTTGTTCTCTCAGTGAATATAAAGTTATCTCCGCACTATACTATATCCTATTGGGTGTGTCCTTGTAGTGTTGTGTTAAAAGATGTATATTCCTTAATTAAAAAGTAGCTTATTGCTAAAAATATGCTAATGATCATCTGAGCTGCTAGAGACAGCACCGAGGACAGGTTTGTGTTAATTGCCACAAGCTTCAATTTGCAAGACAGCAATGTACTGTGTCTTCAAAGCTTGCATCTGCTTTCACGTCCATCTGCCCTGGACCCGGAGTTCCTGGCATGCAGGCTCGGGCTTCCTGCAGCTGACTCTGCTTCATTGTGGGGCAGCAGCCTTGCCACCCGTTCTGCACTCCCAGCATCTCTTTAGAGTCAGCACCTTCTTCCTGTGACAGGCTTGTCAGGCCCGGGTCCCCAGGGGTGGAGCAATTGAGGTCTTGGTTCTGAGTCAAGGACGCTGAGGTTGGCTGGAGAGAGAGGAAGCGATGTGTAAAGGACGGAGAATAGATTCCTGTTCGGTAGCAGGAAGCCTGGAGAACTAAGTGCAGGTAAACCAGAGGCTTCAACAGCAGCTAGAACTACGACCTCAATCACACCCACTCAAGCCTTTAGGGAGGACACTGGCGGGCTGGGCACTGGGCAGCTCTGTGGCTTCGAGCCACAGTGTCTGTAGGAAACGTGTTTGTGCACTGGGTGCAGCATCACCAATGAGGAACCTGTACTGCTCTGTGTGTGTGTGTGTGTGTGTGTGTGTGTGTGTGTGTGTGTGTGTGTGTGTGTGTGATATGCATACACATGTGTATGGATTTGTTCCCACAAGAGTCCTGTCCTATCCTTGTCCGACATACTCTCTGGTGACAGTGTCTCTCACTGAACCTGGAGCTGGCTAGGCTGGCAAGTAGCAAGTCCCAGCAATTCTTCTGTCTCCTCTCCTCCCCATAGTTACAAGCCTATGTGACCATGCCCAGCTTTTTATATGGGTGCTAAGGAGTCAAACGCCGTTCCTTATGCACGGGGAGCTAGTGCTCTTACCCACTGAGCCTTGTCTCCAGCCCTCTGCTTTGCTTTTTTATTATTTTTTGCATGTCTCTGATTAAAAATCCCCAGCAGTTGCCTCTGACCAACTGAGCCAAGTCACCCCAGATGCTATAGACACTGCGGATGTGTATGCATATGCTTGTGGGTGACTGGGGCTCAGCCCCACTCTGGGTACCTGACAGGTTGTAGAAAATGCATTCTCCAGTGCCCACTGTGGGGCAGGGCCCAGGGGCTCCCCTAGCTGGTAGGTGGAGGTTGTTTCTGGGGAGTGTTAATTCCTTGATAGCCTGACCTGATGTGGGTTCAGGTCAGGTTACCCCTACATGTAGAAGATGAAGGTGTCTCAGGGAGACCCTCCTGTAGTCTCCTATGCCTCTAATCCTACTGTTTGGGAGACTGAAGAGGATTATGAGTTCCGAGTCAGCCTGGTCTACATAGAGAATCCAAGAGCTCTCTGAGTTACATAGCAAGACCTCTCACCCCCAGTCCCCACCGGAAGGTAAGGGCTAAGGGTGTAGCTTAGTGGTGGGGTGCCTGCCTACCACACGCTAAGCACTTGACTCATCTCTGCGCTGAAGAAAAACATGCCTCAGGGAATCTTGGGAATGGGCAAAGGTGATATAGTGACATGGGATGGGGGCCTTTATTGGTGAAATTATTAAGGCCACTCCACGTAGTTAAAAGGGAGGTTTATTTAGTCCTGTAACTTACAAATGAAGGGATAGGTAGGTTGCACGTTCTAGGGAAGACATAGCACAGTCCGGCGGTGTTCTCTGGAGAACTCTGCTCAGTCTACCTCCAGTGTCCAGGGTCCAGGAACCAAGAGAGCCGGCGCATCCAGATCTCGGGTCTTCAGGGTCCTCTCTCGGCCCCGCCTTGTAGGCGTGACAGTTACCAAAGCCTCAATGGGGGTTGGAACTTCCAGATCAAAGCTGGAATGGCTACCCACTACAGGCCTTATTAACTAGTCTGTTACATCCAACCAAGACTTCCCTATGCATGTGAGGGTCTTGGGGACAGGTGTTTGTGGAGGCTTCCTAGGACAGTTAGAATAGACATGTCTCTGCTACCTCTCACCTCAGGCCACCCCCTTGTTGGGCCTCTCTGCAGAAACCCAACTTCAAGCAAGGGCCTTCAATAATGAAGTATATTTGGATATAAGAAACAGGACTTAGGGCTGATTGGACGAGGTAAGGGCTCATAGGCTTGCAGATGGTTACTTTGGGAGGGGTCTTAGAGGGCCCCCAGCCTCACCCTAACCATGCAACTGAGGAAGGAACTCAGCACCCTCTGGCCCCTGAGGGACATTTGATGATACCTCTTTGCAAAGAGAAATGGTCTTTTTGAGACTCTCTGGTTAGTAGTTCTTGTGCAGAGCTTCTAGAACTGATGACTGGTCAGGAGATGTAGGAGGCGTAAGGATAGGGCTCCATTCTGTGGGACTCCCGGGTGCTGGTGGCAAGTCAGTCTCCACAGGCAGCTCCTCCACAGCAAGAGTATGGAAGTGGAGTGCCCGTGGCTCATTTTTCTTTGTCTCTCTAAGCATTGATTTGAGGCAGACTGCAGCCCCCAAGTTCACACATACTGGGTGCAGCAAGCCCAATCCTCACTTGGAGCTCAGACTGCAAGGTGTCCCCTGCAGGCTGGGACAGGGGTGGATGTCCTGACATGGGGAACGGATATATTCAGGTGGAGCTCGAGGCAGCAGGGAAGCAAGGTGGGAGATGGATAGGGACAGGCTGCGTATTGATTGTCAGGCAGAGCACGCTCCTCCTGGCCAACCATGACTTCTGGGGCATTGAATCAGAAGAGTGGGCTGGGTCCTGTGTCACTGTCAGCGCCGCCCTTCCTAACTGCTGACACAGCTCCTCTTCAGACCCTCCTTTGTCCTTATCTGGCCCGAGAGCACGTCCACAGCCCCGTTGGCTCCCGTGGCTGCAGGAATCATGTCGCCGGGGACAGGAAAGTTACTACTGTCCTGGTCAGCGGTAAAGCAGGCTTTGCAGTTGCTTTCCCCCACGGGAACAGGTGGGGCTGCAGCCTTGTCTGTGGAAAAAATTACTGGGCATTTATTGAGTACCAGCTGTCTACTTTGGGTGCTCTGCTGGAGCCTGTGGTGGCCTATTTCATTTCAGCCTCACAGTGGCGTGTTCATAGAATAACACACTCCCCTTTCAGAAAAGCAAAAAAGAAGGAAGGCTTGGGCATGGTCACACAACTAAGGGGCAGATCTGGGAACCTCCATCTGGGCCGTTTTGTATCCATGCTACCTTCCTGAGGGTCCCTGGTGGTAGCTGAAGGGCAAGCCAGACCATCCTAAAGCTTTTTCTGGGTGGGTCTTGAAGATCATATGTGGGCACAAAGGATGGAGAAGAAAGGTGGGGTGAAGGGTGGCGGTCAGGGAGGATGCCACACATTTCCTACTTTCCCACTGCAAGATCTTAGAATTCATCCTCCCCAAGGGCTGGAAACCTTGGTGTGACAGGATTATGGCCAAGGCTCCATCCCGGGGGAAGCCTGGATACTTAGCAGCTGGATATCTACCCCTGGGTGGAGGCAGGGCTATGGATGAGACAGACCTGAAGTGATTCCAGGAGCTTCTTATTTATACCCCCATTTTACAGAGGGCAGAGCTGGGGCTGGAAAAGAGAACTGCTTGGATAGTTCCTGAAGAATTACCAAGCCCAAGATGGTTGCTATGCGGTAGGCAGTTGTGGGAGCCTGAAGGCCCAGATAGGGTGGGAAAGACCTCCTTGCTAGCCAGCAGGCCATCACTCTGAAAAGTCCTATCAAGTGGCTGGTGTTTAAATGGTGACCCCCCTTTACATTGCATGCACACTCTTACCTTGTATGGCTAGAAACCCACGCTTGGTACAGTGCTCTGGACTGGCACTTGCCAAGGCAACATGGAGTGGTCTAGAGTCCCTGAGCCTGGCTAATGGCAGAGTGATAAATCCCAGGCTTCTGAACTCTTGGCCCAGAGCTGCTTCTTGAATCAACAGGAAACATGTGGCTTGAAGGAGTGTTTAGACCATTGCCATGGGATTCAAGAGCCCTTGAATCCTCAGCTCTTTTTTGGAATGACCTACCTACCTACAATTCCACCTGTCCCACCTCTGTCTCTGTTGCTCATTCTTCTAATGAGGCCAGCCCTCCAGGAGGCAGCTGCTCCTGGTGGAAGCCCAGCTCATCTCTCCTTCCTATTGAAAAGGCCATCAGCTTGCGCTCAGGGTCCTAGGGTCCCTGACTACCTCTTGGTCAGCTGCAGCTGATTCTCCTCCGGGGTGGTCCTGTGGTTCTGCTTACAGACCCCCACCCCTGCTGGGAGTCATGACATCCAATTGGAAGTTTGATTTCTCCTATGACCTTGTGGCCTTGGGTTTGGTACTTGGCCATCATTAAGACTCCAAACCTTAATGGTTTTCATCTGTGCAGTGACAATGACCTTGTGGTGAAGATTATGTAAAAGTGGCATGGAGGTGGCATGAGGCAGAGCTTAACACATGCCACATAAAATTATTATGGTATCCTAATGGGTGAGCCAGTATTTGCCCTGGAGAGTGGACTCCTGGATTAAGTAGCATGCCTTACAGAAGCGCTGAGCTCAGGTTTTGGCTCCAAGTAAAGCTGACCTCATCGTGACAGCAGTGCTTGACCAGTCACATTAGCAAACCATTGGAAAGCTGTGGCCAGCGGAGGACATGGGAAGCCAGCCTCTAGATACCCCCTTCCTGAGGCCCGTGTGACACCCATAAGAGCTCCTTACATAAGTTAAACTTTTCTTTTGCTCATTCCAGTTATGTGCATTGACTGGGCTATTCCCGGCTGCATGCAACCCAAGGAACGAGTCCCGTGGATTCAAGCCCTAAGACTGTTTCACTTTTGCAAGGGCCAAGCACAGGAAGGTGGTCACGGAGACTAATGGTTAAAGAGTTCAGAGCTGAAACCAGACTGTCTGAGGGAGAATGCTACATTAGCATTAACTGTTATTTATTCCCGGGCTCTGATGTTTCTGGAAATCATTAATTTAGTGGCTCTGTGAGGTAAGAAAAACATTGACATCCCCTCCCCACGGCCTGCCCTGTTACTGTCAATATATTGACTTCATCCTTAGACTCGTGGCCTCACAATGTATGAAGGCTGCTTCACCAAGCATCACTCCTCACGCACACTGCCCGAAGTCAGAAGACAGAACCACTCTTTTTCTTTTCTTTTTTCAGGAAAATTTTCTTTTGTTATCTATTTTTGGTTGTTGTTGTTGTTGTGATAGGAATTGAATCAAGAGCCTTCTTACATGCTAAATATGCATTCGACTGTAGAGAGAACACGATTCTGAAACGACATTCTTGTAATTTGATCGACTAGAAATCTCAAACTAGCTTTTGGTGAGGGGATGGGATTGCTGCAGTCGCCCGAGCTGCAGTCACCATCTGGCTCTTCCTGAAGCCACGCATACATGGACCAACGTGGGAGTCCACAGTCTGGCACAAGAGGAGTGGGTTCGACGATGGGCCTGACTTGAGGGCATGGTGGGAGGTCACAGCCACGTGGTAAATGATCAGCTGTCATGCCAAGTCAGGCTCTGGGGTGCTTAGAGAACAGTTTGCTCATCTAGAAACCTCCGTGAGTTGGTGCAGCTGTCATCCCATCTCCAAGGGATGCTTTGACGAATGCCTGGAAGAGAAGAGTCCAGGACAGAGCTATATCCCTGTCCACTGTCACCACAGTAACAACAGCTCTGTTGATTTGATGGAAAGGTCCACTTCCCAACCTCTGCTCTTTCACCCATGAGTCTATTTTCATCTTCCTCTTCGCACAAGAAAGTTGAAGCTACAGAGAGAGGGCAATGGTCGTGAGCAGATGCTATGAGTGCCCCTTAAGGCCCTTTGGTCTTTCTTAGAGGTCTTCTTTGCTGCTGGTGGATAAGGCCCTAGTGGATTCCTGCATTAAGTGGCCTGTGCACAGTGCATCCTGAGAGCATGGTCCCCACAGCAGCAAGCACAGGAGTTTCGGACTACTTGCTCCACTGCTTGGCTGCCGGGGACGATCCCTAGGTGTGTGCTCCCGTCTCCAGTCCTGCCCACACAAGCACACTCTCACGGCTGTTCCCTCCTCCCCATCTTGATTTCCCATACCCTACTCTGCATTTTTTTGAGGTCACCTACCTCTACTCCTAGGTTCAGCAGCTGATTTTGGTGCGGGGTGCAGGTGATCTAGGCCTAAGCCTGAACCCATGATCCCTGGACCATTGGGCCAGCTATTGGGAGGACTGAAGGCAAACAGCAGACCCCAGCCTCTGCCCCAAACTCCACCTGTCTTCAGTTATACCAGTGTCCAAGGGGCATTGATCTGACCGCTCAGCAATCGAGCCCTGTGTTTCTTGTGGGTGGAGGCCTGCTGGACTCCATCAGCCCTTAGTGATAATTCTAAGTGGCCTTGGTGGTTGTGCCCAGTGACCTGTGAACTAAATCCGAGAAGAAAGTTGGCCTTCTCCAGCTGGCTTCAAAGGAGTGATTATGGACCATCCAGGAAATAATACATTTCATGGGAAAGACCATAATTATGGAGAATTGAGTAGATAATATGTGTTTTTTAAAAAGTCTGCAATTATGTATTTATCCTATCCATAATTAGGGAATTTTTAAAGGGTGCATTATAGGTAATTTAAAAATAAAATAATGATACCACTCTAAACAAACAGCCCAAACAAAGACAATCAAGGCCACCCCAAACTCAGCTCAAGGATTATTTGGGGATCCAGTGTCCTCGGTTTTGGAGAAACTAGACAGTTGAGGTTCAACCTGGGTAGGTGAGATTAGCTTGACCTGGAAGTTCCGAACTGTTCGCAAGTCCCCCAAGATTACAGTTCTCTCCTTCACAAACACAGTCCATAACAACCTCAATCCTCAGAGATCTGAGACAAAACCAAGTGACTTCTGTGTGCCAACAGCTCTGCTCACCTTCATCCTTCCAGAAACTTCCACTGAGGTAGCCACTCGAGATAGATCAACAGTTCAACGAACAAAACCTTACATGTAAAACACTCCTGTGACACCTCAGTGACACCAGCTGTATGCTAGGCACCCTGTGGTCACATGTGGCAGTGAGCCCTGTTTACTTTGCAGTCTGGTATGTATGGCTTCGCATTATAGGAGAAGACTGGAGTGCCAACATGGCTGTAGAATCTGCCGATCAGGTCCAGAGGGTGTTGCTTTTGTGGTATAGACCCGTCCTCAACAGGAAACTTCTTCCCATTAGCTCACCTGGTCGAGTCTCCCACCTCTCCCTTCTTTTAGACTTAAGTGTTCTGACTTCAGCTTCTCCAGGCTGTCTTATCTTCACGAGTACCTGTCCTAGGTCAGGCTCTAGAATAAAACATGCTGGGGGAGAGAGAAACCCTGAGTGTTGAAGGTGTCTCAAAGGCCCATGCAATAAAAGATTGGTGCCCAGCAGGGCTCTCTTGGGAGGGGGGGGGTGCAAACCTTCCAGACATGGGCACTCACTGGGAGTATGCTTTCAAAGGTGGTTAGGGGACACTGCCCCCTTCTCTTTCTTCTTTTGAGTCCTGACTGATGAGATAAATGATTTGACTCCACTGTGTGCTCCCGCTGTGGTACGCTACTTTGATCGCAGCCCCAAAGCTACTCCATCCACCAACAGACCACAGACTGAAGCATCCACAGTTGTGAGCCAATGAAACTCTTTTCTCTCTACCAGTTACTTAGCCCACTTATCACATCTTCATTGTGATGGAAAGTTAACGAACATCCAAGTTCAAAATATTAGTGAAATTTTCTTCATTTCTCATCTACCATTGTTGATACCATTTTGATCCTACCGTTCAGCCACATAAAGGACAACATTAAATGCAAGGTCTTCTGGAAGGAAGCTTTCCCGTATTTCCCAGCAGTGATTCTCATAAACTGGTACTGGCTCTTTCTGGAACTAAGGAGTGATAAACAGAGACCTTTGAGGGTAAGGCTCACTGGTAGAGGAGCAGGCTGTGAGATACAGGTTCATGTCCAGCACTTGCCTGAAGTCAAGGCCAAGAATTCTGATTTGGAATCCCAAAATCAGTGTGTCCTAAAGCTGGACCTTGAAGCATGTCCAGAGGCAGATTCTGGGGTGAGTTTGAGGTTGGCGCCTCCACATGGGTGTTCTTGGAGGTGAGGACAGTGGGTAGGAACCTGGGTGTTGCCAAGGTGCCCTCAGGTGTGGGCTGAAGCCTCTGCATAGAAATTTCTTGGTCTCAGTTTCCTCATCCCACAGTACAGTTTGTAAAAAGATAGAGTTGGTTTTAAGTGTCCCTGGGGGAGATGAAATTGCTAGTGTGGGGACTGGCATCCTAAAGGGCATGTAGGATCTGGGTAACAGTGGGAAGTGAAATAGGTCCCCTCTTCTTCAAAGAGAAAGCTCAAGGTAACTATGTCCATTTGCCTGCCCCAATCTTCTCTACTAAAGGAATCCTTAGGTAAATATTGGAATTTATTTTTCCTTTTTATTGTTATAGTATGTGTGTGTGTGTGTGTGTGTGTGTGTGTGTGTGTGTGTGTGTACAGTTAAACATGCACATATATGATGTGTAGATGCATGTAATGAAAAAGAGTGTCTGCTTCAATCACTGTCTTAGGGTTGCTATTGCTATGATGAAACACCACGACCAAAATCTTTTCTTCTTGGGGAAGAAAAGATTTATTTTGCTTACACTTCCATATCACAGTCTGTCTTAGTTACTTTTCTATTGCTGTAAAGAGACACCATGACCAAGGCAACTTATAGAAGAAAGAGTTTATTGGGGCTTACACTTTCAGAGAGTGAGTCCATGACCGTCTTGTCAGGGAACATGGAGGCAGACAGGCAGGCATAGCACTCTAGCAGTTAGCTGAGAGCTTACATCTGATCCATAAGCAGGAGGCAGAGAAAGAATGCTAACTGGGAATGCCATGGGCTTTTGAAAACTCAAAGCCTACCTCCAGTGACACATCTCCTCCAATGAGGCCACACCTCCTAATCCTTCCCAAACAGTTTCAACAATTGAGGACCAAGTATTCAAAAATATATGCCTTTGGGGCCATGCTCATTTAAACCAGCACATAATTCATCACTGAACGCAGTCAGGGCAAGAACTCAAACAGGGCAGGAAACTGGAGGCAGGAGCTGATACAGAGGCCATAGAGGAGTGCTGCTTACTGGCTTGCTCTCCATGTCTAGATCAGTCTGCTTTTTTATAGTACCCAAGACCACCAGCCCAGGGATGGCACCACCCACAGTTTAAGAAAATGTCCTACAGGCTTGTCTACAGCCTGGTCTTACGGAGGCATTTTCTCAGTTGATGTTCCAACCTCTCAGATGATATGGTTGTGTCAAGTTGACACAAAAACTAGCCAGCATAATTAATCTCCATCTTATCTTTTGAGTCAGGGTCTCTCACTGAACCTGGAGTTCACTGATTCAGCTAGACTGGCTGGCCAGCCTGCCTCAGGGAATCCTCCTGTCTCTGCCTCCCTAGTGATTATAGATGTGGGCTCTCAGGTCTTTTACATAGGTGCTGGGAGCTGTTTACAGCAGAGCTTGGAGCCGGTACATCCTCAATTGTGTTCCATCAGAGCTAGCTAGACAGGAAGTCAATGTTGTCTGAACAGAGCCATGTGGAGGTTGGAAGGAATCTGTCAGGCGACATCACCACCCTGAGACAGGCTGTCACCGCAAAGGCTCTGCAAAGGTGGCACATGCTGCTCATTAGGATGCCTGTCCCTCACACACCCACACTAAGGAAGGCTCAGGACCTGCTCATCACCACTGTCACTTGAGTGTGCTTACACAAGGATGCTGGAGCCCATCAGAGCCCTCCAGGGCTGCTCTTGGGGTTGGGAGGTGGAGGAGAGGACTCTAGGGGCCTGAGTGCTGTTGTGCTGTGCCTGGTGCTCCCGCCTATGTGACAGTGGCTCAGACAAGGTGCCCATCTGGACTCCCCGCAGTTCTTCACTTCCCGCACTGCTATGCAGCAGGCCAGCAGGCTCTCTCTGCACTGATGCTCATATATCTTGACCTGTCCTCCTTGCTGTCCCTGATAGCTAGGACTCACAAATCTTTTCTCCTAGACTGACCAAAGGTACCTCTGGCCACATTGTGTCCTGAAGTCCTTCCACCCGAGCCTGGCACTCAAAATCTCCTGTTCCAATCCGAAGACTTCAGTCTCTGCCGGGAGTCCCCTCTACTCCCCCAGACTCTGCCCTACAGTCTTTGCTTTGGTTGGACTAGGAACCACTAAGAGTAGACTGCTAACCTCTCTTTCCAACCACAACCTTCCTATCTTCCAGGCTGGTCTCACTTTCTCCTGGGCTCCTCATCACGTCTTCCTCCTTCCAGCCCCTCCCTTCTGCTGGATACAGGGCAGTGGCTGTCCAGCTGTGGATTAATTTCATCTTCCTCTCTTCCATCCATGGAAACAGCACCTTAGCATAGTTAAGAATATGGTTGCCAGTCACTCTCTCTCAGTTCAAGTTGTTTCTTGGTTGTGTGTCCTTTGGTGAGGCCATTCAGTCTGAACCTGTTTTCTTATCTGAGAATAAGGGTATCTAGCTCATGGATGCTGAATGAACGGTGAACACAGCCATGTCACCCACCCCATGGATACATTCCAGGGATGCTGAGTGAATGATGAATGCAGAGGCTTCACCTAGTTCAGCACCTGGCAAAGGTCAAAGCTAGAATATGTGGGTTGTTAGTGTCCTGCCATTGACTTTTGATTTCTACAGTGAGGAATGAGGGGTCCAGGAATAGAGGGGTCCAGCTCTTACACCATCAGTCCCAGAGGACACAGACTACCTGGTGAGGGTGGGAGAGGGACAGGGACAATTTATTTTGGTACTACAGGAAAGATTCTATCTATTCATTTTTCTCCCTCCAGGCCTCCCTCCCTCTGCCAGCCCCCCCTGCCTCTCTCCCAAAGGAGCTCCCAGACTCTCTGCACAACATAAACCTTGGACCCTTCAGGCAGGTGTCAGCCACGGGAGTGGTGGGTTTAGAAGGTAAGGACGTATAAGAAGTGACAGGCCCGGAATTAGCAATGCAATTCCTCTGTCATTTTTATCATTGGCCCCTGCAGGGAGGAGCTGATTAAATGGATATTCAACTCTTTGCATTAATGTGCATCCAGCTTCAATTTGCATTTCATTAGCTGCACAAAAAGCATAATTTTATTATTTGCCATTGGAAAGCAGATCTCTGCTAACAAGCAGTTCCACGCTGTTTCTGAAATATGGTGTGACTGACTTGCTCTCTGTCTGCTCACTCTGCTCTCCTCATCCCCAGCATGGATGGGTGCCGGTGCAGAGCTGGACCTGACATGGCAGGCTGTGTTCTCACTCCAGACTAGTCCCTCAGAGGGCTTGGCTTTGTGATGTTTCTAGAAGACAGGATGATGACTGCTGTCTTCTGGGCAAGTCTCTGTCATTCATCACTGATGACAACAGTGTTATCAGTGCTAAACAGCATTTCCAGCATCACATGCCACCTTTCCATTACCACCACCATCACCATCACCACCATTATCACCTCTACCAGTCCAACCACTTCCACTTCCACCATACGACCATCACCATCACCATGGTCAACACTTTCTCTATACTACAACCATCACCATACATACTACCAACACCAACACCATGGCCAACACCATGGCCTAATCACATCACCTTCACCAGGCTATCACCACCATCACATGGCCATCACCATTTCTAGTCCTACCTTTTTCACTGTATCCTACCACCACCATCATCTCCATTACCACCACCCCATCACCATGACATGACCTCCACCTTGTCCATGACCATCACTTCCATGTTTCATCACCTCCATCATCATCATCATCACCTGTACTATATCTACCAAACTGGTACTCCCATGGATACAACCATGATTGTCATCATCACAGGATCACCTTCATCAGTACCTCATCCATGACCATCACTTCCGTGTTTCATCACCTCCATCATCATCATCATCACCCCTAATATATCTACCAAACTGGTACTACCATGGATACAACCATGATTGTCATCGTCACAGTATCACCTTCACCAGTACCTCGGCCATCACCACTGACGGTCTCCACTAGATCACCATTATCATCAGTTTCATGACTACTGCCACCATAACCATTACCACTATCACCTCTACCACCTCTGCTGTGCCAATGGTACCCAGATCACAGCCATTTCTGTCATCACCTTCTCCATGGCTGCCCTCTCCTCAATTATTCCCACGCTGACTGCCGCCCCTCTCCACAGCTGCCATTACCACTGTCGCCATTACCTCTGCTATCTCTGCCTCCACTACTGCCAACTCCACTGAACCAACACCAGTGTCTTCTCCACCACCATCTCCCCACTGCTCTCCCCCTCCACCCTCCCACCACTCTCATCCCACGACCAGCGTTCACCACCACCATCTCCATCTCCCCTCCAAATGACCGTTGTGATTAGTTCTATCACCATGGCTACATCTCCCATCTCTACTACCAACACCATCCTCTCCATTTCTTCCTCCTCGATGTGTACACGGGTTACCACTACACCAGCACTGTGCATTGTGTCTTGTCATTCCGTCTGGATGCCAGTGCCCGAAGCCTCCATGGTTGTCAGAGTCCACGGCATGAGCATCCTGTGAGAAGTTGGTGATAACAGTGGAAGGAATGGTACTAGTGACATTACACACTAGTGATACTACTATTGTTTGTGAACTAGCGGTTCCCTCTACACTGGGCCAAATGTTAATTAAAGGGACAACATTTGCACTGAGTGCCAGTCCCCTGCTCACATCCCTTGGCTCTTCTCTGAGTCCCAGCTTCTGCATTTTTCTCCTCTTGCAGAGCACAAGTGTCCCTCAGTTCCCCGACCTGGGACATCTTTCAGGCTCTAGCTGCTGCTCTGCCCAGAGCTGTGAGTGTTGGACGTGCCCCCAGGTAGCTCCAGCCAGTGACTGGTAGTGCACCAGGATGAGAGACAGGCAAGCTCAATGGCACAATCATGGTCTAGAGCTCCCTTCACGGTCTGAAACTGGCCTGGAGGTTACAGGCCTTGGCTTGCTTTCCCTGTTCCCTTCAGCTTTTCCCAGGAGTGATTTCATAACATTGATGGCAATAAGTCTTTATCTCAGGATGTGCATGTGACACGGCGGTCACTTCATTTTTGGATTTTTCAAGTCCACTAGCTAATAGAGAGCTTTTGCCCATATTCCCGAGAGGCTAAACCACTTAGAGTGGGTGCAATTCATCTCTTTTTGCTGGTTTAGAGCCCAGCCCTGTGTGCAGGGTCATGGTAAAAGGAGGGAGGGGAGCACAACTTCCGGGTTGAAGATCAGCTCCCTTGCTGCTGCACCAGCCTACAGCATCCTCAGAATTGGGCGAGTATTCAGGTGTGTCCATCCTTTTGAGTTGAAAAATGATGCTGTTGTTTACAAAGCTCCTGGCTGAGAACCCTGAAGTTCTGTTGACAAGAACAAGCCAAAAGCAAATAATACCCTGTCATGTTTAGGTAAGTTGACTGTTGTATATGGAGCCACATTCACAGCTATCTATGATCTCCTGTTCCTTAAGGCTGCAGGTCAGATGTTCCTTATTGTCAAGGGTTTCAGATCAGTTGTTGGGCCCAAAGTTTTGACTCCATTCTTCCTCTATCACCTGGAGTAGCCATTTCCTCTCCCTCACCAGGAATGCAAACATAGTTGCCAATCATGATGGTACCACTGTGGGAGAAGGAACAGCCAACTGGCTCAAAGGAAGACAGTGCAGAGGAAGAAACCCTGCTTTGCAGGTTCTGTGACCTTGGGCAAATTCTTTTTTATATATAAGGTAACTCTTTATTGACTCTTCGGGAATTTCACATCATGCACCCCAATCCCGCTCACCTTCTCATCTCTCCATATCTGCTCCTCACCACTACAGCATCCCTCCCCTAAAAGAACCCCCCAAATTAATTAAAAACAAAACAAAGCAAACAACAACAACAGCAACAACAACAACAAAACCTCTCTCCTCCGTCTTTCTCCCAACATCTCTTCATTCGTCCTCGTGGCATCAGGAGCTGTGGCGTGTCACACAGTATACCCTGTTGTCCAATCAGCCCCACCCACAAAATGTTCATTGCAGTGAGCCATTGGTCTGGTTCAAGGCCTCTGGCACTCCATCATCAATGGACCCTCCCCGAAACTCCTCTTGGATATCCTGCTGTTGCCCTGAGCCCTGGAGATCCTGTGGCTATCATTCTACAGCATTAGTCTCATCACACAGTCCAGTAGGTCATAAATGGGGTAGATGTTAGGGTGGGCCAATCCAAGGCCCAGGATGTGGGTCTGGGTGGTAGCTGAGCTGGTCAGTCTGGGATGCTGGGCCCACCCCCCTTAGGTGAGGTGTGAAGCCAGTTCTCCTAGACCCATGCTGTAGGGAGGGGTGCGGCCATCTCTCTTGAGTACAGGGGCCAGCTCTCCCATGAGGGGCAGGGTCAGCTCTTCTTCTGTAGTGTCCAGTGAGGGGCAGAACCAGCTCACCATGGCCCTTGGATTTCAACATGCATGGTTCCTAACACAGGCCATGGACATTGACACAGACCCCAGCTGCAGCAGGACCATGGACCCAGACATGGCCCTCAGCAGCAGCTTGGGGCCAGACATCGCCATGGCCCTGGTGGCAGCATAGGCCACCCAGAGCAGCATAGTCCCAGTGGCAGCATGGCCCTCAGACACCAACATCGTCTCAAGTGGCTGACTAGATGACCTTCGGCAAATTATTGCTCTTCCCATCAAATAATGAATATAGGAGAAGCACATGGCTTCCCTATTCATTATTTGATGAGAAACAGCTTAGGGAGGAAGCAGTCATTCTGGCTCACAGTTATAAGGGACACAGTCCATCATGGTGAGAAGGCATTGCATCAGGAGCAGGAAGCCGTTGGTGAATTGAAAACAAAGCCAGGAAGCAAAGAGTGACCAGGAAGTAGGGTTGGGCTAAAAAAAAACCTCGAGGTCTTCACCCTGTGTTTCACTTCTCCACTAAGGCTCCACTTCCTAAAGGTTCCACAATGTTCTCAAACAGAACTACCAGCTGTGGACCAAGTGTTCAAATGTACAAGCCTATGGGGAGCCTGAGATGGTAATGGATGTTTGAGGAATGGCCTCAGTGCTGACCCCAGCTCCTTCTCTGAGAAGCGTTGCTGGTGAGATTTCTTTTATCAGTTTTCCATGTCAAGGATCACACACTCTTGCATAGAAGTGCCTTCTGGCACACGTGGCACACGATTCCCACATAACCCTCTACCCTTCTGTGATCTCTTCCAGGACTACCCCAAATGGCTATGCCTGACTGGAAATTGATCATGGCTTCCGGCACCCTCACATTTGTTGGTCCCACTCAACTGGTCCCAACATAGAGGGATGGAGCAGCTCCTGGCACTTGTCCATCATGTCAAATTCTGTGCTCACCAATCTTCTTTGAGGTGCTCCCTTGGGTGTGGTAGAACACTGTCTCATGGGCCTGACTGTCCTCCAGATCCCTTTGAAGGGAGTATCCTCTGCTTCACCTGCTCAAATCTCTGGGCTCAGCCCTAAGTCCACTCAGAGGGGGTTCCCAAAAGCAGCAGAGTAAAGTGACCTGTGCAGTCAAGAAGACTTGAATTCAGTTTCCAGGTCTCCTGCTTGTGAGCATCCTTGTGCCTTTGTGCTTCTATTGTTTCATCTGTGAAATGGGTGTAATGGTAGTCCCTACCGCCTGAGGCCTTATGAATGCAGAGTACAAACATTGGCACCTGGGCTGCAGCAAGAAGTTTCTGGAACCTGGTTAAATCAGTACCTGCCCTTGCTGATTTCTGCCCTCCCCACACCTCATTCCAGCTCTGTTTTCCCTGTACTGTGAGCTCAGCATGTTGTATCTCAGCCATGCTGGGGGGAAGGTTAGGAGGGGGTGTCTCAGGCAGCAGAATGAGGAGGGGCAGGAGTGGGCTGGAGCTGGGGCCCAGGAATATGAGTGGTACAAATCTCCAGACTTCAAGGCACAGGAACCCAGAGGCTCTTGCCCAAGCCCATAGAGAAGAGTCTAAATTGGCACCCCATGCGGTGGGCTGTCTGATCCTACAAAGTCAGTGCAGCTGGTTTTCAAAGGTACTGAATAATTTAAATCACACAAGACAAAAAGCGAGGTTAAGGTGAGCTGATAGGCTCTCCAGGCTACCATATCCACTCCACACACTCCATTGCTAAGGCTGCATGGGAGAGATGCTGAATTTATTCTCTGTCCAAAGCGCTAATTACCACGTTTCTCTCTTTCAGTTTCAAAAGTCTCTTTGCAAATTTATTTTCTTTCCCAGCCCCATCTCTGGCCCCAGTAACTCCCATTCCTCAAAGGCAAAGAAAGGGTCTGCTTGGAATGGACAGGATGTCTGGGATGGGTATCGGGCTTCGGCTCCTCCTCTGGGCACTTTGGAATGGTAGTGTCAGGGTGAGGAGGGCTCTAGTGTATTTACAGAAATAAATTTTGCTGTTTGCATTTCAAAGTTACGCATGTAGAGTTTGAGAGACAAACAGCATTGAGTTATTTTTCCTTTCTTTTTGACTTTTTCTCCTCTCTAGGGCCAACAACTACCTCCATTCTTTGCTTGCTTGCCCATTAATTTGATGTTACCAGTTGAACACTGAAGTCTTTACTGGTGGCTTGTGACACTGCTATTAGCTATGTTATCTGAAGAGCCTCCCCGGAACCTTCCCACACTGTACTCCCAGGGACAGCCTCATTCTGGAATCCCCCTACAAACCCGTGGTGGTTTGAATAAGAGTGGCTTCCGTAGGCTCACATGTAGCTGAAGGTTTTCCATCCGCAGTTGCTCAGACCCAAGTGAGCACACAGAGGCTTGTATTAATTAAAACTGCTCGGCCATTAGCTCAGGCTTACTACTGACTAGCTCTTACACTTAAACTCAGCCCATTTTTGTTAATCTATATGTTCGCCATGTTTCCCGTGGCTTTACCAGTGTGCCATGACATGCTGCTTTCTGGACAGTGGGCTGGAGTCCTCTCCTCAGTCTTCCTCTCCCCAGAATTCTCCTTGTCTGCTTATTCCGCCTATACTTCCTGCCTGGCTACTAGCCAATCAGCATTTTATTTATCAACCAATCAGAGCAACACACATTCACAGCAACAGAATGACATTCCCCAGCACTCACACATTTGAATATCTGGTCCCCAGTTGGAACTGTTTGGGAAGATTAGGAGGTGTATCCTCCTTGAAGGATGTCAAGGGGTCACTGGGGGTAGGCCCTGAGGTTTCAAAAGCCTGTGCCATTCCCACTTAGCTTTCTCTGCCTCCTGCAGTAGATCAGGTGTAAGTTCTCAGCTCCTGCTCCAGTGCCATGCTTGCCTGCATGCTGCCATGTTCCCCACCAAGATGGTCATGCATCCTAAGCCCCCCAGAACTGTAAGCCCTATTGACTTTCTTCTATAAGTTGCTGTGGTTATAACTGTGTCTTCATAACAATAGAAAAGTAACTGAGTTAAACCCTCTTCTGTCTCCTTTCATTTTTAGTTTACAGCTTTGTTTTGATAGGGCACATCCTGCCATGCCTACTCAAAAAAGATGCATGGGGTGAGGCTGCTTTTTGCACAAGATTTTCAGTTATTTGCTTGAGTGTAGAAATCGGGGTGTTTTTTTTTTAATTAATAATATGAAGCGTTTTCACTGTTATCTTTTTCCCCCCTCAGAAGCACTAATTAGTAAAGAAGTCAATGCCATTGTGCTTCTGGGTTCTTTGTATATTACTCATTTTCTTGGTGCTTCTGGCCGTAGCTCTAAGCACCGACCTTGCTGTGCTGTGGTGAGGACCTGCTTACATGGGCTGTACTGGCCATTTGGGGAAAATTTAACTTTAGGAACTTGTGCCCTGTGATTTAGGGAAATATTCTTAAATTATGTCTTAGACGACTTTACCGTGTATCCTTTACTTTGCTCTTTTGAGAAATCCTGTAACTCATACATTATTAGATTTTCTAGTTTGACTATCCAATCTTCTAACTTTATCTTTTAACCCTCTAGAGCGATTCTTCTCAAACACAGACTCAGCTTGCAGCCTTCCATGGCTTCCATTGCTTGGCAAAGGCTGTGTTTTGAGTGTGGGTCTCAGCACACTTCTCTGCTCTCATCACAAGAAGCCTCTCCATGGAGCCAGTGTGCAGCCGTCCCGGCCCATTCACCACTGTGGTCCCAGGGTGTAACCTCTCATCTCTCTGTTTTGCTCAGACTGGTGTGGTTTTCTAGAATCCACAGTCTGGCTGCCTTCGTGGCTGACTTTGGCTTTGCCTTCCCTCTTGACTTATGAAGTCCCCAAGGGCAGCATCTTTGGATAACTCAAGGCCCTGCCAAGTTCCTGTCTTATAGGAAAGAGGTATTTAATCAACACTGATGATAGATGTGAACGCCTTGTGTTTGTTGAGTGTGATCATGTGTAAACTTCTGGATGAGTTTCCTGGCAGACTGAGACATGAACCTAACTCAAACCCTGTACTCAGATGGGCACGTAGGATGGACAAGGGTCTGCCCAGTGTATATAATCATACGTTTCCCAACACATGTACCAACTCAGTACACAGTTGGCTGTGATCAGTACATTAGAAGAGGGACAGACAAGGTTAGGGTTAGGCCCATCTAGTCTGCTTGAATTGCACATCAGAGGCATTGTGAGAGGTGGTTGGGGTACTGTCCTTTTCCCTCCCTCCCTCCCTCTCTCCCTCCCTCTCTCTCTCCCTCTCTCTCTCTCTCTCTCTCTCTCTCTCTCTCTCTCTCTCTCTCTCTCTCTCTCTCTTTCTTTCTTTCTTTCTTTGTGTTTGTTTGTTTGTTTGTTTGTTTGTTTGTTTTTTGAGACAAGGTTTCTCTGTGTCACCCTGGCTGTCCTGGAACTCACTCTGTAAACCAGGCTGGCCTTGAGCTCATAGAAATCCGCCTGTCTCTGCCTCCCAAGTGCTGGAATTAAAGGCATGCACCACCACAGCCTGGCCATGGTAGTGTGTGTGTGTGTGTGTGTGTGTGTGTGTGTGTGTGTGTGTGTACACTTCCTGTCTGGGTTTCCACCTCCCTTCACTGCCACAGCTGGTTTCAGAAAATCCACCCTCTTAGAGAAGTTGAAAAATGGAAGGAGCTGAGTTCTTTAAGATTAGGCTAACCTAGCGACCAGCTGGGGGTCCCTGCTCCATAAAGGTGACTGATTTCACAGCAGCTGCTATTTGCTGGGCATGGGCTGTGGGCTGGTGTTGGTGTGATCTCTGAGGCTTCACAACAGGTCAGAGTGGTAGTCGTTTTCCTCTCATGCAAATGGAACCTCAGAGAGGTTAAGTGAGAAATTCAGTCCCACAGTCTGAAAAGACTGATAAGCCGGGATTTGGATCCAGGCTTGATGATTTCGTTCTTCTCCATGATAAGGAAGGGAAACATGAATGGAAGGGGCCCTAGAGGTTCTCACTGGGAGCCGTGATCACCGAGCGCCTGGCAGGAAGCAGCTCATAGGATTCAGGTGGAGACAGGCTGCAGGAGCTGACAGAGATGTGATTCCCATCTCCGTCTACAGATTTTGCCAGGTGTTGGGGATGGAATTGTGATGAGGAGCCAAGAAGTGGTCAGAATGATCCTCAGGCCATGCAGCTCAAAGACAGAAGGAACCCTTGAGGTGAATAAAAGTATTCTATGTCTTTATTCACCCCAGAGTGCCCACCCCGGGGCGGGGGCTGGGGGGGCGGGGCGGAGAGGGAGGTGTGTCACATGGTGAGTAAGAAAGGGACTGAGCCTTGATGCAACTCTCCTGTGTCCACAGGGCTCCTCCGAGGCTTTTGAGCAGCTTCTCTGGGACCTCTGGGCCCAGAGGGTCTAAGACAACTCTCAGAGATTCCAGAGCCCATGAGCCACAGCAGCTCCCAAATGCTCTTGGGCTTCAGGAAAGCCATGCCTTCCTACCATGTCACACACCTCACAGCAGCTCCAGGAGCCTAGGCAGATGTGTCCTGGGTGGCTTTTGAAGGTAGGTACCGCCTTCATTTGGAACCTTCCAGATGGACCCCACATCTTCAGCCTTAAACACTGCAGAAGGTGCACTGAATGGGCCTTCATCTTTGTCTAGAAAATCTAGGGGTGCTCTCACAGTGTGTAATCCAGCAGATCCTTCTGGAAGCATGCAGAAAGTTACTAGAGGTGCTCCAGGGCACCTGAGCAAGAATGTTCTTGCAGCATTCCTGGTGGAAGGAAAGTTGAAGGCTTCAATGCACATGTTCATCACAGCAGAATGGATGAGCAAACTGTTCATGTCATGCCTCAGAGAGCAAGTGAATTGCCCCAGGGCCATCATGCCAAGGGGAAGAGTTAGTCTCAGGATGCACAGAGCACAGCCTTAACTTATGAAAAATCAAAGTTCAGGATGGTAGGGTTTGTGGATGTAGTTCTCAGGAAGGAAAGAAGCTGGGAATTGTGGGGGGATGTTTTCAGGGACCTAAAAGAATGGCCAAGTTCAATCTAGGGCACGTGGGTGTATGAGTAGGCTGTGAGTGTTTTTATTTTATATTATAAATATTTTATGGTGGGCATTTTGCCTTCTAATAACTATATAGCAGTTTAAAAGCGAAGCATTTTAATAAAATACTGATGAAAACAGGTCACTTACTATGGTACCCCTTGGAGCTGAGCCAGGATGTACACCCTTCTGGGCTTTGTGGAGTCACTCATGTTTATTTATTTGTGTCTGTCTCCCCCCATGTGTACAGGACAGATAGGGCTGGAATTGGGTTATGTTTCAAGGGGGAGACCTGCTTCTTTTTTTCCTTCTCCTTCTCTACCTCCAGCAGGCATCTGCATCAGGGGAAATTTTCCTTTTTTATACTTGAAATGGGAGGAAAAGGTTTTAGAGACTTTTTCTGTTTTTGTTTTTCTGGGGTACATGGAGAAGGCAAGAGGAGAGACTTTCATCTGGTCTGAAGAACTAGATTTGGGTCCCAGTAAAAGCAAGATGGTACAGAGAGTGACTGCTTGCAATCAGCAAAGGACACAGTGAGACTCTGAGCTCTGGAAGGTCCACGTCAGGGTCCAGCTCCAAACAGGTTCAAGTTAGCACTCGGCCCAAGGCCCATGTGCAACTGTAGAATGAGAGCCAAGAAGCAAGCTTGGAAGGGGACAGGACCCACCACACCAGAGCAATGGCCTGTTCCTCAAGTTTCCTCCAAGAACAGCTCCTGGTCCCCACAGGCACATTGCTGGGCTTGCTTTGAGAAGGGCACAAGACACCTGCCACATCTCCCAGCAACAACTAAGGGAGACTTTTGGAGAGAAGCAGTAACACTATTTGGCAGGTGGGAGCTTCCAGCCCCCAGGATTTGAGTACTCGTGCTAATAGAAAAATGTTTATATGCACAGCTGTCGTTAAATAACATCTGATTAAATGATTTTTAATGGTTGCCATAGTATTCTCTTTTTTTGAATGTATTGGGGTTAATTTATCTGATGCCTTATTGTTGCAAAATTAAGTGGTTTCTCTCTACAAGCCACACTGCAATAGGTGTTTGTGAATATACTTTGAGAGTGTTGAATATGCAGATTTCATTTTTTGAATGTGTGTGTATGGGAGGTGCATGTATGTACATATGTGTGTATGCAGGTACACGTAAGTGTGTGTGTGTGTGTGTGTGTGTGTGTGTGTGTACTTTGTGAGGTCAACTTTTTTGTATGTTTCTTGAAGATGTAATTAGTTTTACATTGTCTATTGAGTCCTTTGGCCATTTTTGTCTGTGTATTGATATTTTTCTGACAATTAACAGTGGTATTTATATGTTGAAGGGGCCACCCCACCCCCTTTTTTTAAAACCATACATTTGGCATTTTCTTTTCAGTTTGTACTTTTAAGATTTGGCACACTTTTTACTTTTCCTTTTGTGGTGGTTTGAAAGAAAATGACCCCCAAAGGGAGTGACACTATTAGGAGGTGTGGCCTTGTTGGAGGAAGTGTGTCACTGTCAGGGCGGGTTTTGAGGTCTCTTTTGCTCAAGTTTCCCTCTGTATGATTGTCAGTTGACTTCCTGTTGTCTGCAAGATGTAGCACTCTCAGCTCCAGCACCACCTCTGCCTGCATGCCGCCATAGTCCCTGTCATAATGATGATGGACTGAACCTCTGAAACTGTAAGCGAGCCACGCCAACTAAATGTTTTCCTTATAAGAGTTGCCATGGTCATGGTGTATTTTCACAGTGATAGAAAACCCTGACTAAGACAACCTTTATTTTGAAATAATCTTGTTTATAGAAAAGTTGCAAATACAGTACAAAGACCCCCCGTCTCTCTCTCTCTCTCTCTCTCTCTCTCTCTCTCTCTCTCTCTCTCTCTCTCTCTCTCTTCCTCTCTCTCTCCCTGACTCACTTGAGCAAGCAGCTGACCTGGTGCTTTGTCATCCCTAGATGCTGTAGCGTGTGCTGTCTACAAGCAAGGACATTCTCTATCCTAACCGCAATGTCAACTTCAAGTACAGAAAATTAACCTTGCATATAGGTCTCAGCCTTTCTCAGATGTCACTGGGCTTTGGCTAAACCTGCAGCCTTTGCCAACCATCTCAAGAATGTCCCAGCTAGAGGCGAGTTCCAGGTCAGTGGCGTGGGTTGCCTTTGCTCTTCGTCTCCATCACCTCTACGATTCAGGTCTTTCTTTGGCTTTGATGACCTTAACAGTTTTTGGAGGATCCAGGTTGGTTACTCTATTGTTTATCCATTCTTTTTGTTTTTTTGTTTTTCCCCAGATGTTTCCCACAAGCTGCTTCAGCTTTTCTGAATCTGGCTGGGCCATCAGAAATGGTGCCTGGTTCTTCCCACGGCATCCCGTCAGGCCACAGGTCATTTTGAATCTTTCTCAGAATTGGAGGATGAAACTTTGCTTGCTTGATAAAGGAGTTTCTCCACTGTAAAGTTATTTGCTTTCTTTTGTAACTAACATACTTTATGGAGAAATTTTGAGACTATGTATTTCAATCCTATTCAATTTATTTACGTGTACAATTTTTAATCTATGCAACCATGAATTTTTATTTGCTGCAGTCAATTATAAAATATTAACATTGTTACCTATTTTTGTGTTTCAGCTTCTCTGGATTGGGCCAGAAGAAGTCCTTCCCTGTGGGCCTTGGCATCCTTTTTGTTCCGTTCTCCATAATTCCCTGAACATTCCCTTCAGTTTTGGCAAGCCAGGGTTATCCTCCTGAGCCCTGGGAGCAGCATCCATTTCTAAGAAGTCTTGACTCTTTTGAGGAGAGAATGGCATTTAGAAGCTGTTTCTACTTGAATTAAAATGTCCCCCATAGGTTCAGGCATTTGAACACTTGGTTCCTGGTTAGTAGCATGCTTGGGGAGGTTGACTGGGAGTGGCCTTGCTGGAGAAAGTGTGTCACTAGGGGCGGGATTTGGATGTTTATGGTCTTTGCTCATGTCACCTCGCACTCTCTGCTTCACGTTTGTAGTTTGAAGATCCATGTTGTTCCTTCCACCATGCCTGCTGCTTGTCACCATGCCTTCCTACCATGATGGGTTCTCCCTCTGGAACTGTAAGCCAAAAAAACCTCTTCCTTCTGTACGTTACATCGGTCATGATGTTTTATACAGCAAGAGAAAAGTAACTAATACAGGAGCCAGTATCTGGGTCCTAGGTGGGCTCATTTCTACTGCAGAGTCATGGGTCTCTGGTTCTGTCAGTGGGCACATCCACATAAGCACAAATTTGCACATTTATATTTACATCCATCCTCTACATTGCATATAATAAATCGTATTTGATTAATTAGTAATGGCTGCCATATTCATGTATCCATAGAAAAAGGAGGCTGTCTCTTAGTTAGGGTTTCTATTGCTGTGATAAAACACCATGACCAAAAGCAACTAGGGGAGGAGAGGGTTTATTTGGCTTATATTTCCATAGCCCTGTTTATCATTAACGGAAGTCAGGAAAGGAACTCAAACAGGGCAGGAACCTGGAGGCAGGAGCTGACACAGGGGCCGTGGGGAGGAGTGCTGCTTACTGGCACCACCACACCCGGGCAAGTGGTCCCAGATGCTATGAAAAAGCACACTTAAGCAAGGCAAGACACAGTTCCTCCAGGGCTTCTGCTTCAGTTCCTGCCTTGATTTCCTTCCTTAACTTCCTTGGTGATTGCCTCAGTTACGGTGTCTATTGCTGTGATGAAACACTATGACCAAGGCAACTTGGGAAGGAAGAAGTTATTTGGCTTACACTTCCATATCACCATTCATCATCAAAGGCAGTCAGGACAAGAACTCAAACAGGGTAGGACTCTGGAGGTAAGATCTGACTGCAGAGGCCAAGGAGGGGTGCTGCTTACTGGCTTGCTTCCCATGTCTTGCTCAGCCTATTTTCTTATAGAACCCAGGTCTGCCATCCTAGGGATGGCCCCAACAATGGGCTGGACCCTCCCCCATTGATTACTAATTAAGGAAATGTCCTACAAGCTTGCCTACAACCTGATCTTCTGGAGGCATTTTAAAAATATATCATTTATTTTTATTTTATATTCATTGGTGTCTTGCCTATTTGTGTGTCTGTTTGAGGGTGTCGGATCCCCTGGAAGTGGAATTACAGACAGTTGTGAGCTGCCATGTGGATGCTGAAAATTGAACCTAGGTCCTCTGGAAGAGCAGTCAGTGATCTTAACCACTATGTTAATGAACTGCATTCATGCACGATGAACTAGTGACCTCCCAGGACATCCTCCACCTCCCCGGCAGTAGAATTCCGGTTTGAGTTCTGGAGGGGCAAAGCATATTCAAATGCTGCTTTCTCCGTTGCCATGTGTTCTATGCCAGAGTGAAACATGGCTCTCTTCTCATCACCTTTAATACTCTGAGCTATTTGATCAAAATCTTCCTACCACTGTCTTTCCCTGAAGACAACCTTCGCCCTATCCCAACGGACTCCAGCACCCTTCATGGATGGTTCTTCAGTCTATGCAGACCGCAGCACCATGTGCTGGACTGTCCCACACCCCTTCTACCCCCTCACTCCTTTGGACCCTGACACTATTATAATTTGGATCTGAAATGTTCCCAAAGGCTTTTGGGTTATAGGTTTACTCACCAGCTGGTCACCCCATTGTGCTGTGGGATGTTCTGTATGTCAAATGTGTTGCTCTGATTGGTTAATAAATAAAACACTGATTGGCCAGTAGCCAGGCAGGAGAAAGTATAGGCGGGACAAGGAGGAGAGAATTCTGGGAAGTGGAAGGCTGAGTCAGAGAGACTGCCAGCCGCCACCATGACAAGCAGCATGTGAAGATGCTGGTAAGCCACAAGCCACATGGCAAAGTATAGATTTATAGAAATGGGTTAAGATATTTAAGATATAAGAACAGTTAACAAGAAGCCTGCCACGGCCATAAGTTTGTAAGCAATATAAGTCTCTGTGTTTACTTGGTTGGATCTGAGTGGCTGTGGTACTGGCGGGTGACAGAGATTTGTCCTGACTATGGCCAGGCAGGAAAACTCTAGCTACACCATTGGAAGGTGGTGGATACTTTAGGAGGTGGGGCCTGGAGGAAGGAAGTCAGGTCATTAGGAGCATGTCCCTGCAGGGAATATTGGGCCCTCACCTGCCTCCCCAATCCCCTTTCTGGCTGGTGTGAAATAGTCAGCTTTGCTCCGTTACCCACTTCTCACCATGATGCTCAGTCTTGCTGTAGGCCCAGAGCAGTAGGGCCTCTGAAACCAGGAGACAAAGTAGACCTTTCCTACTCTTCAGCTGATTTCCTCGGGTATTTTGTCACAGTAGTGGAAAGCTGACTGACGCCATCTTGGGTCACCTCTCTCTTTCTGTGGGCTTCCTTCCTTGCTCCTGTGTTACCGTGTGTGGAGGTTTGGACTCCTCTAGACTAAATTGTTAGAGAAGAGGTGGGGACACTAAAAGAATATTTTGGTGTCTGGAAACTTCACATTTAAAGGAAAGTGCATCTATCAACCCCTTCCTTGATGTTTGTTCAGTTTAATTCCGTATTTTGATCTTAACCACTCACATTTGCTTAGACATCTCCCCCAACAGACGAAGACTTGGGTGTTAACAAATTGTGGGGTGTGGAACAGAGGGCTGGAAACAGCGAAATGAGAGGAAGGGAAAGCCAGGACAGGGGAATATTGGAGTCCTCTCGGAATCCGCAAAGAAAGTATCTGAAGGTGTATTTCTGGCAGCTGGAACAGGGGACACTCTTGGGCTTTTGTCCTTCCCATCTCAGAGGTTGCCTTGGGTGTGGGATCCTCTGTACTTCTGGGTTTGTGCGCTTGCTGGGGTGGGTGAAGGGACTGCTGCAGGGTTCCTTCAGAGCTGTGTTAGAGGCGAGAAATGCTGAGAGGGAAAGGAGGAAGGAGGGAAGGGGAGAGAGAGAGAGAGAGAGAGAGAGAGAGAGAGAGAGAGAGAGAGAGAGAGAGAATACCGTGCAGCTGAGATGTTGACAGATAAGCCCTTGTATACAGGTTGTCACAATAAATAACCATGGCCTAAGAGTCGACTGAGAGGATGGACTATAGAAGATGCCTGACGTCACCTCCAAGAAAAGGTACATCTCATTCTGTCTTTTCTTATCTAACATGGCCTGTTTTTAATTTTAATGTTTAACCTATGCAGAATTTATTCTGAAGTATGGTGTGAGGTAGGTAATAGAATTTAAATTTGTTCCTTGGTGGAAGGGTTGTTCCATTGTATCCACATTGTTCCAGAAGGACACAAAGTTCTTTTACTTTCCTCTTAGAAAATCTCTAACGCATGTATACAATGTATCTTAATCACACCCACCCACAAACTTACAAGACACCTGATCCCAACACACATCCCTCCCAACTTCATGGGTTTTTTTTTTTTAAAAACTCATCTTAAAAGTATATTAACATTTCAATATGCTGAGTTTGTTTCATCTTTCTCCTCTTACTTTCTTTGTGGATCTTATACTATTTTGATTATTTTAGCTTTAGGGTGCATTTGCATATGTACAGAGCAAATATTCCTTCAGCCATCATCCCTCTTTCTGGAGATTTACAAGTAGCTTTTTTTTGTAGAAGAACTTAGGGATATTGCTATGTGTGTAGTTCTCTTTTAACTTTATCAGAGCGGTGTTCTCAACCTTCCTAATGATGGGACCTGAATGACAGTTCCCCATGTTGTGGTGACCCCCAACCACAAAATTATTTTCATTGCTACATCATAACTGTAATTTTGCTACTGTTATGAATTGTAATGTAAATATCTGTGTTTTCAGATGGCCTTAGTTGACCCTTGTGAAATGGTCCTTTTACCCCAAGGGGTCTTGACCCATGTGTTGGAAACCACTGATCTAGGGAAAAGGTCTAGTGCTTGGACCTTCTTCTGCTAGGCAGCAAATTTCTCTTTAATGGATGGCCATAGACACAGAATTAGAAGGCACCGAGGCACAGGTGGTGGACTCCACTGGCTGCTGTCAGTCTTTACATCCCACCACAGCTGCCTCTGGCAGAAGGGAAGCATGGTTATTCTGCAGACCACAAGCAAAGCTTAGAGAGCTTTCCTTCCAAGCCTTTACACACTAGTGTTGGGAAAAGGACTCAAACACCATTTTGTATCCATAAGCTCTTTAGAACCAGCTCTGGAATCTGGATTTCAGATGGAATCCCGGGTCTTGATGTGTTTAAAACAATTTTAACAGAGGCTCGAGGAAGACCTTTCTGTGAGTGAAAAGAAGGGGGGTATAAGGACAAAATCCAATAAGGAGTCTACTGGGAGGGTCTTTAAATAGCCTGGTGTCTGAGTCCATTTTCAGTTGCTATAACAGAATACCTGGGCCTGGGAAGTTTAAGAAGGAAAAGAGTTTATGGAGGTCACTATTCCAGAAGTTGGCAGTCAAAGGTCAGGCAGAAGAGTCTGGTGAGGGCCTCAGGTCATTATAACAAGGTATAAACATTAGGGGATGGGGCAAGGTGGCACAGGCAGAAGAGAGAAGACACAAGGGCAAGCCTCACTTCCCCACCGCTTGTCCTCGTGAGCGTGAGCACATTTCCATGACAAAGGAACTAATCTTTCCACATTAGCTACCTTCACATTGCTGCACCTAAATGCCCCACAGAGACGGCTGGAGGGCGAAGGCTTATCTGGGCTCACCCATTCATGGCTTTCAATCTATTGTGCTGGGGAAAGCAAGGCAGCCCAGGCCACAGTGGCAGCCACGGTGGAATACAGCAGCTCACACTGTAGTTCACCAGGAAGCAGAGAATGCATCTGAACCAAGGACCAAGCATAAACCACTTCCTCCAACTAGGCCCTGCCTCCTAAATGTTTCATGAGCCTATTGGGGACATTTCACATTGACAATCTAACCACCTCTTAAAGGCCTTACCATTAACTGCTGCCATGATGGCAGTCAAATTCCCATCTAATGGGGCAAGCAAGATGGCTTTGTGGGTGAAGGTGCTTGCCACCAAGCCTGATGACCTGAGTTCAATTCCTGGGACCCACATGGTGGAAGGAGAGAACCGATTACCTGGTATTGTCCTCTGACCTCCACATACATATTCTGGCATGTGCACCCACACCCACTCACGTGTACCCACACCCACACCGCCACCTGCCACACAAAATGGATAATAAAAACTTTTTTAAAATATCCAACCCGAGTTTTGGAGGGGACAAATCATATTCGAGGCCATATCCCTGAGACACACACCTCCCTGCCAAACCCTGCCTTCTCATTGTTAATCCTCCTCTGACCTGCTGGTGGCTGGTGTTCCTATACATTTTCCTGCCCGCCCCTGGCCTGACCAGACCCCCTCCCTCTGAGGCCAGTGGCTGGGTCTCAAGTTATACCTGATTCTAACCTGTTCTATTCACATCCTTCCCAGCCTGGGCCATCTGAGCTCTGTAAAAGCACCCTGGGAAAAAAAGCTATGCAAATGGAAAGACCTGGGTTTTGGGGGTAAGATTCCCCCCTGCAACTCCCCCAAGATGCTCTTCCTTCTGGTAAATCTTCATTATTGGAAAGACAGAGATGGTTGTTTGTTTCTTGGCATGAAGAAGAAAACAGAACTGAATGTGTCTCCATGGTGCCAAGGAGTGCACAGCTCACCTCATCTGACCTTCACGGGAGCCTTGGAGTTCTTACAGAAAAGGAAACCAAGGTTATTGAGTTTACAGAACTTACGCTGAATCACGCAAAAGGTTAATGGTGCAGCCACACAAGCACTCGGGTCCATAGACACCATACTAATATCTTCTGTGTACTGGGCATCGTGCTCTGGGTGCATAGCTGTGTACCTACCCATTGGCTGGGGTTTGAGCAGATCTGATCTAAAGACCCCTGTTTTCCTCCCAGCCCCTCTGCACTGCAGACACAATGTGCATAGATTTTGGAGGCTCATCTATGGAGCTGGGGATGCTTGGAAACACATCGGAGAGGCGAGGATGCAGGCAGGCCAAGATGGAGTCTTCTGCTATCTGCTGGACCGAGTGGGTGAGCATCCTTTGCTTCTTTCTTTCTTTCTTTCTTTCCCCCTTGGCTCAAGGAAGGACAGCTTGGGTTTTGCAAAGCCAGGCAGAGGACTTTTGACAGCCTGCAGGCTGCTTTTCCCCCATTCAGATGCATCAAACTCACAGAACATCTCTCCCCAGCTGCAGGCTTGTGGAATAGGAAAACTACTCATTTCCCTCCGAGAGAGAGGCGCCCAAAGCAGATATTTCAATATATTCCAATTTAGCCGAGGGAAGCCAGAACATGGATGTTGTTGCCAAGGAAACCACCTCCTTCCTCCCAGTGTGCTGTGCATACGTGTATCACTCCATCTCTTGGCTCTCCAAGGTAATATCATAGCCCTGTGCTTGGGGGGAGGGTTTTTAAAAAGGAATATAAAACCTCTTAGCATCGAGAAGATTCATTAAATGACCTCACTCCAGAGAAGCTTAAATTATTCTTTTTAGACCCTTTTATGCTGAAGACAGGCAAATGGCTGAGTCAGTCCCATCTCTTGTAGCCCAGCTCAGTGTCTGGGCGGAAAGGGTTTTGCAGAAATAAACAAATCAGTGTTGGGAAGTGCAGACAGGCAAGTATGTGTGTGTAATAATAAGGAGGCCATCCTGTAGCTCCAATGT
This sequence comes from Peromyscus eremicus, assembly GCF_949786415.1. Lineage (NCBI taxonomy): Eukaryota > Metazoa > Chordata > Mammalia > Rodentia > Cricetidae > Peromyscus > Peromyscus eremicus. Next base: position 81,952,810 of record NC_081425.1, read on the forward strand.
CACTGGCTAATTCCTGTGAGTGGATCTGCCAAGACCACCTTGATCCACAGCCCTCCTGCATGGGAGGCCACACTTCACGGAACAAGCCTCAAGGCTGAGACAAGAGAAGATTGCTGTTGCAAGGCCACTTGTCAAAGGGTCCAGGGATTGCATGGGGATTTCTGTTGTCCAATCTGCTGAGCCTTAGGCTTTTTTTGTTCCCAGCTGGTGTCTGGTCTGAGTCCTCCTTCTCATTCCTGCCTGTCCTGTGGCCGGGTGTTAATGTCACATACACACACACATACACACACACACACACACACACACACACACACACACACACACACACACACCACATACGTCCAGGCCAACCCAGCACCATTCTTACTTCACATCACAGAACTCTCAAGTTGCTCTGCTTTCTTTCAGCCCTTCCAGGCTTCTGGTGCTGGGGTATACCCCGTCCATTGGACATACAGATAAATATTGGGATCCCTCTTTCAATTAGTGGTGTAAGGTGAGGATTGTGTTTTACATGTTATAGGGTCTCCCCTGAGGACAATTTTGGTTTTGATATCATAGAAGAAGGATAGTCACATCTAATGGGCCTGAGAGACCCAGATGCTTCTACTCAGGACACCCCTACAGCTAGCAATTAGTCATCCCCAAACCCAGTAGGGCCAAGACTGACAGACGTTGGCTCCTCCCCATCTACTTTGTTCACTCATTAAGAAAAAAGATTTATTTTATTTTACCTGTACGTGTGTGGGCCTGGTTGCATAGATATGTACCATGTGCATGCAAGTGTGTGCAGAGGTCAGAAGAGGGTGTTTGACCTCTGAAACTGGAGTTATAGGAGGCTGTGAGCCGCTGATGTCTGGGCTGGGACCTGAACCTGGCTCCTCCGTAAAAGCAGCAAGTGCTCTCAACAGCTCATCCTTCTCTCTAGCCCCGTTTCTTTTTATATGCTCACTCCTTTTGAATAAATATTTATTGTCTAATTACTATGCACCAGCCTGTAAGCCCAGGTCTGGAGACAAACACTAAACAAGATGGATGTCATATTTCCATTATATCATTAGAGCCCATAATCAGGGCTGGGAGAGTCACATCTGTTTTGGACCTGCTGGCCCAGTTCTGAGGTCCTCCTAGCACTCACCGTGACTCATTCTGCTTCCTGGGTAGAGCGAGGGCCTTTTGCAGCCACCCATCTAAACCTGGCTGCAGGACTTGGTGTGGTCCTCCCCACCCCCACCCCCACCCCACCCCCGCCACCCACATGGCTTCCTCCCTGCATAAGCTGCAGGCTCTCTTAGTGTAAGCTTTACTGCAGCAGCAAGTATGCTGGAACAATAAAAACACTCTGAGATAGGACGAAGACCAGGACTCTGTCATCTTCCAAGTCTCCAACTCCCGCCTTGCCTCTTCTGGGGGGACTCTGGGACAGCACTGTCATAACGTGATTGCTTTACAGGTGAGCCTAGCCAACCCTCATCTCCCAGATGCCTGCTTCCAACCGCTTCTCTGGTAGCATATCTCCGTGAAGCTGTTCAGGGTTTAGACTTTTAAACCAGATATTTAAACCAGCACATATTTACTGTGCGGCCGTGGCCAAGTTACTTCACTTTTCTGAGCTTCAAGTGCCTCGTCTATAAAATGGGCCTAGTAATAATATTACCTGTCTTGCACGGTTGTTGTGTGATTGAAGGTGCTGTTGCACGTGGAGTTCTTGGCTCACAGGAAGTTCCCCGTGAGGCATGCTGCCATTACTTCTGTTACTGTTTCCTGCCGGCCCGGTCGACACAAACAGAGCAGCATCTTCAGCCCCACTCTGTCTCTCACAGGCCATCTGTTTGCCTCGGTTTGAACTCAGCCATGCCAGGGGGGACATGAACCTTCTCGCCGAGAAGCCCCTGGTGTTGGCTGGCACGCTGAAGGTTTTCACAGGTAGAAGGAAGAGCGCAAGACCATGGACGCAGGCTGTGTGACGGAAATACACCCGTTACAGGTCACTGCCGCCTGGACTCACAGCTGCCTTTGCCTGGCAGTGTCCTGCATCACCTGACCTTCATCGAGAGGTCTGGATGAGGTAGGCATCTGCCCTTCCTGCCATCTTGCCACTGTGGAGGGAAACTGGGCCTTGCCCCTGGTTCTTGGGCCACTGTGAACAAGCACTGGGTGAGATCCTGGCCTCAGGATGATACTGGGGGTGTATGGAAGCACACAGGTGTGGGGAAGGGAAGTCGCTTTGTGTGAACACGTGCATTAGTTACTTCTCTGATTGTTGCAACCTGACACCTGAGAAAGGCATCTTAAGGAAGGAAGGGTTTGCTTTGGCCTGGGGTTCTAGGGAATGTAGTCCATCCGAGTCGGGGAGGGTGGAGCAGTAGGAGTCGGTATTGGGTGTCATTGCATCCAGAGTCCAGAATCCGAGAGCAATGAATGGATGCTGGTGTTTAGCTTGATCTCTATTCTATCCAGGATCCCAGCCCAGGTCACGGCGCTGCCGTGGAGGAGATGACCCTTCCCAGCTCAGTTCAATTAATCTAGATTATCCCTCACAGGCATGGCCACAAGATTTCCCCCTAGATGAGTCTGGATCCTCTCGGTTTGACAGTAATGGCCATCACAGCAAGCTAAGAGGCTGGTTTGTATCACCTCATGTCACCCTTCAATCACACTGTGGGAGAGGTGCGGAGGCCATCTCCTGGGTGACAAAGCTAACTCTCTAGTCTGAGAGCCTCTGAGTCCCCTGCTCATAGTGTCCCAGCTGGACTGTGACAGTCCAGGATTGGCAGGTGTGGTCTGTCTGCCTTTACAGCTCACACTGTGATCTCGTATTTTGTCTTCCTGGGCTGCTATAACAAATTGCCCTGGGCTTGGTGGCCAGTGTTGGACTTATTTCTTACTTTTCTAGTGGCTTAAAGTCCAATACCAAGATGTCGTCAGAGTTGGTGTCTGATGTAGGTCCACTTGCTGCCTCGAAGATGGTACCTGCTTGCCATGACCTCATATGAAAAGCCGAGGGGTCTCCCTGGCATCTTTTTCATAGGACACTAACACTGTTTGAGATGGCTCTACCCTTATAGCGCGTTCATCCCTTACCCAGAGGCCCCACCACCCAGTAGCATTGCTTACGGATTAGAATCCCAGTGCGTGGTTTTGAGAAGGCTGTCAGCATTGCCTCCATAACATACGTGTTATTGTTTATGATCCACTGCATGACCTCCATCGCACGAAGCACTGCCACCGTGAGCTCCCTATCCGGTTATCTTGGGTGATCAGGGTAAGCAGAGGTGCTCTGCCAGCTACAAGACCCCTATAGTTTCTCTCCAGAGAGGCTGTGGATGGCCTGGCCATCTGTTGTAGGGTCTCTGGGCCCTCCACTGCCTTGGACTCAGAGACCCTGCAGCTTTATGCCTGGGAGACACCCTGGGAGGCAGTGACACATGCCAGGACCCAGGGCTCACACTGACAGTCCCATCTTATCCTTTCCTTCCCTTACCCACCGGCTAGTATCACTTGCCCCGCCCCCCCCCCCCCCCCCCAACACACACACATACACTGCATTCCAATCCTCGGCTTTTGTACCTTATGATGTGGGGACCTGGGCGAGTAAAGTCATTAAAGTCATTATTCCTTGCACAGAAATGTCATTCATCTTATTCATATTTAACATTCCCCCCGCTTGATCTTTTGATGCGTTTAAATGCCTAGTATGACATTCTGCGCGTGCGCACACACACACACACACACACACACACACACACACACACACAGGGGGGTGTCTTTACTCCTGGCAGCATGAGGAAACTCCTTGTCACCTATTTATTAATTTATAAAATGATTCTTATATTTTGGGGATTGATTCTGGCTGCTGCCGACTGAAAGCGATTGTGGGGATTGGAGAATTGGGTGACACTGGGACAGGAGGAGGCATGACAAAGTTCTGGGTTCATGTTCCAACAGTCACTTGTCACTTCTGGCCCAGGTGTCCGTCTATAAAATGGCCAGCTCCACACCCCGTGGCCTGGTAAGTCCTTGTATTTTATATTACTTGGGTTTTTGCAGGGAGAGCGATGTAAATAACTGCTTTAAACTCTAATATACCTCGAGAGGGATGTTGGGGAGGAGATAAGCCAGCAACAGAGAGGGATGTTCTCAGGGCAGGGTGGAAGCCCCAGGCATCCTGAGAGCAGGCGCTCTTTAGCCCTTTGAGAAGGGGAAGATATCAGAATGGCTGTTAGTCCTTCTTTTCTCACCTCCAGATCCAGATGCCAGGGACAGACTGCTGCCAATCAGGAGTCTTTTTAAAAGCCCCACTTAGATTGGAATCATGGGTGGGCAAGGAGAAGGACTGGTCTTCAGCAGATGGGAAAGCAAGTGATAGGAGCATCAGCAGGTGGTGCCCTCATCACCACAGACCTTTGGTATTGGGCCCCACAGCCCCACAAGCGTTACAGCTCTGCTGCGGGCCAAGGAAGCTGTGATTTTCCAGCCTTTAGTCCTGGCTAATATCTAGGCAGGCCTAGATACCAGAATTCCTCAGCCTTTAGCTGCAGCCAGTGCTAGTACTCATGTGTGCATCCCAGACGTTGGCATCACTAAGCCTTTCCTTAACCAGGCCAGGGTTACAGCTCTCGGCCCAAGGTCTGAGACCTGGGGCCCTGAAGACCTGACAGCTCCCTGGAAGGCTCCTGGTACTCAGGGCCCCTTCCTCTGCTCCACATTATTGTTTGATCCTCAGCCTTAGTTCTCTGTCTTCTCTCTCTGCTTTCCATTGCCCTTCTTCTTTTTCCTGCCCTGGCCTCCTAAGAACCACTCAACTGCTTCTCCCCTCTGGCTCCTTTTGCAGCCTGGGCTGCCCACAGCTCACCCATCAAAGCTACCGCTCCTCTACTGCTGCCTTCTCTGTGTTATCAGCCAGCACTCACTACTGAAAACAGGCAAGGAAAGACCACTCTGGAAAAGCCCAATGCCGTGACACCCGCAGCCCAGGGAAGAGTCCAACAGCTGCTAACTAGGGAGGCAGACTGGCGCATACCATCCCCCTGAGCCCTCCCAGCATGCTTATGTGGTTCCAGACCGATCCCAGCCATTCGTTTGTCTTTTTTTTTTTTACACCATTCAGTTATTGACGCTTCTGTTTTGCACCAATCACAGCCTCGCCTCTTAGCACCACAGTAGCCCCTCTGCTAGGTGACCAAGGCACATGCTTCCTCTCTGGCCTCTCCAGAAATGATTGCAGGATCATCTAGAGTTCGTGGAGGCTTGCCACACCCAAGTTTGGTACAAACGCTTTCAAACAGTCCTGGCTGAGGCTGTACCTTCAGGAGCAGCAACAATCAATTACAGTTTTTGCTTAGTTGTCTCAGCGCATCCATGGAGTGTCTAAGATGGCTGGCTTAGGAGTGGTCCAGTTAGCTGTTGGACTGACAGGATATTTTTTTTCTTCTCAGAGCAGCCAGGTGAACAAGGCAACAAGGGAGACTCCAGCAGCTGCTGACTAGAGAGTCAGACTGGCCCATCTCCCCAAGTCTTTGCTTATTTGCAGGATAATGAACACCAGGAGTGCTTATAAATACAAATAAGACCTTGTCATTAGCACTAATTGTGATTAAAAAAAAATGTGTGTATGTGTGTGTGTCTGTTTGTGTCTCTCTGTGTGTGTTCATTTGCGCATGGATGCACTTAGAGGATTGAAGTCAACTCCAATCCACGTGTCCTGCACCAGGCTGCAGCTGACAACCTGTAGCAGACGTGCAGGGAAGCCACCGTGGAGGAGCTGTGGCAGTGAAAGGTATGTGGGAAAACGCAGATGCAGGGTACAGAGAACGTGACGTTACTGAATAGGGCTGGCCCTCGGCCCATGAGCTGGCCTGCAGCACAGAGCCCCAGTGGCTGCAGCCCACACTGCTTGCCCTGCTAATAGGAGAGCTTGGAGTAGCATCACTGGCTGGAGGCCGCAAGCACAGTGGCCAAGCCCCATGAGCCTGGATGCAGCCGTCACCGAGGGCCAGGAGATGTGCAGCCACATGGAGCTCTCACGCATCCTGCCCCTGGATGCCCTCCTTAGCTGAAAGATCATCCTGACTCTGGGCAACAGCAGGATATCCACGATGAGTCTTGGTGATGGTCCAGCATTTATGGTGACTCAGAAACCAAAAACCTTGAACCAGACCAATGACTCAGGGCAATGAGTATTTGTACATAAAGTTGTTTAGGCAAAAAATATACTGTGGGACACACTGCGGTTTGCAATGCCACATCGATGAAAAAATATGTGACAGAGAGATAGGAATGTAGCGGCTCATGCACAGTGGGAAGAGGTGGAACTGGAGACACCATGGTGGTGACAGGTGTGGGAGAAGGCTTCGGGTGTGCAGGGGAGAATGTTGTTGCTGAGTAGGGCCAGCAGGGCGGTATGCAGCAGCCTAGAAGCTTGTATATGCTCTGTCCCCAAACATGCTACCCAGCCGCATGATCACCCTGCCTCTGAGCAACAAGAGGATGTCCGAGATGGAGAATGGTTCATTTTCTGGATTGGGCCTCTTCAAAAGACCTCCAGGGTCCATGCCGCCCCAGAGACCGTCTTGATATCAATGATCCGTGTTATAGCTGGGGGACATGCTGGTGTCTGTCCGTGGTCCATGCTGCCACCCCTGGCTGTGCTGATGCCCAAGGTTCATGTGGCTGTCTATGGTCTGTGGTGCCACTAGAGGCCACGTCAATGTTCATGGCCAGTGCTACCACTGGAGGCAGGGTGGATGTCCGTGGTCTGTGCTACTGCTGGGAGTCATGTTGATGTCAGTGATCAGTGTCTCCACTGTTGGCCATGTTGATATATGTGGCCTCAGCTGCCTCCTGAGGCCATGTTGAGGTCTGTAGTCTGTGTTGCTGCCAAGGGCCATGTTGATATCCGTGGTCCTGCTGCTGCCTAGGCCATGAGGATGTCCATGGTCCATGTTACTACAGAAGACCATGCTGATGTCCATGGTCTGTGCTGCCACCTGAAGCCATGCTGATGTCTGTGGGCTGTGTGGCCACCTAAGACATGTTGATATCTGTGTCCTGTGCTGCTGCTGGAGGCCATCATGGTGTCTCTGATCCACACTGCAGCTGAGGACCATGTTGATGTTTGTGGTCTGTACTGCCACTGGAGGCCATATTGAGGTCCACGGTACTTGCTGCTGCCAGAGGCCATGTGGATGCTTGTGGTCTGTGCTCCTACAGGAGGCCATGTTGATATCTGTGGTCTGCACTGCCACAGGAGACCATGCTGAAGTCCATGGTCCCTGCTGATGCCAAAAACCATATGAAAGCCCATGATCTGTGCTGCCGCTGACTGTAGAGGGCAAGGAGGCTTCTTTTGCTGTGGTATTGATGACTGCAGACTCACAGTTGAGAATGAGAGACGTAGAAGGTTCGGTGACAACCTCTCCCTGCCCCCACCACACACAAAAAGAAACAGTCTAGACAGAAGCTATTGAAGAGAACTCTTAAAAATTGTGATAGGGACCCTGAAGTGTAGCTCTTCACAGTTGATGGCTTCTGGTGGGGGTGGGGGTGGGGGTAGGGGAAGGACTCCATTTACTTTAAGAGGCTAGCCGCTGGGAGTTTGACCATGCTCCAGTGAGTGTATGGGCAACACAAATTGTACTGTTGTTGTTGTTGTTGTTGTTGTGTGTTTTTGTTTTCTCTGTTCTTGTTTTTCTTTGGGGGAGGTCACAAGGGTGGAGGGGTGGACATGGGGAGACTGAGAAGTGAATGTGATGGGGTGCATTATGTGAAACTCTCAAATAATCAATAAAAATACTATGTTGTAAAAAAATCATAAAAGAAAAAAAGGAAGTCAACTCCAGGTATCTTGGTATCTTTCTTCCTTTTTCTCCACTTTTTTTTTTTTTGAGACAGTGTTGTTCACTGAACCTACAGAGCTCACTGATTCATCTAGTGTGGCTAGCTAATGAGCTCCAGGAATCAGTAGTCCCCATTGCTCCAGTTCTGGGGTTACACATACACACCTTATGCCTGGATTTCACATGGGTGCTGGGAATCTGACCTCTGTTTCTCAGGCTTGTGTAGCCTGTGCCTCAGATACGTTACCACCTGAGGCATCTTCCCAGGCCTTAATTGTTCTTTTTAAAAAGGACTTTAACAATGGTTTCACAGTGAGCAACAGTTTCCTAGTGCCCCAGGGAGAGGTGGGTCTCCTTTAACTAGCTCAAGGTATGTGCCGGGTTCAGTTTGGGTCACATGCCCAAGGAGGAAGCTGAGTGTTTTGATTGACAGTTGTACTACAATCGCCTCCAGGGAGGAAGGGGGTTCTTCAAAGTAAGGCTATTTCAAGGAACAAGTTTCTTAGTAGGTGAACAATTTGGTGCCTTTCGTACCTTTCAGACAATGGGAGCCTGTGATACCCCAGACAAAGGACAAGAGGAAGGAGTGAAGCCTTTGGGTTCTTAATCTTTCCCCAGCAGGCACAAGTCTGGGCCTCTGAAGTTGCCTACTCCCCCCAGGGGGAACCAAACTCTTTCTGGAAAATACTATAGCATAAACGTTTGGGGCTTTGTGAGCCATATGAATCACAATACTACGAAAGCATCCATGGAGAAAATCTAAGAGAGTAGGTGTGGCTATATTCCAACAAAGCTTTATTTACAACAAAAGGAACAGCAGGCTAGATTGGACTTGTAGTCATGGTGTGCTAGCTCTGATCCCTTCCAAATTTATCTATCTATGGGCCCCTGAGACAGTGGTTGCCCTGCTTGGCAACTAGGCCAGACTCTTCCCAGGATCAATGGAGGATACAGATGCCCAGAACCCACTGTGAACTTGAGTTAATGTTTACAGGTAGGCTTGGGCACGTGTATTTTTTAACATTTGCCTTCTGTGTTCTGAATTACACAGTATTATGAGGTGGTCTTTAAGAATCAGCCATGGACTGCTCTTGAGGGTCATGTCCAGTTTCATGGCCCAACCGCAGCCAGGGTCTGTGTTAATGTCCATGGCTCCTGATACCATTGAAGGCTATGTCAATGCCAGGCGTCTGGGCTGCTACCTGGGACCATGTTGGTGTCCAAGGGCCATGCTGCCACTGGGGCCATGCTGGTGTGAGTGGCCTGTGCTGCCACCTGGGGTTGTGGTGACATCCAGATCCAGCCTGCTACTGAGAATCACGTCTGGGGCCAGGGTCCTACCACAGCAGGGTCTGTGTTGATGATGGTAACACCAAAGGCCACACAAATGCCCAGTGTGTAAGCCCCAACCTGTGGCCATGTTGGTGTCTGAGGGCTTTGCTGCCTCAGGGATCATGCCGATTGGGTGGCCTGTACTGCCACACGGGGCCATGGTGTCGTCTGGGCCAAAACTACTGTTAAGAGCCATGTCTGGGTCTGTGTTCCTGATACAGCTGGGGTCTGTGATAATGTCCATAGGCCATGTTGCCACTGTGCGTGTTGAAATCCAAGGACTGTGCTGAGCCAGCCCTGTCCCTCACTGGACACTACAGCAAGAGAGCTGGCCCTGCTCCTCACCATGGGTGTGGGAGAGCCAGCCCTGATAGCATGGGCCTAGGAGAGGGGGCTCTGGCCCTTGCCTGGTGGGGATGGTACCAGAGGTCCAGACCAACCTGATCAGCTACCACCCAGCCTCACATCCTGGGCCTTGGGTTGGCTCACCCTAACATCTACCCCTGTGAAGGGACTGGTCCTGCGGAATGAAAACCACAGGATCCCCATGACTCTTACATGGGATGTAGACATAGTCGATGAACTTGGGCGTAATCTTGGGCGCCGTGTGGGGCTAGGGATGGAATTGTGTTTGCAGGGCAGCTGTCCTGGAGGAACCCAAGGTGGCTCTGGACATGAAGTCTGGTTGCTTGTCTCAGCCACCCTGGGTTTTCCTCGCTGTTCTTCTCTTCCCCCATCCTGAGTTCTGCTATCAACCAGCCAGGAGGGGAGTTGATTAAAAATCCAGGTGTGAAATCTGAGCTGCTCGCTTCTCCGGCAGGAGGCAGGCAGGCCTCCGACCGTTTTCTGAGCTGCCGTTCTGCAAGAGTAATACCTACGACCTGGTTTCTTTTCTCCGCTGTCCTCAAAGTCTCCCCTTCACTCTGAAAGCCCTTTCTCCTTCCTTCAGACCTGCTTATCACAGACCCTTCCTCTCACTTCCTGGGGACATCCAGGCTCTGACAAGCTTAGTGCCTTTTGCGGTGATTCTTAATAGGATCAAGATCCTAGGATGCCTCTCTCCCATTTCTCTTCTCTTTCTGTGTTTTCTTTTCTCACAAACACCCCTAAAACCTATAAGGTGTCTTCTCCTGAGTGATACAGCCTGTTGCTATGAACGAAGATGTCCGGTCATACACAGAATGTGCTCTTAGCATGTGACTCTGGCTCAGAGCCTCTGACCCTCTCTGTTGCCCACCTTGGGCCCAGGCACTTGCTCTACTAGGAGGCATCTGTCACCTAGCCAGTATTCAACTTTCCTTTTGGCAACAGTGTGCCTTTATTCATGGGAATCCACTTCATCCCCACTCTGAGTCCATGTGGGCCAGGCAGGGTAGCTTCAAGGTAGACATGTGACCCCTGCTTGGCAAATCAGTGCATCTCTTCCAACCATATTGACTGGTTCAGGGATGAGTAGGCAAAGTTAGTTCAATGCTGGGTCTGGGATTTCTTGGAGGACAGAACTCTTCATACATGGGGTTGGGATGCTATCAGCTTGGGGCTGCTGGAACCCACCAGTACAGGGAATAGGAGGGTAAGACTCAGAGATTGGTTCTGAGATGGAGAGAGAGAAATCAGGCCCAATGGGATTCAGTGGGACTTGAAGCCAGATCAACTTGTGGACTGTCTCTCTGTCTTTTTTTTGTAGCACTTTAAACAGGTGAATCAGAAAGCCTTCAGCAGCCAGTTCAGATTTATTCGCACCCAGAGCAGCACAACGTAGTAAATCTCAGCAGGGTGAATTTGAGGGGGCCATAAAACTTGGCCAGAAGCAGTGCTGACCGTACCCTGAGTCTCAGCTGTTTAGACCACATTGAAATCCACTCTGGTTTCATTTCTGTTGCTGTGAGAACACACCCTGACTAAAAAGCGACTTTACGGGAGTGAAGGTTGGTTTGCCTTACAATTCCAGGTTACAGTCCATCACGGAGAGGAGTCAAGATAGGAGCTCATGCAGCTACACCACATCCGGTCAAGAACAGAGAGAAACAAATGCGGCCCATACTGTCTACTTGCTTGCTATCAGCTGGCTTTCCTCACTCTTACGTAATTCATGGCCTAGCCTAGGGAATGGTGCCACCCTCAGTGGACTGGGCCAGTTAACAGTCAAGAAAATCCCCAATAGGCCAACAGGCATGCCCAAGGGGTAACCAGATCTAGAGAATGCCTCATTAAAACGTTCTTCCCAGGTGACTCTAGGTTGTGTCAAGTTAACAGTTAAAACAAACTATCACACACAAAAAACTATCACAAAATCATATGCAAATTTATTTTGTTTCATTTTTGTGATACTGGATGTCTAGTCCAGGGCCTTGCTTGTAGGAGACAGACACTCTGCTACTGAGCTATAACATTAGCCCTGGCTTTTATTTTTATTTGTGTTTCACACACACACAAAAAAAGCAAGCACATAGCACGGTCCTCGGTAATCCTGCTGGTTATGGGGACATCTTAGCCTTAGCTTAGCCTCCTCCCTCATCATCCGAATACTTTCCTTCCATCCTAGGGTCGAGTCTCACTCCACCTATCCAGTTTTGAAGCTGGGAGCCTCCTTCCTCACTCTCTTCAATGTGACTTTGTATTTCCAGCCCTGCTCAGACCCGCTCAGTGTAGATCTCAGCCTCACCTCAGATCTGAGCTGCTCTCGATTTCCTTTCCTGTAAGATGGTGGTGAGGTGTGCTCTCACATATGAAAATATCCTCAGGGGGTTTGGATGTCAGGGAAGCGGGGGGACTGTGAGTAGCCCACCCAGACATTAACTCATAAGAAGAAGAAAATCAAAGGCACAAAGTTGTCTTCAGGAGACAATGACCAAGAGACTGAGAAGCTGCTTCAGGTCCATCAATGTGACACTTGCACCTTGTCAGCCAGGAGGACAGAGTGTGGCCCAGAGTCCTTGATGGCTGCACAGAATCTCATCTACTTTTGTGTGCCTCAGAAGGACACACAAGAGCCAGATGCCCTTGGTTCCTCTAGTAACCCTCTGAAGCGTTGGTTTCCTGTCCGTTGACAGTCACAGGGAAAGAAGGTTCTAGTGACGTGACAGAAAGACCTGCAGATGAGTGAGGTGGCCTTGGGTTTTGTTTGTCCTCCTTGCGAGCGCTGAGTAAGCACTGAGGAGCTGTCAGAGACAGACACTGATGACTTTACATTTCTGGTTTGTAGAGCGTTCTCAGCCTTGACCGAGGCTTCTCAAGGTTGGCGGCGTATCCATGCAGCTCTCACTTGTGAAGTTGCGTTAAGAATGGACCTTCTGCTAGCTGACTCTGCACAGGGATCCAATGTACAAACAAGCGCAGACATGCTGCTGGACTCGAGACCACCTCCTTGCCGTCCCCCGCTGGCTGCTTGGCTGCCCCCTGTGAGCCTCCACGCTGGGTCTGCTGACTGACTTTGGACATCTCTTGAATAACTTGAGTCATTTACACAGAGCTCATTGAAATTCTTCAGAGACCCCCCTGCAGGGCTTGATGAACTTAAACACTCAGCAGCGGACACCAGAGAAAGTGATGCGGCCTCTGTTGAGCTGTGGACAAAGAGGGAAGAGCCCTGATGACTGCCCTTCTGCCTTCATGTCTCCCACCCGTCTAGACCATTGCTGGGTCTTGTAGTCAGTCCTTGTGCCCAGGACTGATGTGATTTCAAGTACAAGTAATTGTCATAAAGAAGTTTCCCAGAATGATACCCTGTTAAAGTTTGATTATGGGAGGTTCTAGAAACTCTAGGGCGTTAGAGTTTGGCCTATGTGGAGGAAGTAGGTCATAAGGGATTATAACTCTGAAGAGTATGCCTGGTTCCTAGTCCCTCTCTCTTTCTCTACTTCCTGATAGCCATGAGGTCAATAACGTCTACTACATACTTGTTCTGGTTACTTTCTGCTGTTGAGATAAACACCATGATCAAAAGCAGCTTGGGCACAAAAGAGCTTATTTTAACTTACAGGTTCCAGTCCATTACTAAGGAAAGCCAAAGCAGGAACCAATGACAGGACTCTGAAGCAGAAACACTTATTGGCTTGTTTCCAGGCTCACATTCAGCTACCTTTATTTTTTATTTTTCATTTTTATTCTTCTCTCATATATTATATCCCAACTGGAGTTTCCTCCCCCCCTCCCCAGTCTCTACTCCTCCACCTCCCCTCTCCCCCAGATTCACTCCTCTCTGCCTCCCCTCAGACAAGAGCAGGCCTCCAAGGGACATTAACCAAACACAGTACAATATGACCAGGCACATACCATCATATCAAGGTTGGATGAGGCAACCCAGTAGGAGGAATAGGGTCCCACAAGCAAGCAAAAGAATTGGATACAGCCCCCACTCCCACTGTTAGAAATCCCACAAGAGCACCATGCTATTTATCCATAACATATATGCAGAGGACCTCAGTCAGACCCACACAGGCTCCTTGATCTCTGTGAACCCCCATGCGTCTCAGTCAATTGATTCTGTGGGCCGTGTCCTTGTGGCATTCCTGACCCCACTGGTTCCTCTGATCTTTCCTCCCCCTTCTCTGCAGAACTCCTTGAGCTCTGCCTAATGTTTGGGGGACTCTATCTGCTCCCATCAGTTGCTGGATGAAGTCTTTCTGGTCTCTCTGGTGATGATTATGCTAGTCAGCTACCTTTCTTATATAGCCCACTTCCCTAGGGATGGCACGGCCCACAGTGGACTGAGCCCTCCTACATCATTTAACAATCAAGAACATGGTCTACAGACATGCCCACAGGCCGGTCTGAAGGGGACAGTTCTTCAGCTGAGGTTCCCTATTTCCAGATGTGCCAAGTTCACAACCAAGGTTACCTGTAACAATGCTCTTGCCTCATGATGTTCTGCCTAAGAGTACGGAACCAACCAATCATGGACTTAATCCTCTGAAACTGATCCAGAATAAATCCTTTCTTCATTAAGTTGTTCTCGCAGTGTTTTGGTCACAGCAACACACTGAAGTTCCTTGGCTTTCTGCTACTGGGAGGCTGGGAGGTGGCTTTCTAGGCACAGCAGTGTGACAGGCTTGAAGAAGCAATGCTCCCCTTCTGATATGCCCCATCCCCCACCCCCAGAAAGCAACTCCCCTTCTGGTTCTTTCCCCCCAAGATTTCTGGAGATTTTTTTTCACCCATCGAGCCCCTATGAGGGGGAGTAGTGGAGAAGCTAAGGTCTGTAGACTACAGGTTTAGAACCTGTATGTGACTTAGAAGGACACAAACATGAAGATTGTAGAAATAAGAACACCTTCCAGGCTAGGCTCTGATGATCTTGTCCTAACAGCTTCTAACGCGCGGTAACTTCTGAGTCAGAGTAACCACAGTCCTGAAACAGTAGCTGTCATTAACATGACCTTGCTTCCATGGACTTTATGGTCTGCTCCTCTCTGTTGTCGCTTCCAACATGTTAATCCCTCTTCTTGCTTTGAGAGAAGACAGTGAGCATCCGGTGAGGACTCTAACTCTTTGCTACCACCACTTGACCTGTAAAGACACTGTCAGTATGCTTGCCTTACAGACCTCTTCCAAACCTAGGCTAATGCCGCCATTACTCCACAATCCATCACTTGCTCCTGCTTTATGGACCTCCTTGTCCAGATCCTACTCTGACTATTCTGTCTTCAGTCCCATCAGTAATCAGACCCATTCATCTTCACGCTCACAATGACGTTTCTCCAGGTCCTCATGCTCCCTACACCAACCTGCTTCTGCTTTATCACTTCTCTCCCCATTCATAGCCAAGCTGGTTAGAGGAAGAGTCTAAGTCCCCCTCCTCCACTGACCACCTGCCCTTCAGCCCATTTCAGTGGGACTTCCACCTCATCCTCGTCCTCTTCTCAGGTTGCCCGGACCAAATCAGCATCATGACCATTATGCTGCCAACTCTAAGAGATGCCGTCTGTCCTTGCTTGCTTCAGTTTGCAGAAATGATGGCCACAACCAACAGCTCTGACCCCCACATCTTCAATGCCTGTTTTCATGGCAGGAGCTAGGCTGGTTTTTTGGTGGTGGTATCTTTTGGTTTTTTTTTTTTTTTTTTTTGCATTTCTTTCCTCCTTCTCCCCTGTCTCCTTGGAGCAAATTCCCATTTGCTTGTTCTTTGCCTCAGTGCTTCTCAAAGGCTGAAGTGCTTAAACACCACCCAGGCTGCTCATTAGCATGCAGACGAGAATCTCAGGCTCCACACACCTCATATTCTGATTCTATAATTTTGATGCCGGGCCAAGGATCTGCCTTTTATAAACACCCTTGGTTACCTTTGGGCTACATTTGGAGAAATCTTGTCATAATTGGTGATGGTCCTTGGCCTTGGACTGTTCATCTTTTTGATTCTCATTTCTTTTGCCATCTTGTGTGTCCCAAGCCACCAGGTAGCAGTTAGAGTATGCTTTCTCTCCCCAGGTCAGTGATTTCTCTGGAGCTTCAGAACCAGATATTCAACCGCTCCCGAGACATGACTGCAAGTGAGGATACCCTCAAGAGCCTGAAACATCCAAGGCTGATCTCTTATCTTCTCCAAGCTCACCCATCCTTTCCCTTTAACCAGGACTAGTATCACCCAGTTATCTAAAGGTGGGCAACCTCAAATCCTTCTATCCTATTTCTCACCCACAGATTGTCACCTACCCCCATAGATTCAATCAAGTCCTGAACATCCAACTTAGATCTATATTTAGCAGCTTCTCTTCCTTCCCACTGCCCTGCCCTACCCAGGGCCCTGCCATTTTTCTCCAGGATGAGCCTGTATTCTGGCTTTCTGTTCCTAGCTTACTCTCTGCTACTATTTTCTGTTCAGTGACTAAGGGTCCTCTCCAGAGCTGACCTTGTATTTCTCTCACACTCATGACATCATTTCATGGTGTCACGATGTCTAGGAAGATGCCACTGCTGATGCCACCACAGATCTTCCCCGACCAGAGACTTGTCCCTTGGCAAGGTCAAGTTGCTATTCTTGTAGCCTGGCTCAACTCAGGGCTGGGCAGAAGATTCTGAAAATCAGGCAGCAGTTTAGTAAGTGTGTGTTTCTGAGATAAAACACCAAGGGTCAAAACGATGGTCAAATCAGATTCATAAACTGAAGCTCAGACCCAGTGTGAAGAGTATTAAGCCTTATTAATAGTTGCAAAAATACAAGTAGAGAGGCATATGGAATGTGGAGTGTGGGCCTCAGTGCAGCTCTCCACGACACTAGACACACAAGGTTGAGGCGCAGCCCAGATATGTCACAAGGGGTCTCCACATGATACATGAGGGGCATCCCTCTCCAGAGGGAGCTATTTTGGTAACGAAAATCTCTACCTAATTCTCTGCTTGTTTTATAGTTTGGATAACCTTTCCCAGGGCAGCACCCCATAAATGCAGAGGCTCCGTGTTTGTTTACTGCAGGCAGTCCTGGGCAGATAGGGCCCATCTTGCTAAAAGCATTCCACAGATAAGAAGCTCAGTGCTTGCCAGTATCATTAGGGTGTTTGCCAGGGGCTCTGTCGCTAGCAGGATTATGAGGAAATCGGACCAGGTCATTTTCCTGTCTTGCCTGGTGTGTCCCTGGGTGAAGGTAGAGAATGCTTTGCGGACTGGCTGTTAACCCTTTCCTGTCTGCCCTTCTCAGTCCCCTTTCTCCGTGGAGCTGTTTTCTAGACCAAGCTCTGACCTTGGTTTCCCCTCTTCTTATTCTACCCACAGACACAGATGCACACAGACACAGATATACACAAAGACACACACAGAGGCAGGCACACATATACATAGGCACACATAGACACACATAGACACACACAGATACATATATAGACACACACAGACACAGACATACAGACAGACACAGATATACATAGACACACACATAGACACACACACAGATATAGACACTTATAGGCACAGACACATACAGACACAAACACACACATAGAAACACACACAGAAACACACACAGAGAGATACAGATACACATGAACACACACAGATATAGACACACATGGACACACACAGATATAGACACACATAGACACAGACACAAATAGGCACAGATACACACACAGAGATACACGTAGACATACACACAGATATAGACACAGCCACACACAGGATTCTTTTCCATTTCTGAGGTTTCCTTTATTTAGACTGCCTCTGAGTTCTTTTTTTTTTTTAAACCCTCGAACCTTGGCTCCATGTCTTTCCTTATTCATCACTGCCTTGATGCATTCCTGGTCTTGAGACACACCCAACACTGTACTTGCTGCTTTTCTGGATTCATATCTTCTCTGACTTCTCAAGGCAAGAGGACCCATACTTACATGGTCCCAGAAACCTTAAACTCTGATTCTACTCCTTGGACAACTTTGCCCTAGGTGTGATGTTAATGATGTCAACTTGATACAACCTGGAGTTACCTGAGGAGAGGAAACCACAATTGAGGAACTGTCTACGTCAGATTGGCCTGTGAGCGTGTCTTTGGGTCCTCTATTTGGTTGTCACTGATGTAGGACATAGAGCCCACTGTGGGCAGTACTATCCCTAGGCAGATGGGCCTGGGTTGAATAAGAAAACCTGCTAAACAAGCCAGAGAAAAGCAAGCTAATAAGCAGCTTTCTTCCATGATTGCTGCCTCTGCTTCTGCTTGAGTTCCTGCCCAGTCTTCCTTCATTGATGGATTGTGATTGGAACATGTAAGTCAAAGAAAGCTTTTCTTTCGTAAGTTGCTTTTCGTCATGATATTTGCCATAGCAACAGAAAAGCTAACCAGGACACTAGAGTAAGGTAGGGAGCCTCATCAGAACCTCAGCCTCCACACGTGTGACATGATTGTATCAGCAGTGTCTGACACACAGAGCTGAAGGGTTACCGAGACAGTGCAGAGGAATGTCTATTCCAGGTGCTGCACACAAGAAGTGCTCAGATTCCTCTTCCCTGTCATTCCCCTGTCACTCATTACCCCGTTCTAGGATCTACCTTTTCACCACCCCCTTCCTCCGACATCACCCATGACAACATCCTTGGGGCTGGCCTCCTGTCCCCTTGTCTATGGCGCCCTCTGTGGTCAGAGACAAAATCTTCCCTTTATCCAGCTGATGATGTCGCTTGCTTCCGACTAGTTGACAAAGTTCTCAGGAGCGATCCCAGACTCTACGAGGGGGCTTAGGGGGCTGGAAGTGATCAGGCATCTTTCTGTCCCTGGGAGCTCATACCTTAGCTGATGATTACTGAGCATATCATCCTTGTCACGTCTGTCTATCCAGATTTGGCAGATGTCCTTCCGCCACTGCTGGCCAGATCCCCCACCCCCCACCCCTGTTTCCTACCCTCTGAGCATCTGCTGTGCTTGGTGCCACGTCACACTCTCCATCAAAGCTTCCTCAGGCTCCGCAGCTCCGCTAGGTCCTTCACTGAAACTTTCTGAGAGAGCCAGAAGCATGGGGATCCCTTGCAGCTAACACAATGACCAGCAGAAAGGCAGGTCTCAATATCTAGTGAACGGAGTGATTCAAGGGTGAGAGGAAGTGGGGAATGAGAGGGAGGAGCTTCTGGAGTCTGACGTGGCTGCTGTGGGGTGTGGGTGGAATGGAGATGGGCCGCACTAGAGGACTCGGTGGGTTGAGATGATTGTATTCAGGAGTTCTTTGGACTGGGAGAGCTGATGAGTTTGGTAGTAGACACTGGAGCTCAGCCTTGGAAAGAAACAGATCTGCGACTTGGCAAGATGAAATGCCTTCCCTACCTCTCTTCAGCCACCGAGGTCTCTGCAGGCATGGGACACAGCACACTCTCAGGCTCTGCGGGAGGTGGAAGGGTTTTCAGAATTTTTTTTCCCTCCAGCCTTGCCTTGTACCCTGTAAGAAACAGAGATCCCACCTTGATTCGCTAATGCCGTAAGGAGCTGACGCCACTCCTGTGGCCGCTGGCTATGTCTGACCTGTTTCTCACGGCTTGTCTCCCCCAGCCGCTCCTGGAGAGATGCGAGGGCGGGTCACTCTTCTCTGCTGTCTGCAGTGAACTTCTTGCTACCCTCAGCAGTTCACAGGGAAGAGGTTTTAACTACCGAGGAGCAGAGGGTGTGGACAGTTCCTTTCCTGGCTCAGTCACTTTCCTGTAGAATACTTGAGACAGGGCAGTTCACATAAAAAAGAAGCACGCTGAACTTGTGAGCTCGCTGCGTTGGGAGCTAGGGAGGTCAAAGCGGAGCAGATGCATCTGGTGAGGACTCTTTGCCGCTTTAATTCATTACAGAGAGCAGAAGGGCACTAGAGAGTGTGCAAGGAAAAGCTGGATACTCTGCAAAACCCCTCTTGTGACAACAAATCCCCTCTTGTGGTGACCGTGTTAGCTCCTTTATGAGCTCTCACGGCCAAACATCTCTTAAAGTTCCCCACCACCTGCCAATCACCATTATGTTAGCCATTAAACTCCAACATGAGTTTTGGTGGGGCCAGAACGTGTGCACATCATTGTACCTTCCTGTTTCAAATCTGACCTCTGCCATCATCTCTGATAAAGCAGGACTTGGGACGATGCTGATTTTTTAAAAAAAGCCCTCCCCCGTGTGTGTGTGTGTGTGTGTGTGTGTGTGTGTGTGTGTGTGTGTGAACGGCATAGCACGTGTGTGTCATGGAGCTTAGAGGACATCAACTTCAGAAGTTGATCCTTTCACCTTGAGCCAAGGTCTCTTGCTTGCCACTGGGTACTGTGTGCAGTTGGCCTGTGAGCTTCCGGGGATTCTCACATCTCTGTCTTTCCTCTCACAGCAGGAGTGCTGGGGTGCTTGATGTGTGCTTTAGCATCCAACCTTCTTAGATGGGTTACGGAGAGCTAATTCAAGCCCTCACAGTTGCCCAGCAAGCGTTTGGACCACTGGGCCGTCACTTCAGCTCACGATGACTACTTTGCTGATTGTGTGGAGAAGGGTGTTAGGGAAGGGTGGAGAGTGTGGATCCAGGCCCTGTGGTTGTCTTGGGCACTTTGTCATTTTGACTCGCCTGCACATTGGCTGTGTGGGTGGACTCTGTCTTTGGAGGGCCAACCCCTTCCCTGTAGAGATGAGCTTTCCCTAGTCCTGCATCTTGAAAACTGCTGTCATGTGCCAACTGTTGGTGGCTTTTTTTCTGCTGCTTCTGCAGAGGGGGAGGGCTGAGCCTGCGCTGCGGAGGCAGGGAGAGGGAAGTCAGGGCTTCACGCTCGCTCCCGGCTGGGCTGATTTCTTCTCAACCATCAGCAATCAAATCCGCATCACCACTGTGAGAATTAATTCCTCCTCAAGCTCCCCTTCAGAGAGGTGAGAAATTTGTGTGCCTCCCATTAGCATAATTGTGACCCCATTTCTTGTGAAATGACAGCCTTGGTTTGATTATGCTCAGAGAGCATCCCACCACCCTGTCCTAGGCGGCATGATGAGAGCGTCCTCGAATTAGCTGACAAATGAACAGTCTAACGTCCACACCTTCTCTGTGATCCATGGCCAGCGCTCACAGTTCAGCCTAGCTCCAAGGGTCCAGAGGAAGTTCCACATTACATCCCCATAGCCGGTTATGTGTGCATTGAGGAGCATAAAATGTTCATGACTGGCTGGAAGAGCAGAGAGCTTGGAGCTGGGGCCTGGGCTGGGCTGAGACATCTGCTTCCTGTGCTTTGGAGATGAAATCCTCTCCTACCCAATGGGAGTGGAGGACTGGCCCTTTACACCTGATACCAGCTCATTCTAGGCTGTCACCCAGCACACCCTTAGAACATGTGTAGTGCACATCTTGGAATAATGTCCAATCGGGGAAAGGTTATGAATTTGCAGTTCCTAATTAGTGTTTCCCAGATCAGTCAAAGCTCCCAGTCCCTCCCCTAGCAGCTGCTGCACCTCAAATTTCTGCCAGGCCCTCTGAATCATGCAGCACATACACATGACCTAGGGCCTTTCTGTGAGGGGCTGGGTTTGTTTTTCCTTCTGGCCAGGTAAGACCCCACCCAGGGGCAGCGGAGCACGCGTCCACATGGCCACCCACATTCAGTAGCAACTGGCAGCTGTCCAGATGCTTTATTTTGTCCATCTGCCTTGCCTGCACCATGACCTGTGCTAGGAGCCCTGGGTGAGGGCAGTGACCTTGCCTGTGGTGGAAGGAGGAGCCAGCCCTAGATCAAGTGACCTTTTTCAGAGCACCTGTTCTGTACAGGCCTCTGACCCAGGGACTGGGGACATGAGGCCATGGGCCAGGCAGGCTTAGGGCACCAGCCATTTACAGGGTCACTGGAGCTCAACAGAGGAGTTTTGAGCTTCAGTGCCTGTCTTTGTGTGAGTGAAGGGGAAGTCAGAAAGGGTGCCTTTTGTTACTGCTGATTTCCTGCTTGGCTTCTTCCTTCTCATGGCTGACTGAGACAGGTACTCGGTGGTGGGGGAAAAGGGTACTGGTGGCTCCAGGGGAAGAAATAGAAGGTGAAGGAGATAACAATAGGCAGAGATATGCCCCCCGCCCCAAAAGATGGTTATGTCTTAATTTCTGGAACTTCTGCTATGTCACTTTCCATAGCAAATAGGTCCTTGCAGTTGTGATAAAGAATCGCGTGATGGTAGCTGGTCCCAGATTATCTCTGCAGGCCCCATGTAGTCACAAAAGACTTTGAAACAGAGAGGCAGCAGAAGAGTCAGGGAGGGAGAGGCTGCAGTGGAAGCAGAGGTCTGAGAGATGACGCAATTACTGGCTTAAAGATGGAGGGAAGGGGCCAGAAGCCAAGGGATACAGGAGGTCTGCAGAAACTGCTTTCAGAGCGCAACAGGACAGACTCTCCTTGGAGCTTCCAGAATTCTGGAAGGGAGCTCCACAGTATCTTGATTTTAGCTCAGTGAGATGCATGGCTGACTTCTGATCTCTGCAGCTGATAACAGTTTACATTGTGTTCTGTCTCTAAACCTGAGGTGCTTTGTTAGAGCGCCAATCAGAGACGAATACAGGGGTAGCACCTCGCGACCCTGGAAGTCACATGGAGTCTTGGGGCTCATGGCGTCTCAGGCGTCTGGATGTGCTGAGCACATGGGCTTTGCATGGTCTGGCACATCAGTCTAGCCAAGGACCAGCAAATGTAATTTCATGGAGCTCCAGTGCTCCAAGCTTCTTGTGATCTAGGGATGGCCACTCTTACCCCATTGGGTTAGTGCCAGGCTGCAGTGAGAGGTGTCCGGATGACAGCCACACAGGCCAAGGGAGTGGTTGTTACTCTCACCCTTTTGACAGGTCCACGTTTTATTTGCAGTCTTGACCCCCCACAGCTGCCAAAAGGGGCCACAAGCAACCTCCATCCCTGGAACTCTGAAAGAATGGGTAGAGTTTGGGCTAGGATATCTTGGCAAAAGGCTGGAGATGGATGGTGACTCTGGGTGTCCTCTGGCCTGGCCTGGGGCTCTGTTGGCCGAGACTGGGGGAGAGCCACAGATGCCTATCCCGTGGCCGCCAGCTTCTCCTGGATCTCTGCAGGTATGCAGCATCCTTATGCCTGTCCAGGGCTGTCCTTGTCTCTGCTCACTTGAAGTGCTGGACTCATGCATAGGCTATTTTAGCTGTAAATACCACGGAACGTCCCATCTTCCCCACCCATCTGGATTGACCTCCCCAGTCCTGGCTGCCAGCTATTGATTTCCCCTTTAAATATTACTGCAGCCCAGGAGCATGTATGGATTAATTGATGAGGCTAGGCTTGTACCTGCACACTTCATTAACAGCTGCTACTAATTAGTGCAGTAGTCATTAAGAGACTGACTGGGGTTTTGAGAATAATAGTTTTATTTTTTTTTCCACGACTCCAAAGCACACAATAAATTGGTGAGTGAAATGTCTTGGTCCCAGGTTGGCACAGAAGGCACGGGGTGCCCAGCACTTTGGGGTCTGCCCCCAGGAACACAGCAGAAGCAGGGAACTAATGGTGGAACTAGAGAGACAGCCCTGGAGGCCTCTGGGCTACCATACCTAGGTACTGTGGTTGGGGCAGGGCTCACTGTCAAGGTCACAGAGGTAGGGAGGCTGAGCTAGGAGGAGTTCCTGTGGGTGCTGTGGGCCGGAGTTCTGCTTGCTAAAAGAAGACAGCCGCATATACATGAATAACACAGCAGGACAGGGTTGACCAAGTGTGAGGCAGTGTCCTCTACCCACTGGATGCGATGCTGAGGTGGGGCTGCCCATTTCCCTTCCGAAGTCTCTTCCATCTTTGTCTGCATCATCTACTCTCTCTCAAGGACAGCCCAAGCCACCTTGCCCCTGAGATCCCAGCCTCTGTCTGCAGCATGTCTGCCTTTAAAGGGGAAGGATTTACCAATAGACTCTCTGGGTTACTCAGGCTGGTGAGGCTAGTCCTAAAACGAGAGTGTCAAGGCAACCTGCTGACCCTCTTGGAGCTCCCATCGCACAGATTCCCGAAGAGATTCGGTGGGCCACTGAATGTGGAGGTCCCACAGGTGTAGAAAGTATGTGTCTTGAATGGATGGAGTGGAGTTTTCAGTGGAGGGTGACCCTTGTGCCCTGTGACACCTGAGGACGCCCATCTGTGAAGCGTTATCATCCTTTTTCAGGTGGGCCTGAATCACCTGATGGGCACACACCGTGGCTTCACAGCAGAGGCATAATCATATGCTAATTCGTCGCTGACCTCCGAAGACTTCCTGTGTGTTCAGTGCCCTATGTGTATTAATTCATCTCATCTTTGACAGCCCTAGGAGGCAGGCATTTATTTTTACTGTGATTCTGATTTTGTAGAAATAGAAATGAATGTTCCAACGCGCTGTCGTCACAGCACGGGGAGGTGGATATGAACCCAGCGTTCTGGCCCAGAATCCACACTCTTTACCATAGAGCTCCTGAGCCTTTAGAGAGGAGTTTCCTGGCTAAGGGACTCTGTTCCCAGGGTATGTGTGCACAGCATCTGGGTCCCCCGGGCATCGGTGGATCAAAGACTGTCCACACCGTATAATGTGGGTGGTATGATTCAGTGGCAAAGCTGGGCCAGTCTGCTTTCTGTCTAGAGAAAGTTGGGGAAGTGCCTGAGTCCAGAGTGGGGATAATTTGACACATCTAGAGCTGACATGGCAGGCAAATTGCCTGCTCTGAGTGATCAGAGGGAGTTAGCTGGCAGAGAAAGGAGGACAGCAAGGTTCACTGATGAAGTGAGAGAGAGCCTGGTCCTAACAGCGCACCTCTGTCAGCCTGCCCGGGGTGGGGTGGAGGGGACCTCACAAAGCCCAGATACCCTGGCCTCTCCGGGGATTCTGTGGGGATCCCCTTTGCATTGCCTTAGCCTCTCCCTTTGAGTCTCTTCTCTTCCTTGCAAAAAAAGAAACTGATGTAAGCATTCACTTATCAGCTGTTGAGGAAAATGCTAAGTTAAGGGAGCCCATTCCCTCGTCTGTTAAGTAGTCCTATTACACAAGGACAGTGGCCTTCAGTAAGACCACTGAGACTGACAGGCAAGGCATTCTGGAAATGGTGTCCAAGTAGGCGTGGGCATCTGCCCCACCCGGGTTAAGGACAGGATGCTGGATAACTCAGTCACTTAGAGCATCAAAGATGCCTTCTGTTCTAGTTAGGTTTCTGTTGCTGAAAAGGGAATGGCGTATTTAGCTTGCAGGTTACAGTCCATCATTGACGGAAGCCCAGGTAGGAATCCAGAGCCAGGAACTGAAGCAGAGGCCATGGAGGAACATTGCTTTCTGGCTTGTTCTTCACGGCTTGCTCAGCCTGTTTTTCTTTCTTTCTTTCTTTCCTTCTTTCCTTCCTTCTTTCCTCCCTTCCTTCCTTCCTTCTTCTTTTCTCAATGATTTATTTATTTTTTATTTTATGTGCATTGATGTTTTGTCTGCATGTATGTCTGTGTGAGGGTGTCGGGTCCCCTGGAACTGGAGTTACAGACAGTTGTGAGCTGCCATGTGGACTCTGGAGATTGAACCCAGGTCCTCTGAAAACCACTGAGCTATCTCTCTAGCCCCTAAGCCTGCTTTCTTATACCACTCAGGACTACCTGCCTGTGGGTGGCACCACTTTCAGTGGGCTAGACCCTCCCACATCAATCATTAATCAAGAAAACGCCCCACATACATGTCCATAGGCCAATCTGGTGGATGTAATTCCTCAGCGGGGTTCCTTCATCCAGGTTACTCTGGTTTGTGCCAAGTGGACAGTAAGCTAACCAACTGGCACACCCAACTCCTCATAGATCTAGAGTTGGTAGGGCAGTGCCAAATTTCCTTCATTCTGTGACTGAGTCACATGGGCCATGGCTCTGGAACCCTGAGAGCCTTGTCGTGATGTTAGTGTTATAGTTGCTTGGCTCTGCCAGGGGTTGAAGAGAGCTCAGAAAAGGTAGAAAGGAGGGCCTAGAAAGATGACTCAGTGGGTAAGACTATGTACTGCTCTTGCAGAGGACCAAAGCAGACAGAGTCAATATCCCTCATGGGCCTATGCTTCAGAGCACATGGTCCACCTGGATGCAAGGGAGGCTGGGAAATGTAGTATTAATCTGAGGTTGGCAAAGGTTTTCTGTAAAAGATCAGATAGAAAATAAAATTTCTTACCACTACACAGCTCTGCCATGGTAGCTTGGGAAGGAGCCTTTGGGAATACACCGATGAATGACTGTGACTATCTTCTTACATCCTAGATGTAATTTTTTTTCAAGCAGTAAAATACATAAAAGTCATTCTTAGTTCCTGGGCCAACCACAAAAGAGACAGGGTCTAGAGCTGGACGACCATAGTGTGTAGACTCCTGGTCATGTTCTAGAGGGTGGCCTTAGTCTGACCATATTTATCTCTTTAATACTCACTGTAGGAGTTGTAGCGGTGTTTTAATAGAAGCAGGGTACCTCCTGCATCCTTCTTTCTGTAAAGAGAAAGGCAGAGTCACTGAGTAGTAACTCCCATGCTCTGTCCCCAAACTTACCACCAGGTAAGGGGAAAGGACTCACACCTCGCTGGGCTCAGATTTCAGAAGGTCAAGGAGAAGGTGTCTGCTCAGGACTCGAAAGTCTTCTACAATGTCACATAAGAAGCTGGCTGGTGGTCCCAGCACTGGGGACCAGTCAGGTTAGGACACTGGTGAGCAATGTCAGCAGACAGTTGGTGGCAGCCTGCGGAGTCATGTCTAGTCCTTCACAGTAGGGCATCTAGTCACTTGAGCAGAATGCCCCAGTTCCCGATCGGCTGATTCTGGCAGGAGCTACACAGAAGGTACCTTTGAACTGGACAGTTGACACTTTTTAATAATTCGAAGGTGACTTCTGCAGAGAGAAAGGGGACGAGGGAATCTCCAGAATGGTTGAAGATGCCACAATTATCAAGTGTGCTCTCTTTCCACCGACTGGCAGCCTGTGGGGTAAGCACTCGCAGAGCCAAGCCAGTATCAGTTATTGAGAGAAATAGAACCATTCCGTGTTTGTACATCACCAAGCTTGTGCTGTCAATCAACCCCACAACATGTATTTTTAGCATCAGCTGCCAGTTATTCATCTGTGCTTCGGAATAATCAGAACCAAAGATAGCAAATGCACCTACGTGTGTAGACTCGGAGTCAGGACCATGTTGCTTTGAGTTCTGATTCTATCTGGTCCCCTGGGATGTCTGGAAGACCTTCAACCCTTCTGGGCCTCTATCCCCTCACTTGTTACATGGTGAATTTAGAAGCCCGCTGTTCATGCTTATAGAGAGACACCCACTTTGCAGCATTGTTCATGGGGCACAGGAGGACATCTTCTTCCCTCTTGACCTTGGCCTCCTTATGTAAGATATGAATAGATTTGTTGCTGTGTCAGGTCCCGAGTAACATACTTTCTAAATTTCTGAGAAGAAGCTGGTCTTCTGAGGTGCTTTCTCCAAGGAAGGCTATAAGGAAGGAAACAATAGCCTCACTGGGAAGTTCCTACTCTTTGGACATCCCAACCCTTCCAGACAAGCCCACCTCCTCTCTGGTGCCTTCCTGGATTTCTCCAGCCAGACACCATCTCTCCCCTTTGGGGGGAACCCATGATTATACTTGACCTCAACCCCAGCCTCTTTACTTCCTGGCTGCTGAATGTAGACTTCCTGTAGCCATTCTGGAAACCTTGACCCTCACCCTCACCTGGGTGCTACCCTGAGCCCTGTGATTGAGGTGTCACACATGTGCATACAGACACAAACACCCACCACCACCACCACCACTCACTGCCCAATGGTCAATACTGGCTTCATTTGACATTCCCTGAATCCCAGGTCTCATCACAGACCTGAGGACACACTCACTTGTTCGTCTTTGCCCCAGACACAAAAGTCTTTTCTTCCCCTTCTCCCCTATCCCAAAAGTATGCCTGCCATTCTCTGTTGCAAATCCAGCTGGTGAAACCAACCTGCTTGGCAAAGGGATCCAAAGCATTCAGATATTCCAGCCAGGAGCCTCAGTCAATAATTATGTCTTCTTGGGCCCTGGGATGACGTGGGGAGGACTTCATCAGACTAGTCCAAGCCTGTGCAAACGTTCTTTGGAGACCCCCTCCCTTATCCCCACTAGCTATGTGATACAGACATGCTCCCATTACTGTTCCAATGATGTACCAAAGTCTTTCCTGAGGAAGTGGCTTTATCATGGACTTGTGGTAAGATGTGTACTGTGAGCTAAGATGTCCTGTTGGCTTCATTAACTCCTAGAAAGTGTGAGATGTACTGTGTTATGTGACATCACTGGATCCATCCATCCATTCATCTATGTTCTATTCATTCAGCCTACAAGGTCTGCTTACTAGGCCCTGGAGACACAAGGTGATCAAAACAGAAGATTCCAATATCACCGGAGCTTGCAACTCAGGAGAAGCAAATAATCTCAAAAGTGTGAGATTTGCTGAACCTGAGGCTGGAAGTGTGAACTGGAAAGTGTTCAGACAACAGTAGGGTGTGGGGGAAATGCAGGGCAGAGCATTTAGAATGTTCCCAGCAGGACTAAAGAAACGATTCAGAGATTAAGCGCACCTACTACTCTTGCAGAAGACCTGAGTTCAGTTCCCAGCACTTATATTGGGAGGTTTATATTCCAGCTCCAGGAAGATCAAATGCCTTTGGCCTCCATGGGTACTTGTACTCACATGCATGGATCCACACATAATTAAAAAATAAAATTAATTTATTTTTTTAATTATATGAATGTGTACATACATATATGTATGCAAAAGAAGGTGGGTGAGAGGGGTAGAGTGGATCAAGCCAGGAGTCTGCAGAGTGAGACACAGTCGTAGGCAATATAGGGGAGGCAGGGGCTGGACTCCAGGATGGTGACAGTGTTTGGCTTTGGTTTGGGGACAGAGGAAGCCTCCAAGCCTAGTCCTGGCAGCTGTACAAGGCGCGCGCGCACGTGTGTGTGTGTGTGTGTGTGTGTGTGTGTGTGTGTGGGTGTGTAAGGGGTCAGTTTAGAAGGATCCTTCCTGCCACTGTGTCCAGGGTGTATGGATGGGTAGAAGGTGGTGGGGGAAGGACCAGTGTTCCTTCAGGAAGACGTGAAGATGAGATGGATACAGTGGGCAAGGAGCTGTAAGATGGAAAAACTAAGGGAGACAGACAGCATCAGGTCATTCCCAGTTCTCTTTGGAGCAGTTGGGTGGATGGGGACCCCTTTCTTGGAGGTTGAGAACAGGGAAGAGCAAACTTTGGGAGGGGTACATCTGATTGTCTGGTGGATCTTGAGTTCACCTGGGGTTTAGAGTGAGGTCTTAGGCAGTGATAAAGGTAGGTTAGTGTCAGCATCAGATGGAGACAAGGTCCCTGTCATGGTCATATGCCCCGGAGTGGGAAGAGCCTGGAAATTTGCCATAGATTCTGGGAAACTCTTTCCACCTTCCACAGCTTCTGCAGTGGAAGTGACCCCTTCTAGACAAGGAGGAAAAGCAAAGACAAAACAGAGTGGGGGAGGCAGGCGGTTCTACACTTCCTTTGATCTTTCCAGCCTTTGGTTCTTGCAATGGCTTAGTAGGTTCCCAGGCAACCAGCCCCTGAGTGTTGGTCTGGCTGTCTCTAGAAACTTTGGATTTCCCAATGCTACCTTCTAGGAAAGGCCTTCCCTGGTAGCTCTACCCAAACCACATCACCTGCAGCATCCTCCTCAATCCTGGCTTGAAATCCTCCAGTCCCTGGCCCTCTCTGGAGGCCCTGTAACTAACTAGTTTCTTAATGAGCTGGTTTCTGAGGGCAAGACAAAGGCTGTGGGCTAGATCTGCCTTTTAGATCTCTCCAGTGCCCCCTGCTCCGCTGCCGCCATCTCTCTGAACTTTGGTGCGCACTCTTGCTTCATTTAGGCAACTTCCCTTCGTCCCTTCTATCCCTCGGATGGGCAGCCTACTCCACAGCTACCTAAGCTGCAGACCTCATCACATGGTTTTCTTGACTGCTGCTCTTCACTGGAGGCCTTGAAAAAAAAAAAAAAAACCTTCCAACTGCTTAATTACAATTGTAGACACCTCTGAAATCTGTCTCTTGTTTTCTAGATTCTTCCATCATTCTGCCCTTCATTCTTCCTGGACCAGACACGTGGTCCCTTGGCCTCTCATTTGGGCAGATCCCTCTTGCTGCCTGGAACACATTGCCACTCTAGGAAGACTTACTAAACTAACGCACAGTGAATTCAGCACAGCAAGGAGAGAAAGCATAGTCCCTCAGGCAGATCTGTTTCTGGGTCCCTGAAGGGGAAGCCGGGCAGCACACCCTGCACCCATACCATGTCTGTCTCTCAAACCCAGACGTTCTCCTGGATGTAGCATTTGATGTCTGAGACTCAACCTGGTCCCTTGAACTGCCTCTAGGGTCCCGGCTCTCCCAGTCAGCCTTAATTAATTGTAAAATTGATTAAGCAGCCCCCTTTGTCAGGCTGGGCTGGTGTTTGTTTGTCTTTTCATACTATTACCCTTTTATATTTCTCTGGGCACCTTCAGCTCTCTGCTGACACCTTTTATTGGGGAAATGTTAATTTAAAAATCATCTATAATGCAGGTGTCACAAATCAAAGCTGTTCGGTAATGAGTCGCTCTTATGTCGTATAAAAACAATTAATTAAAACCCTTTCTGAGAGGGCCTCGCCAGCAGATTTATGTCTCCCAGTGTCCCCCCCTTGACTTGCCTTTCTGAGGACCCTCCTTGCACTCAGCCGCCTTCTGGAGGGATGGATTTCTCCCACCTCTGCCCAGGAAACAGAACCTCAGCTCGGTACTGGGGGGGAAGGCACCAGGTGTTGTCCAGTTGAACCTCCCAGCCTACCACAGCACACAGAGAGGGACTTCGTTATGGTCACACAATAATGGAGTGACAGTGCCAGCCCCCGAGCAGCTCAGGGCTTGTTTTTCTCGTCTCTGTCATTATCGCCGCTGTCTTTCCTGACAAGGCTCCGTGGAGATGGACACAGGAGCGTTTTCTCAATGGTCCAACGAGCAGTCTCGCTTCCTCTTCCTTGTTAATCAGTTCAGCATTTGGGCTCCGGCTTCCTCTGTAACTTGGGGCTTACACTTTCTTCTTGATTTGGGCTCAGTTTCTCTCTCCGTAAAATAGGCAGCCTGGTCTAGAGCATGGAGTGCAAATCCAGTATCTTCTGTGTCCGGGTGGATGTGATGGGAACTGAGGGAGACGAGTGTGCTGGGTCTGTAAGGAGGAGACTGCTGCAGGGAAGGCAGGCCTAACGGAGTCATTTGCAGAACCTTGCAGCTCAGTTGATGAGGTCGCAAGGTGGGCAAGGGTGCTTGGTCAGTTCACCAAGACCTCAGAACCTCTCCTCACCCCACCCCTGCTCTGCTTTGTGGCTCAGGGAGTGGCCCAAGGGCTCTGTTTCCAGCATATCGTTCAGTTAAGCTTGTGAGATCCCCTGAAGCGAAATGGAAAAGAGAGGGCCCTGGGAATCAGGAGGACTCAGGGCATCACCCCATCTCCGTCTTTTCCTACCTCTAGCAGTGTTTACAGCTTCTGAGACACACTGAGCTTGTGGGGCTGCTTCTCTTGGTTCTGGACCCTGTTAATGCCCCTTCTCTGCCTCCCTCGGGGCCTGGGCTGGTGCTGAGCCGGGGCTTGCCCTTGTGGTCTTCTAGCCTCTGCTCCATCAATCCTTGTGTTAAATTCCCTGCTTAAAATACCCAGAGTGGATTAGGAGGCCTGACTGAAACCTGACTGATACAGTCCCCCATGTTATTATCGGTGTTATCGTTTGGTCCAGTGAAGGACAAATACTCGTCTGTAAGAGGGCTTCATGAAGGGTGGAGAACATGTGTTGGTTCATAGCTGCTCACAGGACAAGCTGAATTTCAAGGTCATAGGTATTCTTGTCCATGATTGGTCTGGGAAATCAGCAACACTACCTCTGCACTGTAGAAGCTTCTAGTCTTAGGAGTGAATGTATTCTTCAGGGTGCCTGAATGCGGGCCTCTCAGCCTCTCCTGAGAGGCTGCCTTCATTCTTGGCATGTCTGGATCTTCCTCAGTCTCCACCCTCTCTGGCAGGCAGCTCCTGCTGCCTACAGGGTGACACTACCACTGGACGGCTCTGGCAGACTCTTAGCAGGCAAGGATCCATCCCTTCCACTGGCCCTCTCCTTCCTTTTCCAAGCCCAGGCCACAGGGAGGGAGCATCTACCACATGAGCTGCAGTGGGGGAAGCTGCTTGGAGGAGTGAACCCAGGCTGGGAGCCCAAATGTCCCCCTCCAGTAGGAGAATGTCTCCTTCCCCTCTAGTACTGCGTAATTTGGAGATGTCTGACTCCAAATGAGAGAAGCCAAGCTGTGTGGCCAGGGTCCGTAACCCTCTGGGTGGAGCCCCTCCTGTCCCAGCCCATGTGGCTCAGTGTGGCTCTCTCCTGCCCGTCTCCCCCTCCCCGAAGAGGGCTGTGAAGTGTCTAATCCAGGCTTTTATCTGGCATCCACAATTAGAATGTCAAGATTGAATAATCTGCCTTTATCTCCCGGATGACAGCCATGTAGAAACTTCAAAAGAAACAGTTTTGCTGGCATCTAACGGCTTTTGTTAATTACTATATCCCAAAGAAAATGAAATAAAGGAGGAAGAAAAATGATATTTCTCTGTGACAACTTTGTAAAAATATCGGTGATGAAGCGGCGCCAGTTTAAGGGCTTTAACTATTCATGCGGCTGAAAGCTGGCTCAGGCTCAGGAGAAGGAGGATGTGTATACACACGTGCGCACATGCACGCGTCCTCGAACACACACACACACACACACACACACACACACACACACACACACACTCCCCCCTTGCACATACTCCTCACAGACTGCAGTCACAGACACTCTCACAAGCCACTCACACAGTCCCACATTCTTCCTTCCTTCTCTGCATCCTTAGGAATCCCTCCCAGGTCCTTTCGGTGCTAGCTGTGTGCTGGGGCCACAGACACACAGTGGGCTCCTTCCAGGGCATCGGGGAAGACGTGCAGTTCGACAGTAGTCTGTTTTGCATGATCAACTGTGACATGGCCGTGATGTGTATGGTGTGTGCCCATGGGTAGCACAGGTGGGGGGAGTGAGGCGGAACAGAGAAGGCATTCAGGAGGCTTGGGGGGGCAGACTTGTCAGGTTAGGATGTGGTGCTATCACAGGGCAACTGTGTAATGTGGGAGCCACTCACTCTGTGTGCTGCATGTCTCTAAGCATCCCTCTGGTGCTGCTGTCACCGAGAGGCATTCGGAGTGGCAAATTCTGCTGGTGGTATTGGCCTGGCACTCTCTGGAAGACTTCATGGAGGTCCTTGATTTGGGGTCATTAATGGGTAAATAAGGAAGTAGGAAGAGAGAATCTTGCAAAATCTTGGAGCCATGGGAGGTGGACAGGGGGGTATGTTCTCAAGAGTGGCAGGCTCTGGTGTGATATATCAGAGGTGGCAGATGACTAGTGTGACTCACTTTGAAGGTGTGAGATGTTGGCTCTTATTCTGGAACAACACAGGGGGTCCCCTTAGAAGTTGGGCTGTTGCAGGCCTAGTGTGTCGAGCTCCACCTCACCTGGGAAGGCAGCAGGAGTAGGTGTGGGGACTGGAGATGACTCACAAGCCAGAGAGGGGCTGTGCTAGGTGGCATAGGGTGTGGGTTTTGGGTCAAGGAGATGAAGCTGGTAGTCTTGCCTATCCTAAGGGTGGAACCCCATATAGGAAGTCTCGGGTAGGGACTAAGATGCCTGGTTGATACAAGGAAGAGTCGCCAGGAACAGGGACAAGAATTCTGCTGTTTATCACCATTCCCAGAGCGGGCGTCTTCAGCTGTGCAGCTCAGAATCTCTTAGGACCCTCCACACAGAAACAGAAAAACCCAAGTTCCTCTGAACCACCGCAGAGCCCAGGAGTGCTGCCCCCTGTGGTTGTGGAGGGAATGGTTAACACAGCCACAGCCATAGGCTGATAGGATCTCCCAGCTTGCCCCTCCCTTGTGTTCTCTGAAAGGAAGTCATCGATGGGGCACTATTGTGATCCAGAGCACCCTCAGGATATTGGTGACAAGTACAGCTTCTTTCGCAGGCAGAGCAGAACAGAAGTAACTGCTTGCAGAAGTCAAGACAAGGAAGCCCAGCTTCAGGCGGCATTCTTACAGGGCCTCTTAAGACAGAGAAGGGCTTACTATGCTGAAGGGGTGTGGATCCAAGCACCCCAACCCTGTCTGAGCCTCTGGGCGACTGCTATGTCGATGGGCCTCTCTCCAGGGTGCTGATTCCAGAATTTCAGAGCCCACCGAAGCATTGTGTTCCCAGGGCGGCCACCAGCATCTTCTCCCTGCCCTGGCTGAGCCCCCCTTACCCCAGAGACCCCGTGCAAGGTGTCGGGGAGGGAGCAGGGGCTGCTTCTCTCCCTCCTCAATTAACCCTGTTGAGCCTGAGGGGAGCATGGGAGCTGGCTGGGCTGATCTGAGCCAGGTCGGGAGCCTCCCCGCTGCCCCTCCTTCCCTGAAGTCATTAGTCTCCAGGCTGCAGGTGGAGTGACAGCCCGACTCGCAGCTCTTGAAAGGGCCTTTGTTTTATCGCCCTCGGTTCAGATGCTTCAGAGCACTAGCAGGCCATATTTTAATCTCAGGTCTTTGCAAACAAAATCGTTAAAAGCAGATGGCTGTGAAGACCGCCATGAATATTAATAGATATTGAAAAAAAAGGGACCCTTAATCTTTCCATAAATCTTCCCGTGGAGGTGGGGGGACAATTCAGAGAGGAGGGTGGCAGGGTAAACACAGGTACCCAGCCCTTCCCATCCAGGCCCTAGCCTAAGGGTAGGTGGTATCAGCCCACCGCTGGGCACAGAGATGGGGTTGGAGCAGCAGGTCTGGGGGGGTGCTATCACATCTCTATCCTACCTCCCCCTCCTCTGCCTGGCTGAGCCCAGGACCAGGCCTCTCCTTGCACCCTGTCCTGCTGAGGCCAGTTATGGCTGGGCCCTGCTCTTCAGATGTTCTTTTTCAGTGACATCATCCTACACATGCTGGTCCCCCTCTCAACCTTGGTGGGTGGGATGGTCATGCCTATTTCACACATTAGGAAACAGGCCCAGAACATGGAAAGGGCTAGCTCAAGGCTACCTGGTTCCTAAGTGGAATAGGAGGAGTTTGAACCCAGATCTGCTTGACCCTCTGTGTTGACTCTTGTAGCCAGGTCATTCATCACCTGTTTACATGACCTTGAGTCAGACATTTTACCATGCATAATTCATTCCTTTGGATTATGCATTTAACAGTGGAAATATCTCTGGAAGAGGTGACCTGTTGAGTGGCTGAGTCACTCAGCTGTACCCAACAGCCCTTGTGCTGAAGACTTAGCTCAGCTGTTTCCTAGCTCTGGAAATTCCAGTTAGCATTCAGTTCTATGGAGTCTGTTTCCATGCGTGGAAAATGCATCTAATGAAACAATCCTTTGAGGTAGACAAGATGGGGAGGGGGTGAGGATCCAAGGATCCCAAAGATCATAGGAGGCCATGTGTCATAGTGCGCCCGCTGAGGGACACTGTTGGCATTGTTACAGAAGCACCTTGCTTACTCCAGGCCCGCCCATGTTGTGACAGGCAGGAATGAATAAGGAGGGGAGACAGAGAGGAGACCTGAGTCAGGGGAGACATGGGGGCCTGGACAGGGTGGTGGCAGGCAACACAGCCACACACAGGACCAATGACATTGTTCCCAACAAGTGGCCTGCTTGGCTCTGTGCTTCAATTCTCATTTAATCAGTCTTCCTCCGCCTCCCCTTTCCTTCCCGTCCTCCCCCCTCCTTCCCTCCCTCCCCCTCTCCCTCCTGTCTCTCTGCCAGTTGCTGTGAATATAAGCAGCGTGGTTCTTGCACTCAACAAATAACAAGCAAACTCATGAGACAGACACACGCAGAGAGGCATCCAGGGGGAAGCTGATGCAGCTGAGGGATAGTCAAAGGGATCCTTTAAAATTTTTAATACTTTAATATTTTTTGTATGGGGGTTGCACATGTAGAGGTCAAGGGACAACTTTGTGGAGTCAGTTCTCTCCTTCCACCTTTATGTGGGTTCCGGGGATTGAACTCAGGTCACCAGACTTGCATGGCAAATGGCTTTACCCTCCTGGGTCATCTCAAGGGCCCAAAGGTTACCCATTTTAAGTAGAAGGAAGCGTCCTTGTTCTCTCAAACCAGTTTAAACAAAGCTTAAGTTGGCACAACATCCTAAAGACAGTCGAGTCTGGCCCTTATATGAAGCAAGTGAGGGTCAAGGACTGGGGCCAGCAGAAAGCAATCAGAGGGAGGAATCTTCACCGGCACCTGCTCCTCACTAGTAGGGGCCCCTCCCCTCTCTGACTCCTCCCCCAACATAGCCACCCTCCCCTCCCCTTCCCTTGGCCTAGCCCAGCACACACTTGCCTTCATTATAGGACACACTCTGGCTGGGCCTCTGCTCCCCAGGGAAGGTCGAAGCAGTTCTTAAAGATGGAAAAGAGTGGGGTGGGGGCAGCCAGGAGGGGATATCTCCTTGCAATTCCCTGCCTACAAGTTTTGTGTACAGGCTTTTGACAGAGGCCAGTTTTGAGGGGAAACTAAGAAACTGAAGAACCCAGTCACTCAAGCCTCTTTCTGTCATTGCTATTCGGGATGCAGCAAATTCCCAGAGCCTGGCTGCAAAGAGGCAAGGGCTTGGCACACTTCAACAGATATACCTTATTCCACTGTATAATTTAAGGTATCATTTTATTCAGGTGCCATTCAAACGTGTGCAAAACGCTTGCATATGCCATAGCTATTAATGAAATCATTACGTACGAACAGCGACGCTTTATCAAGTCATTCATTAAAGGTAAATTAATGAGGGGGACAGCATTAAAATATTTCGCAATCATTACCAGGTCCAGCCTAACCCACTTTTATAAATATTCATCAACAAAAACGTGCCTCAAGAACTCACCCAGTAAATTAAATTCTCGTCTTGAAGTGTTTTGCTTCTATTAATGGCATCGGCCGTGGTAGTTTCTTTGATTTGTTTTCCGGAACTTTGGGATATATTGTACAGAAATAATGACAAACTGAGTAATCGCTGATAATTAGGCCAAACCTATTATTCCCGTGGTATTTACATTTTGATTACTATCCCCCCCACCCCCACCCCACCCCAGAGGCAACTTCTCAAATCCATTCTAATGCAAGACAAAATAGCAAGGAAGACTTCCAGGGCTGGAAGAAATTCACCTGCTGTTGGAGTCTCTGGCAGCCACTCTGCTAAACATACTTCTGAGTACAGGGAGCTCACGCCCTCTCCAGATGGTCTGTTCCATTCTGAGACCTCTGTGATCCTCGTCCTCACCCCTGCACTGCACTCACTAGCTCTCCACATGCTCCGAGCCCTGAGCGCTGGAGTGGAGGTTAAAAAAATACTTCACAGCATAGGAAAGGCATCTTGTGGCTATCACTGCGCTCTTGTCCTCCCCGAAGCTGTCCGTCTTCAAGCTGAGTATTTTCAGGGCACTACAAACTCCCACAAATGAGGTGAACTCTAGGTCGCTCCACCTCCTCTTTTCTGCCTTTTTCCTGTGGCCCTGGGTGATCTGCGCTCTCCCTACCCTCTTCACCTGTTTCCACGGCTCTCCGATTCCCTTTGCACATTAACCCGTATAATCTTGAGCTGCGGGTCACGTCGGTACATAGACTATCATATGAACTCTGAACCTTTACACGAGCTTCTTCATCTGCAGTTTTCTTTCTTTCTTTGTCTGTCTGATGAACTCCTATAGATGCTACAGAACCCCGGCGGCGTGGTTATCACCTCGGTGAAGCCATCCTTGGTTGAGTTCCAGCTCCTACTCTGGAAAGAATTGAACATACCTTCCTCTGGAACAACTCTGCTCTTTGTAAGCACATGATGTCTTCTGGCAAGGTGAAACGGGGGGGGGGGGGGGGGGGCCGCGGGGGTGCAGGAGGTGTCTCTGCCATAGCAAATCAGGGAGTTATTTAGCTTACAGTCCCTCATTGAGAGAAGCTAGGACAGAATCTTGGAACAGTAGCCAGGGAGAAATGCTACTTACTGGCTTCTCCCATGGCTAGAGGTCCTTTTTAAGTAACTTGGGACCGACTGTCCAGGAATAGTTCTGCCCACAGAGATCTAGACTCTCTTAGCCAATCACTAGCCAAGAATAAGCCCCTTCTCCCCACCCTCCCTGCCACAGGCCAATCTGGTGGAGGCAGCTTCTCAGCTGAGATCCCCTCTTCCCGGGTGTGTCTAGGTTTGTGTCACATCAACAAAACAATGACAAGAGGGCTTCATGAAACCTGGAGGCTCCCCAGGGTTGCTAGGTTAGACAGTTTTCTGGCTACAATTCTACAAATCTGAAGATTCCAAGTCTAGCCTATGGCCCCCCTTCTTTGGTCATCAAAAGCCACAGCATTGGACTGAGTCCTCCCAGAGGAGATTTTTGATATATCTAGTCTTCATCCCCTAAAGAGGGTACACTTACAGCTTCAGAATGGGAGCAAAGAGGAGCGAGCAACAGCCCATGATTTCCTCTCTCCTTTGGTGGCGTTATTCTAGGTCCTATGAATTCACAACCATTTTGTAAAGAAAGTGATGTTTATTGCAAGGTATTTCTGGGGCCAAAAGCACTCACTTTATGAAATGTAAGCAATTGGGAACTATCCACTGTGACCTTGATTTGCCGTTAAACTCTTTTTTTTTTTTTTTTTTTTTTTTTTCTTTTTGGAGACAGGGTTTCTCTGCGTAGCTTTGCACCTTTCCTGGAACTCACTCTGTAGACCAGCCTGGCCTCAAACTCACAGAGATATGCCTGCCTCTGCCTCCCGAGTGCTGGGATAAAAGGCGTGCGCCACCACTGCATGACATTAAAACATTTATAAATGGGGATTGGCAATGAGGAATTGGCTTACATCATCACTGACATGCTTTTATTGTGTGTTTGCTTGTGTATGTGTGGGTGCATGTATGTGGGCGCCACAGGTCAACCTCAGATGTGGTTCCTGAGAAACTGTCCACCTTGTTTTCGAGACAGGGTCTCATACTGTCCTAGAACTTGCTGGCTCAGATAGGCTGGTTGGCCAGCAAGTCCTATCTCCCTCCCCTGCCTCCCCCACCCCCCATCCCCATCCCCTGGCATTACAGCATATGTCATCATGCCTGGCTTTTTATGTGGAATTTGGAGCTCAAAGTCGGGTTTTTTACATGTGTGTGCTAAATACTTTACTTCCAGAGCTATGTCCCCAGCTTAACTGACATATTTTAAAACCACTATTAGAATTGCAGACTGGTGATGAGGATAGGGTGGCTCTCTTGGTATCCGAAAAGTCTTGCTAGTGAACAGGTACAGAGTAAATTGCCTGCACACTTACGCTCTGAATATCACACACAAGTTCTAAACCTAGACTTGGGAGGTGACTGGTAGGCTCTGCCTTGAGTGCCTCCAGACCTCTGTTGTGCCTAAACCCCTTGTCTGTTAACTAGCTTATCTCAGAACCCACATCATTAGATGATGCCTCAGGGAATACATGCCTAAGTGAGACCATGTTATATAGCTTCCTGTCACAACCAGAGGCAGGGGGTGCCTGCCTTTGACCTCAATGAAGCCCTTGGCCCAGAAGATGCCTGAGGACATCTATGGCTCTACTGCCAGTGAGTCTGTAACAGTTGGAACGTGCTGGAGTGAGGCCCACACCTGCTCTATGCACCCATGCCTGATGCCCTAGAATGGGCAGTGCAGACCCTACATCTCCCCGCTGCTTCTCTGCGCCTCACTGAGTCTCAAGGCATATATCCTTGCTGTTGGGGGGTGGGGGGCTGGCCCCATCTTCCTCTGCCTTCTAGAACTAGGCTTCTAGTGAAGACACAGCCTACTCTGTGGTGCCATTTCCTGTATAGCCTGCTGCTCCTCTGGCCTGTCTCCTCTGCCCCACAGAGGCTTCTGGGGCCAAGGTGAGGAAGAAGTGAGTGATGTCTGTTTAGGAGTATACTGCACAAGTCTAGACCTATCTGTATTTACAAGGACAACACAGAATACCAGATACGTCAGCAGCCACGTGCCACCATCCAGAAATGGACTCAGCTCAAGTGACAGGTCTAGGTGGACACTTGTATGTAACTGTCACCTCTTTGCATGTGACCTCCACTAGTCTGGGTCTCAGTTTGATCATCTGTCAATGAGAGAGTATGGTAAGCTGAGCCTGGAAGCTTCGTCGAGTTCAAAATAGGTATAAATGGAAAGAAATCCAATTCGATTCTAGAAACTCCTACTAGGCCAGGAGTCATGGGCTATCAGTTCCCCAGGACCTCACAGGGGACAAACACTGAATACATCCAGGAGTGGGTGAGTCCTGATGTGTCTATTTGTGTTGGTAACTCTGACGTGTTGAGCACTTGCTGTGGGCCGAACACTTGGGTGAACGTGTGGGCTGTTTCTATGACTCTAGGAGTCTAGGTGGGAGGGACTCCTAGGATCCATTTTGAAGTTGGGAAATCGAGCAGAAAGATCTCAAGATTACAGCTGAATGGCTACACAGTTGGTTGGCACCTGAACTCAGGCCGCCCGCATGAAGATTTGGAAAAGGAGCTGGTTTTTGTGGTGGCTGCTGCTGCTCTTTTGTGGTTGCAGGCTGACATCAGCTGATCTGAAACTTACTTTGTAGCCCAAACTGGCCTTGAGCTCACAGTAATTCTCCTATCTCAGCCTCCCCTGTTCTAGGATTATAGTTATGAGCCACTACACCTGAAACATGTTTTTAATTGGCATGATATTTTCCACTCACCTTCCAAGCTCAGTATCCTTTATCTAAAATGCTTAGGACCAGAAATGTTTTGGAATTCAGATCCTGCCCTCCACCCTCACCCTGGCCAGATTTTGGAATATTTGCATACATGTAATGAGACATCTTGGGGATTGGAATCAAATGTAATCATAAAAGTCAGTTTTGCATTGCCTCTCTATGTAGCATGGAGGCAGTTTCATGGGTCTGTTAGTCTGCCTGTTTAGTCTCCACTGAAGCCTGTGGAGAGGTCGGGTGTTGATTTTCCATTTGGCATCATGTGGGTGCTCCAAAGATTTTGGTTGTGGGCCATTTTGGACTTCAGATTTTAGGATATGGGATCTCAGCTTGTAGCCTATTTACTCTATAGAACTGTCAATCCAAACAACCTTGTCTCCAGCCTTGTTCATGGAGCCTCCTCACTGGCCCCTTTACCTCCACTCCTGGTCTCCAAATGACTTCCATACAGCAGTCAGGTGTCACTGCCAACTGAAAGTGTCATTAGATCACCCCAGAAAACAGAACCTAGGGCTTCCCATGGCTCCTGGGGTTCAATCTGGCCTCCCAAATGCCATCTGCAAAACCAGAAGACCATACCATCCCTTAATCCGCCACGCTCACTCATTAGGGACTGGAAATCAATGCTGTGGCTCACGACCTGCATTTTCTTAAATCAAAGAAAGAGAACAGGTTGAAATCTCCCCCCCACCTCTCTCTCTCTCTCTCTCTCTCTCTCTCTCTCTCTCTCTCTCTCTCTCTCTCTCTCTGTGTGTGTGTGTGTGTGTGTGTGTGTGGTCACATTTGACTTAGGAAGTAGACTTTGTCTCATCAATCTTTTAAATTAGTTACATGTAGGTAAAAAAGTCTGTGTGTTTCCCGGGAAAAAGCAACACCACTCTTACTGTAGGGTATCTTTGACAATGGAGGAGTCCAGAGCTTAGGAGCTCATGGTGTGACCTTGTCTGGCTGGTACCCTGGACTCTCATCAGCCTCTATTTGTCCTGGTCAGCTTGGAGCCCGCCAGCCTTCAGTGAGAGGCACCGGGCTTTTCCCTGGGAAGTGCTTTCACTTTTTCTTTCCCCTCTTCAGCTGAGCACCTCTCCTGCAGGAAGCCCTCCCTCTCCTCCTGCCCTTACCACACCCCCAGCACCAGGACACAGCACACTCTATTTCCTGAGTGGACCATACGCTCCATAGAGGGTATCACCCAGGGGACGACATCTATTTAGAGAGTCCCATAAGCGTCAGGACAGGTCCATTACTTGCTGTCACTCCTTATGTCTACCTAACACCATGCCTAGAACACACTAGGCACCGAACAAACACTCGGAGAACGGGTAGAGTACTGTAGTCTTCATAGATAAGAAAACTGAGGCTCCAATGGGCCCTCTAGTGTCCAGGCAGGTGACTCATGGAGGCGGGTGTGTGTGTGTGTGTGTGTGTGTGTGTGTGTGTGTGTGTGTGTGTCTGGCTTTGTTTGCCCTTCTCAGTTTCCTGTTCCTATCCCTCCCTCGAAGGTGTGTCTGGGCCACTGGCTCCTGGAGGGCATCTCCCCTCACCCTCCGCCCCGCCCTGCCCCCCTCCGGCTGGCTGAGCTGAGCGTGATGTACAGGGGTGGCTGGGGTAGACACAACTCAGACGGTGACAGCGACAATATTAGGAGTGAAAAAGATCAATTAAGCCCATCGAGCTGATTTGTGAAGCTGATTAAATTAGGAGCCTCCCTGGGGGCAGATTCCCTCTCAGGTTGACAGGCCAGCTGCTGGCTGCCTGGCTTGGGGGTGCTTACCAGCCCCCCCCCCCCAGAGAGCAGTGGGGCCACTTTGCCATGCTTGATGCATGGAGAGGGGATGAAGAGAAGGCACATCTAGACGGCTCAGGGAGCTCAGGGAGCGCCTCCTCTTGAGCTGCACATGGGATCCCTTGGAGGACCTGGAGGATTGAGGACAGGGATGTTCTGGCTTAGAACAGACACTGGCCTTCTGAGGGGTATGGTAGTCTCTGTAGGGCCCCGCCCCCTAGTTTGGAGGTTCAGGTGAGTGGTGGAGAGGGAAGGGGGACCCAGGACTTTTGGCCTCTTTTGCCTTCTGTCCCTACTTTGGGCTTCAGCATCCTGGTTGGTTTATTTCTCCATTTTTCTGGTTCCTTTCCTTCTCCCACCACTGACGGGATATAATCAGATTATCTCTCTAGTAATCTGACCCCTTTGCCTGGCCTCAGGACTCCCTTTCAGGGACTGTCCCCAGGGCAGCTTGGCAAGAATATCCTTGTATTTCAGAATACACCCCCTCTCCTGGCCCCTGGATGGGGGCTGGGAAATGGATTTGGACAAAGCTCCTGTGTGTGCAGGGACAATAGATGGGGGAGGTTCCAGCAATAAGGTCACAGGATTCTTGAGAGCATGAGGGCGGGGAAGGGAGTGTTTTGAAATGCAGGCTGAAGAAACTGACCACAGTCAAACCGTACCTTTAGTGATGGCAGAAGATGTGACACTCTAACACCAGGTTAACCATGGTGTGCTCTATCTCTGGATGGAAATGGGATGCAATGGTAGCTCCCAAGAGCCCCCGATGCCCAGGAGGAGCACTCTAGGCGTAGAGTGATGGAGGGCTTCCCGGCAGAGGTGGGTTTGTGACTCAGAGACAAAGACCAAAGCATGGGAGAGGAAAAGAGTATTTCAAGAAGCCTGGGGGTCCCATTAGCCTGAGATGAGGCTAGAGAGAAAGCCTGTGGCCCTCTCCAGGGCCTGGTTTCTTCTCCTCAGCCATCCTTCTTTCTCAGCACAGGCCTATGCTAGAGCATGAACAACTGAAGAAGAGCCACACCAGCCAAAAGATACTCAGGTGTGTCTAGAACGGGTAGAAGCAGGGTTGACACCCAGGTCTGTCTCACAGCCCCGACCTTAAGATCATTGACAGCTGATGATGTATGTAGGAAGGGACAGACCTATGGAGACTCGCAGGCCTCAAGGGACAGGACTGGCTGAGGGTAAGAGCCCAGACTGGAAGTCAGACAGTGTTCATTCTCCTGGCAATGGGATTCACTTGGCCAACTTAATCTGCCTCTTTGTGGCTTACTTTATTTCTCTATAAAATGGGCACAATGGGAGTACCTGTCTCCTGGGGCTATTGTGAAGATTAAATAAATACACACATATAAATAGCCTGTAGTGGTGTCTGCTGCTCAGACATTGTGGCTTGCAATAGAGTCTGGATGCAGGAGTTCAGGAGCCTGGATGAAGGTGGTCAGGTCTTGAGAGAGGCCACAGAAATGCCAAGACTCTGAATGCCACCCGCTGCCTATCTCAAGTTGGTGAGTCTGCTCACGAGTTGGCAGGACCCACCATGTTCCGCAGAGAGTGGCCCACACTGAGGCTCACTCATGCCCAGCTCTGCATGGAAGAGCTCCCCAGCCTCCTTCCTCGAGCACACTCAGAAGCTGACCTCAGGTTTGGGCTACAAATCTGCTCAGAGACTCTGAGTGATGAGCGCCAGGGTCCCACCCTGAAGCCAGGCTCCTAAGTCCTGGTCCCGAGTCTCTCGGTGGCTCTGAAACAGGTGCTATCTTTTGCAGGCAGCAAAACACAGCAGTGTGTTTTGGTACTCCCCTTTGCAATTGCTAATGAGAATCAGGGCTGTTCTCTATCCCACGCCTGGGTCTGATTTTTAATCTGTGTCTAGAAGCTGGGGATGATCCTCCTGCCACCCTGGTGAAATATTAGCCATTATTTCTCTGTTCCTTCCCATTGGAAGGCAGTTCCTGACACGGGGCTCCCAGAGCTCCGGAAGCTGGAAGCTTTGAGAGTGAGCTTTTGATCTTTGAGAACCTTGCAGCGAGCCACATCTCTGCCATCCCTGCTCTGAGTAAGTGGAGGGCTACCCTGGGTGGCAAATGGCTTCATCTTCTCTTTCTACACCCGGCCTGCAGCCCAGCTGGGCTTTTCCCACACAGGAAGTGAGGCCACGGGCCTCCGCTCTGGTCTAAGGGCCCTGTCCTGCAGTGTGGGTCGCAGGCCTGAGGATCTTTTTTCCGTGCCACAAGCCCATTAGTGAATGAAAAGCCTTCAGAATCCACAGCGGCCTTGATGGTTCCTTTCCCTTTAGCCTCCTTCTCAGCCTGAGCGAAGCCTGTCACTCATTTGGATTGTTCCATGAACATCTTAACTGGCCTCACTACTTCCACCCTCCTCTGGACGGAGATGATGCCTTCATGATCATCATGTCCCCATTCCTGGTCTG
Organism: Peromyscus eremicus; assembly: GCF_949786415.1. Taxonomy (NCBI): domain Eukaryota; kingdom Metazoa; phylum Chordata; class Mammalia; order Rodentia; family Cricetidae; genus Peromyscus; species Peromyscus eremicus. Next base: position 81,997,436 of record NC_081425.1, read on the forward strand.
TGGGTTCAAATCCAGGGTCATCCGATTCTGGATCAAACATACTTGGAAAAACATCAAATCTACTCTGGATGTGGATTGCCTTTTGTTGTCTCTGTCCCCAAATTAATACAGTGTAGTAGCTCTCCCCATAGCTCTAAGCACTGAGTCACCTGACTTTGCATATTAGAGCGGGTGTGCTCAGGCTACATGGAGATATTGCACCACTTGACACAGTTGCTTGGACCCTGCAGAGCGTTGTATCTAGAGGGCGACAAAGGAAAATAATACCACTCGGCAGTGTCTGTGGTACTGAGAATCCAATCTGGGGATTCCCACATGTTATGCAAATGCTCTATTGTTGAGCTATATTCCTAGGTATTTTTAAGGTAGTTTGATTTTGGGTCAGGGTGGCCTCAAACTTACTATGTAAGAGAGGATGAATTTGTAACTTCTAATCCTCTCGCCTCTACTTCCTGAGTGCTGGGATTACCCGAATGCCACCACACCAAGTTTTATGTGGTACTGGAGAGTAAACCTCCTATATGCATCCATAGGGCTTCCTGTATGCTGGGCAAGCATTCAACCGAGTTACATCCCCAGTCCGATATGTTCCTTTTCAGATTTAAAACACAGAGTTACTGAGGTGGCTCAGCAGTTAGAGGTGCCTGTCATCAAGGTAGATAACCTGTGTTTGATCCCTTGAACCCATGTGGTACAGGGAGAAAACGGATTTGGGGAGTCCTCTAACCTCCATACACCTGTCATGGAGTGTGAACCCCTCAACTTTTCTTCTCACAGCCCTTACCTCTCGCAAGAATGACTGCTCCTCAGAGCTCTTCCCCTAATCACTTCTGTCTCTCTCTCCCTCAACTCCAGCTCGATGAGGTGATTTGGACTCTCAGGCCACTTCAGACTTCTCCACAGCACCGTGCACACTTGTAATCACAGGCTCATCTGTTGGCGACGCTTTGCTCTCTAGCCTGCAGTCCAGTGAGGACAGCCTTTGCTTTTCCTCCTAAAGTGCTTAGCACACCCGGGGTGCTCAGGACGCTCCTGGATGATGACTGTAGGGACCAAGAGGGAATGGAGGCACACAAGGAAGGGACCTTTCTTAAAGCCACTCCTGTGTGCATATTCTCCACAACAACCTCATGAATAGGAGTAACACATCTGCAAGTCGCTTCTGAGACATGAGGGCTCATAAAGGAAAAGCAACATGTCCAAGGTCACACAACTGGGTATCAGTGCTTGAAGCATCCTGGTGGGAGCTCACACCAGGTAGAGACCCTTCAACAACTGTCCCCAGCTTCACCCCCCATGTCATGTGTTCTCCTGGTTGCAATAGGTGGCTGGAAGGTTGTTGGGGCTGCAGTTTCTCTTTCACTGGTGTTTCCTTGGGGTTCATATCTGGACTCTTGTACTGGCTAGTTTTTATGTCAACATGATACAAGCTGGGGTCATCTGGGAAGAAGGAATCTTAATTGAGAAAACACCTCTACACTAAAGATCCCACAGAGTCTATAGGATCAGCTTGTAGACAAGACTGTAGGGCATTTCCACGATTGATAATTGATGTGGGAGGGTCCAATTCAATGTGGGAGGTACCACCCCCAGGCAGGTGGTTCTGGCTGGTATAAGAAAGCAGGCTGGGCAAACCATGGTGAGCAAGCCAGTAAGTAGCATTCACCCACAGCCTCTGCTTCAGTTCCTGCCTCTAGGTTCCCGCCTTGAGTTCCTGCTCCAACTTCCCTCAGTGATAGGGTGTGACCTGGGAGTTGTGAAAGGAAATCAACCCTTTCCTCCTCAACTTGCTTCTTATCTTGGTGTTTTACCATAGTAATAGAAACCCTAGCTAAGGCAACTCCTCTCAGGGAGCTAGAGTAGACTGGATCATTCTTTATAGGGGTTTTAGTCTGTTCTGTGTTGGCATAAAACGAACGCCTAGACTGTGGACTTTATAAAGAACAGGAGGTTATTTGATGGACATTCCAAGGGTATGGGGTTGGCTTCTGATCTGCATCTGGTCAGAGCTCCCTCATGTACTCACGTATTCCACCATGGTAGAGGGCATCACACAGCCAGGCGGAGACTTCTCCTTCCTGTGATAACATAAATGCCATCATGGGGGTCCCACCCTTGTAACCTGGTCTAGTTCTTATTATCTCCCAAAGACACCACCCCTCAACACCATCAACACACAGGATTTAGCTCTAACAGATGCATTTTGGGGAACATGTTTAAACTATACCAATGTAGCAATACCGTGAGGCTCTGGACTGGCAATGGGAAGACCCAGGGCTCTTCTCCCTCCACCATGGTTTCTTTAGTTATCCACAATAAGTTCCTCTCAGAGACCAGCTGAGCTGTGTGAGAGGGCATAGGAGAAAGGAATAAAAGTGCCCCACACTCTACCTGCATATTTTCCAGCTCTGAGTCTGATGTCTGCCTTCTCAGAAGCACTTGAGAGGCAGACAAGCCTTAATTGCCACTTAAAATATCTGTTGCTTCTGATGGTAGATGGGTGGTTCATTCCACGGACATCTCTCCATAGGACAGACTACTGTATGAGCATCAAAAACAGTGAGAGGTTAGAAAGAGTTGTTCAACTGTGTCACGTGAGGAGACAAAAAAATTAAAAATATAGCATATTTGTGGAAAGTATAGATCTACATGCATAATGTATAATGCACAGAGCCTCGAAAACGAACACAAAATAGTATCTTTGTTTTCAGTGATGAGAGACAAAGAGCAATTCAAAAATTCCTATTCTTTGTGTTATGTATACACTCCGAATTACTTTTGAAAAAAGTTCTTTTAATGAACATCACTTTTAAAAGAAAACCTAAAGAGTAGGATCCGGTTCTCCTGTAGATCTGGGTAGTGCTAGCGTTCTCTGAGAGACTCCCTTCTTCTCCTAAGTGGTCCCTGGCTTGGGTGGCAGAGGGTGACTAGCAGGCCATCAGTATTGGAAGAGAAGGAACCACTCTGAGAAGGAACCCCCATCAGAGCACTTTGGCTCTAGATCCTTGACCCTAGTCCTTGAGGAGGGCTGAGGTCATCAGAAAACAGGCCCCAGTCGAGCCTCCCGGTGGTGTTTGCCGTGCATCCTAACATTCGCTTCTCCTTGTTGCTTGTGCCTTTGGATCTTTGTGCTTGTTCCATGAGCTTCTTCAGCCTGCTGGTGATATGCGCAGCCTGGAGTCCTTGACCTTTCCAGAGGCTCTCATTCACCACTCCCTACTCAAGGGAGAATAATTGAGGGGACAGAAGAAGCATGCCATGACATTGGGACATGTGACCACAGTCAGGTTCTGCATGGACACAGCTGGCACAGACATTCTATAGATGGTCACCATGGACAAGACCTGCCCAAGCCTCCTTTGATTTCCTGGCTGCTGACACGATGCAGGTCTGGATATATGGTCTACAATTACACACCCAGCCCAACTCTGCCTGCTTGTGCATGGTCACACAGTATGTCAGGAGCCTTGGGCCCAGGTGGTGGCATCTGGACCTGTTTTTCTAGACATACAAATTTGAATTATTATTATTATTTTTTTTGAGTTGATGATACAAGTCTTTGGCCTCATCTCAGAACCCAAATTCAGGTACCAGGAGGAGTTCTAGGGTTCAGGGCACACGTCATTTTATAGACCCCATTGCCCAGAAAACAGACTTTAAAAGTGAAACCTAATAGAACATCATGCAAGGTGTGGTGGCACATACCTGCAGTCCAGATACTTGAGAGGCTGGGGAAGGAAGATAGCAAGTTTGAGGCTAGCCTGGACAACTTAGGGACATCCTGTCTTGACCAAAAGAAAACACAACAACAACAAAACAAGACCTGGTGGCAGAACACTTGCCTAGCATGTACAGACCCTAGGCTTAACCCCTATTACCGCCAAAAATACTTGTATTATATATAAATATAAGTATTCTATATGTATGTAGTCATATATTAACTTATTTTTTAATATTGTTTTTGAGTCAAGGTCTCATGCTACAAGATCTTATGCAGCCCAAGCTGGCCTTAACCTTAGCAGTTCCCTTGCTTCTGTCTTATGGATGCTGTCTGTCTATCTATCTGTCTATCTATCTATCTATCTATCTATCTATCTATCTATCTATCTATTACCTACCTATCTACCATCTACCCATCTATGTGTGAAAATGCTCAGATCCTATGAAATACGTGAGGAGAGAGGCAGGGAGCTTACGTAGCAGAGGTGGCTGGAGACAGGTGAGCAGACAGCAAATCTTTTGACCATCTCAAGCCATGGGGCTCAGTTTTCAAGTGGAGGTGTCTTAGCCCTGAGCAGCAAAGGCCCCCAGGTTCACAATTGTTACCTGGAAAGCAAAACATGAAGGAAGACAGGGGACTTCCTAGGCCCAAGTAGAACTTTGCTGGGTATGTTTGGGAGCTTGTGGGGTGGGGGTAGTGACGTCACTTGTCTCTTTCTGACTCATCTGTATTTTCTACCAAGCGAGAATGACCTTTGTAATAAAGGGTACTGTACTTCCTGTAAGGATGTTTAAGTCAACAAGACTCCAACTGGCCCAATCCTGGCTAGCATAGAAACAGATGAGCATCTCTGTCCCCGTTTCTTGGGGTTCTTGTTCCCAAGCAAGGACAACATGGCTCCAAAGTCACTCCTCCTTTCCACTTTGACTGTTTCCTTGACCCAAGGAGACTAGTGGCTCCATGATGAGACAAGGTTATCCTGGTTCCTCCTCCAGGCAGTGCTCCCTGACTGCATCGCCATCATCCCCTCATCTGTCCTGGGTATACCGCTGAGACTCTCTACCTCTTCTAAGGGGTCTGCTCCCCATAATGGAGAGTTCACATCGCAACAGCTGCAATGATGTGATCCCCTTTGGTTTGTCATGTATCAGGAATGGTGTTATGTGACTTCCCCAGGCAAGGACAACCAGCCACCCTGAGCATGCCTAACTGATACATCGTTTCTAATGGGAGAAGCAGAGGCTCAGAGAGATGTTTTATTTTACTGAGGGTCACACACAGCCAGGTAAGGGAGGAGCTGGGATTTTGCCTCCTGCCTATCTGGGACAGGTGGTTTGCTTTCCTGTGGCTGTAGCTCAGCCTTCTCTTGCTTGTCCAGTGTGTGTACTCGACTTGTGTATCGCACTGGACAAGTGCAATAAGGGAGAAGTGGTGGAAACCCATGCATCTCCAGCAGACCTTCAAGGCTATTCCAACGCTGTTCCCATGTACTCCCGATGCTTGGTCAAGGTCATGAGCTTCCCAGGGACAAACTGGGACTCCAACCTGGGTGGTTCTGACTGTCCCTGACCTCAGCATGCTGCCTAGCTGAGTTTCTTCCCTGAATGCTGCAAGTATGGGCAGGTGGGCTATGGGTAGGCACAGGGGGGTTGGGGGGTGGCAATCCTGTCTAGTCCTTGGTTTTGTATGGTCCCTGAGCTAAGAATAATGTTTGCATTTTGAAAGGCTTACAAAAACAAAAATCCAGTATCAGATGCATGCTTGGCTGACAGAGCTTAACACGTTTACTTCCTGCTCTTCTAGATTCAGAAAGTGGTTGGGAGGGAGGAGCCTGGGACTGCATCCTCAAGGTCTCAGCATGGACTGTATCTACATCCTAGTGGTCTCAGCATCAGCCCTCCAGGATTTGGGGATGCTATGCACTTGTCTGGGCATATTAAACATGACCACAAAAGGTCTCTCACTATGCTAGCCACCACTATAAGACTGTAAGACTCCCTTTCAGTTTTCTTTTTCTTTTCTTTTTTTAGGAGGAAGGATCTGTGCCCAAGAATAAAAAAAAAATTAGCCATTCCCTGGTTGGATTTCTTCCGTAAGGGAAACAATTTTTTTTTTCCTGCATGGGACCAAGTGCACCACGGTGGAGATGAACTTCATCTTACAGCGCTGCAGATCAGAACTCTGAGTACCAGGCACTCTCCACAGGGCAGAAAAATGGGGGTCCCTGCTGTGCCACACACAGCCCATTCTGTAGTCAAGACTGTTGTGTACATTGAGACACAGGGTTCTGAAATTGGAGGAGGGGCAGGGAGGCAGGCAGGAAACGCAGGAGGTGACGCCAGCATCACATCCTGGAAAAATGACACAGTTCTGCAGACACCGGGAGGGGACAGGTGCTGAGGCCAGACAAGGGAATGGCCCCAGCAAAGAGCCCCAGGGTCGGGCAGCCTGGGAGTGTGATCCTAGGGCAGTAGGTGTCAGCAGAGGAGAGGCTTTGGGGTTGGCTGGGCCCGCCCCTCCACCGCGCGGCCATTGTCTGAGCCAGCCGCCGCCTTGGCAGCAGAAGGTGACATCTGGTGACTAATGGCCGCGGCTGCGCGCCGCCCTCCTCCCTCCCGCAGCGCCCAGGGTGCAGCTGCCACACCGCCAGCCAGCTCTTCTCTGTTTCCTCCCATTTCCTCCCCACTGCTCCACTTGCGGGGTTAGGGGACAGAGGGGACAACCGGGACCTGGAAGCAGAACGGACACCCGGGTTTTTCCAGCTCACCAGGCAAGCCCTGCGGGTGCTCTGCGCCTCCTGCCTCCTTAGCGCGCAGGCGCCTCCTCTTCTTTGCTGCTGCCGCCACCACGACGCTCCCTTGTGGACAATGCCACCCCTCAGGAGCATCTCAGGAAGCAGGCTTGCCCTCTGCTACACAGCCTTTGGAGGGCGCAGACCCGGCGGGCATGGGAGCCCACATACATGGGCATCAACACACAGGAGCAGGGCCCCACCATCACATGTAATGTCATACTTTCGACACCTGTGGGCCTTTCTTTCAATTTTCATACTAATACACATGAGAAGATGGTGCTGGCTGACCAACTTGGGGACAATCTATCTTTGTGTGTGTCTACATAGGCACACACATCATTTGGAGAATCCCATAGCCCTGGAATGTTTTCTTGCTGAAAATAGGAGCACTTGGGCATGTACCTACATACTTAACATGGCATGTGCATGTCCCTGTCAAAGTTCAAGGACAACAATAACATAATTCAGATCCTAACCACCATCTAAGCTGAACTACCCCCGCCCCATGTTCACACTACTGCTAAACTGGTTGCATTTTAAAAAACTGCATTTTAAGGGGCTGGGAGGATGGCTCTGCGGATGAAGTGTTAGCTATGCAAGCATGAAAGCCTGTTTTCTGATCTTCCCATGAACTAGTAATTCTTGGAAGGTGGAAGAGAATCGTGGGGTTTGCTAGTGAGCCAGTCCAGAGAGTTTCCGGTTCAATGGAACAAGATGGAGAAAGACACCTGACACTCACCACAGGAAAGAAGGGGAGGAGCAGAGTGGGAGGGGATGGGAAGATGGAGGGGGAGGAGGAGCAGGGGGGAGGAGGAGCAGGGGGGAGGAGGAGCAGGGGGGAGGAGGAGGAAGCGCATTTTAAAACTTGGCTGGGTGTCTATCTTCTCTTAGAAGATCAGAAGCCCTGGCAATGTGAGGCACTTTCCCAGCTGGCCATTATGGGTTGGAACTGGGCTTGAAGATCCTCTGGCCCTTCAGCTGCTCACCTCCTGTTTCTGGCTATCCACATCTCCTCCCCATGGACATTGGCATTGTTAGTCCTAGGAGTGGCTGGGCTTCCAGGAGAGTTCTTGGCCACTAGCCAGCAGAGTCCCAGACCTTTGAAGCTGGCAGCAGGGGCAGAGAGCCGAGTGTGATTCTCCTTGCTCTGAAGCCCACAGTAAGGAGACTCTCCCCATGGCAGGGTGTTAGAGAGACAGCCAGCCAGGAAAGCCCTCTGTCATCCACAAAGTGCTTTCTTCACGTGATGTCATGGTCCTGCTGATGGCTCTGAGGGGACTGTGAAGTATTCTTTGCATCCAGGAAAACGAGGTGCTATTTGGCTTGCACCCATCAGAGAGTGTCTCCCCTGATATGACTCGATTTGGCCTCTGTTCTGCAGAGGAGCCCTGGTTCACGGAGAAAGGTCAATGGCTAAAGCCGCCACAGGAGCTGCACGTGGAAAGCCAGGTGGATATCTTCTCTCCACAGCACCATCAGCCCGGCCACATCCTCATGCACTTAAGGGCTCTTGTCACCTAAGAGATGACATCCAACTCTGCCTTCTCTCATGGGAAGTCTGAGAGGTCACTGCCTTTCACAACATCCAGAGTTGAGTGGATAGGATGGGGTGACAAAGAGGTTAGGCCTGGGCTCCGTCCCAGCTCTCTTGCTTCCTAACTATGGCCTCGAGCAAGCAACTGCTCTTTGCACCTCAGTTCCCTCCTCTAGGTGGGCAGTACACTGCCCGTTTTGAGCGCTACTAGCTGAGCATTCATTGAGGAGATTCACTCAAAGAACTGACCAGGGGGCCTTGCCCAGAGCAGGTGCTTGGTCCACCCTGAGCTTCTTAGCCCTGCATCAGCTACTGCTTGTTCTACTGGCCCCGGCCTCAATTGGGTTTCACTTTTTACCCACCTGCTCTGTATCTGGAGCCACCTTGTACCTCTCTGTGCATGCTCTATATCTGGTCTTTCCAGCTAGACCTCTCTAATGTTTCTGCACTTGCTTCTCCCAGGAGGCTTGCATTTTGGTTTGGTTGGTGGCACCCTTGGCCTGCACAGTCGTCTGTCTTAGCAGGGTTCACCAGTTACAGGCTCTTTGCACTCAAACGTGACATGCAACACTCAATGTGCAAGCCCGTTCCTGTGAGTTTTATGCTTGGTGGCCAGCGGGGCCCACTGTGCCTAGCACACTCACCTCTCTGTGCCCTGCTCACGCTGTACCCTATGTCTGGATGGCCCTCTCCGCAACTTTAACTTGGCTTGTTTGTCCTGAGAAAGCCTATCCAGGCCTCCCATGCTCCCTTCATATTCAACATGTCCCCTCTCACCCCAGTCTCAGAGTACCCTAGGCTTTGCTCTGGGTTGCACCAAAGCCTGTTGGCCACATGTCTTTGTTCACATACTGCCTTGCCCACTGCTTCCTGGCATGTTGTGGGCAGAGCCTGGTGCATGGCCCAAGTAGCTGGTTTGGGAATAAGACTGAGAGTTTCGTTTCAAAGCTCGGAGTGCTCAATGGGGCAAGTATGACATCTGCAGGAGGAGCTCCTGGGAGAGTGCAGGGGAGGGATGACGATCCGGAGGCATCAGCTGGCAGATGCTCAGGAAGGCTTGGGCGAGAACAAGATCATCCTGGGAAATCTTGAGGAGGAAAGGAAGAAAGTCGAGGAGGGACCTCGGAGGAAAAGCATTCATTTAAAGAGCAAGACTCAATGGCAGCCCGTTCGAAGATAAAATGGCAACAGAAAACATTTATAGCCACAGCGAAAAAGATGAAAAAACCTAGGAATAAACATAAGAAGCAACGTGCAAGATCTAAGCAGAGGAGGTATTAAAACGCTTCCAAGCAACAAGAAGCATTTGAATAATGTTCTTGGACATGAAAACGAACATCGTGAAATTGTCTGTTTTCCCTCAGATGATTCAGAATTTAATAAGAGTCTCGATAGAAACCAAGCCTTTGTTGTCAGTGTTTAGACAAACTGATTCTAGCGTTCCTATGGAAAAATAAATAAGTTTCCAGACAGTTCTCCACGGACTCCTTATGTTGCTGCTTTGGCTAAGCAGAGCGTACCCCTACTCCAAACTGCAAGGAGCATGCATGGCCACAGAGAGTGTGGTCCTCAGGCATGGAGAGAAATCTGCATACTGCCCACAGGATACAGGTAATGCTCCCCCCTGCAACCACCCCGGGGTAGAGATCAGAGATCTAGTGGAAATAGGTTTGACTCCACTCAGCTCAAGACTGTCCCTTGCTATCGTAACCACTGCCTATACAGCCTCTTCATCTCTGCTGTGGCACCCAGGACTCACGTGACCACCACAAATGAGAAACTCACATAACCACCACACATGTTGCTACTCTGGCCACTGCTGATGATATGAATAATAAAGCATCCCCCATGTGTGCGTTCCCCCACTCCCCCTGCGCGTGTGTAATTTCATGCAGAGGGCAAAGGGGCAACTTCAGATGTCAGTCCTCCGTGCTACCTTGTCTGAGACAGGCTCCCCTTTGCTGTTTTGCTGCTGTGAACGGCAGGCTTGCTGGTTTGCAAGTTCCCGGAGAGATTCCTATTTCCACTTCCCATCTCCCTGCAGTCTGGAATTACAAACGGGTGCTACCGTAGTACCCAGCTTTTATGTGGGTCCTGAGGATTCGAACTTAGGTCTTCGTACTTGCAAGGCAGGCCCTTTTACCCACGGAGCCATCTCCTCAGCCTTGATTAAAGCGCTGTCTCCTGTACCTTCTGCCAGAACCTAGGAAACAGGGCAAGTTGATCTGTTGTCTCCATAAAGAGAAAAACCCACGAACTCGCCACAGTCCTTGACAGGAAGAGTAGCTAGGACATAGCTGGAATGGGGGCAGCCAGGAGGGGACTTAGCCACCTGTCAATATCAAACACAGCAACAAGGAAATGCTGGGAGGCCTAGCAGTGCAAATAAACCCAGAACTTACACATGGGAACTTAGCCTAAGGTAATACACCATTTCAAACTGAGTGTGAAAATGTTTTATTCAAGAAATGAAGTCAGGGAAACTGGAGAAGTAAAAAGTTGGAGTCACATCTCAAACTTCATACCAGGACAAATTCCATGTGAGACAAATACGTGAATGTAACAAAATGAAATCACAAGTGTAGCAGCAACACAGAAGGCGTGCTGCGCTCAGAATGAGACCAGCCTAGCGGCCCGAAGAGAAGGGGCCGATGGCCAACTACTAACACTTACGGATGGCAGAACTGAACTGGGCGTAGCTGTCCGAAGCTGTAATTTCATCATCAGAGAGGTCGAGGCAGGAGGACCCTCTCTGTGACCACCTCCATTCCCGGCAAAAAGACAAAAATAAAATAACAACAATAACAACAAAAACCAACTAACAGAGCAGTGGAGAGATGACGGAGAGTGACTATGATGGGGAAAGAGAATCTGCCCTTAGCCCAGAACACAGAGGCTTGCTGGAGGAGCCGGCCGAGGGAGGCCTCTCAAGGAGACAGAGCTACAGTGTGGGACCCTGTGAAGACACTGACATGTCAAATACTGATGTGTAGGGAGGGTCTATGGATGTGTTCATCAGATCAACAGGACCCCTGGGAAGGGTAGGTGTGGTTCTGCTCAGTGGGGGAGTGGGGGAGAACTCGACTCACAGAAGAGAGTGGGGTGTACGAGGCTGGGGACCATCAACACTTACCAAAAAGAAGAGGAAGAAAGCCAAGTCTCTGGCCTGGAGAGATGACCCAGTAGTTAAGAGTGCTGGCTGCCACTCAGGAGGCAGAGGCAGGAACTGTTTCCTTCACCTGTTTGATTGTTTTGTTGTTTTTTTTTTTCATTTCCTCTTTAAGGGCCTCTATCATCTTCATATAGTTATTTTTAAGGTCATTTTCTTCTGTTTCATCTGCATTGGGATGTTCAGGTCTAGCTGTTATAGAAACACTAGCTTCTGGTGGTGCCATACTGCTCTCTATGTTGTTGAATGCATTCTTACACTGCCGTTTACCCATCTGGGTTTGGGACAACTATAGGAACAGGTGTTGCTGCTTGTGATGTCTTTGTTGGATGGGTCTTTTGTTCCTTTATTGTCTTTTGGCCTGAATAGCCAAGGGTTCTGGTGATTGGCTGGTCCTCAGGTCCAGTAGGGTTGTTTCAGTTGAGGTTTGTGGGGGTTGGGGTGTCCAAACGCAGCATATTGTCCAGTTCTTCTGTCTGGTGTGGGCTTTCCTTGTGCCTATGGAGTCTGTTCTTCCAACTGGTGTGGGTTGTGTCTGTGCCTGTTCTTCCAACTAGTGAAGGTGGTGCTTGTGTCTGTAGGGCTGCTGTTCTTCCAGCTGGTGTGGGTTGTGCCTATAGGGTCTGCTGTTCTTCCGACTGAAGTACGTGGTGCTTGGGGCTGCTGATGTTGTGATGGATGGTAAGCCAAGGGGAGGATGATGGCGTCGGTGGGTTTGGGTGGCAGAATGGGTCATAGAGGTTACAGAGTCCACTGGGTGTCAGGGGTGGTGGTGCAGCCTGCCTGAAGGTCTCTTACCTGTTGGTCGGCTGCTGGGTACTGATCCCCTCTTCCACTTTTATCCATCCCCCAATCTCCCTTGCCCTCTCCTGCTCCATGCAGTCCTCACTTTCTGGAACAGAAGCCGTTTGTGCATACTGAATGATGACAAGTCAGGAAAGAAAAATCCATCAACTGTAACATCAACTGTCTCAGGGAGAAACCACCTTAAAACACAAAAGCAGAGCCTGACACTTGACTATGACCTGGATTTGATGTGTCTGGAATTCTGACACAGCACAAGGGCTTGGTTCTTTTGTCTCTGTTCTATGCTATCTAGGCCTCTGTTGGGGTGGCCTCCACTGCAGGAGATGGCTCTGGTTGTAAGAGGTCTTAATAGTTCCCTGTGAGTAAGATGGCTCCTTCATTTGTATGTCTGACACCTTGGCTGGATGGCTAGGACAGCGGGGGGGGGGGGGGGGGGGACGACTGGTAAGCATCACCCCTCCACATGGCCAGCTTGGGCTTCCCAACAGCAGGATAGTTCCAGGCTGTGCATGACCAGGACAATCATTTTGACAATGGTGGTGAGGGGGCCAGTATTTGATGGCACTGGGGGCATCATTGGAGTTCGGCTACCACAGGCCAAAGTGAATGAGTTAGGGCTGGGGAGATGGCTGCATCTGATGGTGCTTGCTTTTCAAGTGCGGCTGCATTCAGTCACCAGCACCCAGGCCAAAGCACAGCATAGCACTGAATGACTATGATTGCCACTCAGAGTGAGGCTGGAGGCTCCCTTGGCTCCCTGGTTAACTAACCTAGCTCCATGTTTAGTGAGTGGGTTCATTTCCAGAACTAAAGGGGAGAACTGTTAAGGAAGTCACTGACGCTCTGGTTTCTACATACATGCACATGCATCTGTAAACCCACACACACATATATATATACACACACAAAAGAAGGAAAGGAAGAAAGGAAGAAAATAAGACTGTTTTAGTGAAAGCAAGGCTTAGGATCCAGAGCTTTGTCAGCTGGGAGACTAACTTGGCAGGAAAGGGCACCTGTCTCCTTGGGAGAGACTTAAGAGGAGAGAGTAGGGCCAGTTGAAGATAAATAGGTCTTGGGGGAAAGTGTCTGATGCTCTGGTTTTCAGGTGATAAGAGAAATAAGGTCTTCTGCTTCCATGAGGGATCGTGGGGGCCCATGGAAAGCGAGAGTTGAAACTAAAAAGGGAGAGAAAGAGAAAAAAAGAAAAAGAAAAGCCAACCAAACAAATGATCAAAAAACAAACAAACAAACAAACAAACAAAAAAACACAAACTAGGCAGAGATAAGTGATCTGCACATTTTCACAGATAGCCACAATGGAATCTCTGGTGTGGAGTTGCAACAAGTCAGAAAATGGAGACTAGGGATGTAACTATGTTGGTAGAGAGCTTGCCTAGTGTCTTAGTTACGGACTCTTGTTGTGATGAAACACCATGACCAAAGCAAGTTGGGAGGGGGGAGTGTTTACTTGGCTTACACTTCCCCATCACAGTTCATTGTCAAAGGAAGTCAGGACAGGAACTCAAACAAGACAGGAACCTGGAGGCAGGAGCTGATGCAGAGGCCATGGAAGGGTGCTGCTTACTGGCTTGCTCCCTATGGCTTGCTCAGCCTGCTTTCTTATAGAACATAGGACCATCAGCCCAGGCATGGCCCCACCCACAACAGCTAGGCCCTCCAACATCAATAACTAATTAAGAAAAAAAAATGCCCTATAGGCTTGCCTAAAGTCTGAGCTTATTGAGACATTTTTCTTAATTGAGGTTCCCTCCTTGCAAATGACTTCAGCTTGGGTCAGGTTGACATAGCACTATCCAGCACACCTAGTACATACAAAGCCCTGGATTGGATGCCATGTGTTGATGGAGCTGGTTTTACCATGGAAGATGGATACTAAAGAGGCTGTGTGTCTAATGGTGAAGTGTGTGAACACTCTAGCTTTGAATATTGGTTTCATCATGTGCTTCTTAAAGGATTTGGGTACATTGTTCAAATTCTGCACTTCTTTTTTTTTTTTTTTTTTTTTTTTTGGTTTTTCGAGACAGGGTTTCTCTGTGTAGCTTTGTGCCTTTTTCCTGGAACTCACTTGGTAGCCCAGGCTGGCCTCGAACTCACAGAAATCCGCCTGGCTCTGCCTCCCAAGTGCTGGGATTAAAGGCCTGCGCCACCACCGCCTGGCAAATTCTGCACTTCTTATTTTCCTATTTCTAACCAGTATGCTAATAGCAATATCTTTGGTAAGGATTGAATGAGCTAATGACTTCTGAAAACTATCTGTTTCACAGTAAGTGCTGAAATTATTTGTGGCTATCTCTGTATAACTGATTACATGTTTTCTGTCATGAACTTCACAGATCCTGGGCAACTTCTAGGTCTGGATAGCAAACATTAGGGTCTGGGGACACAGAGAGGAGGCTGGTGTGTACCCCAGATTTCAAAGAATTTTTAGGCTGCACGTCATATATACATTACTAGGACAGCATCTAAAAATCACCAACCTTGATCCTGGAGTGTGAGTGGGCTAGGGGAGAGTGTTGCCAGTTATCAGCATGAAGGAACCTGACTTCAGGCATGTCAGACACCCATTATTGTTAGGGAATGGGGTAAGAGGTGTTGAGGGGGTTGTTCAGAATAGTCTCAGGAGGAGCTTGATTGACAGGCCGAAGATCTAGGAGGTTACTTATGGGTGGCAAAGAGTTAATAAGTGTGTATATCAAGAGAGGGCCTGGCCGGGCAATGGTGGCACATGCCTTTAATCCCAGCACCTCGGAGGCAGAGGCAGGCAGAACTCTGAGTTCATAGCCAGCCTGGTCTACAGAGAAAGTTCCAGGACAGTCAGGGCTACAGAGAAACCCTGTCTCAAAAAAACAAAACAAAACAACCAAAGAAAAATAACAACAAAAAGAGAGAGCCATGACAAGAACATGGCTAGAAAGCCCCCTCTGGAAGCGCTGGGACCCACTGGATGGAGAGGCGCAGGACTGAAACACTTGGAAGCTCAAGCTAAAGGATGGAGATGTCCCAGGGATGGCACCGACGCAAGTGCTTGGTGCAGATGAAGAGCCATGTTAGATGGAGCACCATGAGCAATCCCATAAAGGGGAGACGGGGGTGTGGGCCTGAAGATGCGTCTAGGAGGACTCTGGTACCCAAGGGTAACTGAGGTCATAGGAGTGATGAAGTTAGACAGAGAGAAGCAGAAGCAAGTCAGGCCTGAGAAGGGAATGCTAAAGGTTGAATCTGTCCCTTCTAAAAGTTTGTTGGACACTTAATTCCCAGAGTCATACGTTAATGTATTCAGAGGAAGGTCATATGGAAGACTGTTGGGGTCAGATGAGGGTCAGGAAGGTGGGGCCCCCTGACAGTATTAGTGGCTTTTTAAGAAGAGGAAGGATGACTTGTACTGGCATCACTCTATGCTGCCCTCTGCCATGTTTGGATGCCATAGGAAGTTCATTACCAGAACCTCGTACCAAACTCTTCACCTTCCTTGCCTCCAGAACCATGAGCTCAGTAGATTCTATTACTTATTAATTACCCAGTGTGTCTTATTACAACTTGACACAGATAGAGTCATTTAGGAAGAGGGAGTCTCAATTGAGCAAATGCATCCATAAGATTTGCCTGTAGACAAGCCTGTACTGCCTTTTCTTGGTTGATAATGAATGTAGGAGGGCCCAGCCCACAGTGGGCAAGGTGGTCCTAAATGGCGCAAGAAGGCCAACTAAGGAAACAGGATGAGCAAGTCAGTAAACAGAGTTCCTCTATGGTCACTGCTTAGGTTCCTGGCTTGAGTTCCTGCCCTGACTTCTCCCAGTGATAGAGTGTAGCCTAAGAGTTGTAAGCAGAAATCAACCCTTTCTTCCTCAAGTTTCTTTTGGCCATGGTATTTTATCACAGCAATAAACCTTAGCTAAGATATCTAGCTTTAGATATTTTGTCATATTGACAAAGAAAGCTCAAACAGCCTTCTTCCTAGAAGAGGTCTGCAAAGCATCCATGGTCGACATTTCTCATATATTTACATTCTCAGACAACTGGTTTCCTTCCTAGGGAAGCCTCGCTTTTTATCAGTTTCTGTCTGCTTGTCTTGAGTCTGGGCTGATGTGTTGATGCCTCAGCGTAATGTAACCGATGAGGGTTCCAAGTCTTTCACTGCAACCTTGTCATCCCCAGGCTTTGGCAGTGCCCTGGGACAGTTTTCTTATCTCTACAACACTGTGCCAAGTTGACATAAAAATTTATTATCTGCTTCCACTCCACATTTGGTGCTTTTTCTGTTTCATTTCTGCTAATGTGACAAATACCCTGACGCAAAGTGGCATAGAGGAGGCAAGGGTTTATTTGGCTTACAGTTCTAGGTTACAGTCCATGATTTAGGGGAACTCAAGCTAGTCATATCACATCCACAGCCAAAAGCAGAGAGACAATAAATGCATCTCTGCATGCTTTGCTGCTTGTGCTTGACTAGCTTTCTTCATTCTTACGCATTCCAGCATCCAGCCTAGGGAATGGTGCCACTCATATTCAGAGTGGATCTTCCTATCTCCAATAACAATCAACCTCCCAAACCAGACATGTCTGTAGATCAATCTGATCTATATTATTCCTGATTGAGATTCTCTTTCCAGGTGACTCTAGGCTGTGCCAAGTTGATATTTAAAGTAACTATCACAGTACTACAGACAGAAGGGCAGAATCAGTTGAATGGCGGCTGAGGAAGCTATACCAGCCAGCCCCATTTCTTAGGTCTCATCTAAACCCTCCTGTATCTTTGAAGGTCTGGACCTCCAGCTATTCTTTTATTACTAGATTCTAGGTCAATTTAGTGATAGAGAAAGGGAACAGGTCTTGAAGCGGTGGACACAGTCACGTATTCTATCTCTTTTGTGATTCACTCCACAAACTCTTCTGGCCTCCATAAGGATCAATTAGAGCTGGAGCTGGTAGACCAGGTTGAGGATGAAATGGACCAATAGTGCCTGAATCACCATGCCAAAGAGATCCAGTGATAATGGAGTAAAGTGGATGGAGTGACAGGAAGCAGAAAGTCCCTCTACCCTCTATGCTAAGTGTCTTCAGAAAAGTGCCTAGGACATAGTGGCGTCTTGGGCCTGGTTACTAGTTGTTGGGTTGAGTTTACTGGTCTTGCTGACCCTAATGTTCTGTAAATCCTGCATCTGGGGTGTTCTGAAAGAAACCACCCCCGCAACTTAGTTGTTAAAAGTGGTATCAGCACACTGGATCAGAGCCTGGGCTGGGCTCACCAGGTGGCTTCCCTGGTCCTGATAGAGTTATGCTCATGCATCTGAATCTGTTGTAAGGTGGCCTAGCTGCTGATTGGTTGGATGGTCTCTCATTTTGTAGCAGCAACTGAGCTTAGCCATGTGTACATGCTACTGTGCAGGGTTCCAGGAGGGCCAGTGGGAAGAGATCAGGTCTTAGAAGTAGTATGGCATCTGTCATGTTTTCTTGAACAAACTAAGTCACGTGGCCTGTCTCCATCTAAATTCATATCACATTAAATGCAGAAAGGAGGGAAATCATGGCCAATGCTACAATTGACCCACTTCTTATGTAAACCCCTCTCCTGCTTGAAAGACCTAAGTAGTTCCTATTTTCCTGACAGGTACAGTATCAAGCTGCATCCAGAAGGCGATGATCAGAGAAAGGAGGCAGCCACAACCCTCTTCCTTCATCTGTGGTTTTGCTTTCCAGTTTCAGTTACCTGTGGTTAACCATGTTCTGAAATTTTTAGATGGAAAATTCCAGGCATAAATGTTTCAAATTGTGTGTTATTCTGAGTAGCATGAAGCAATCTTGCCACTGTGCTCTGTTCTGTCAGGAATGTGATTGGTTTCCTTTGTCCAGTGTATCCACACTGTATACACTACCCTCCCACTAGTCACAGCCATCTTGGTTATCAGTCAACTGTGGCAGTATTGAAGAGCTTGTGTTCAAGAGTAGTACAGTAAGATGTCTTTGAAGAGGGGAAAGAGCACATTCGTGCAACTTCGTTACATAATGTTAAACTGTTGTATTTTATTATTAGTTAATATTGTTAATCTATCCTTTACTGTGCCTCACCTTGCAGAGTCCCTTGCATTTCTCTGGAAAATGGATGAAGCTAGACTCACTGTGAACAAAGCAGTGGTTGTAAAAGAAGTTTGAACGAGTTCATGGCCATGGTCTGTGTTTGTGCAAAACCTCCCACCCAGGGGGCTGATGGAGCAGGGCCAAGGGGCAGGGATCTCCTGGTGGGAAAGAAACTGGAGAGATGTTTGTCAGTGTTTCTCTATCCACCCAAGTTCCCTGGAACATTTGGGGACGTAAAAGTCAAGAATGGATTGCCAGCCAAACCTTCCATTTGAGGCCTCTGTGTTGGACTCGACCCAGAGCTTGGGAAAGGCCTAGAATCGCTAGAGCCAAGACAAACTGGAGGGCTGGCATTTCCTTTCCACTCCTCCCATCTGCCCTCTTGGCTCTGGGTGTGGTGAGGCCCTGCTGGTCCTGGCTCACATCTTCCCCAGGCCTCATGGGCACGGCCGATTGCTTGGGGGACCACTCCCCAGCTTCTTGTTACACCCCAAGCCCAGCTGGATGTGAGTCACGGGGATAATGAGCTTGTAAATAAATTCCTACTGCCTCAGCTCATGAAGCTGGAGGTTAGGCTGGGGATGCGGCCAGGGCAGGCAGAGGGAGCCAGGCCCAGAGATGCAAATGTCCTCTCTCCTCTCCCCAGGGCACACATGCTGAGGGTGATGAAAGCATAAGAGATCCCGAGACTCCTCCATTGGCATGTCACACAGGGCAGAGAGCCTGGATCCACACTTCCATAGCCTGCTCTGTTTTCCGAGTCCAGCCCTGGGGGAGGTTGATGTCTGGTATCCAGGCTCTGCGTATGCAGAAGGGTGTAACCAGGCAAGGCTGGGCAGGAGCTTCTGAGAGTCAGGGAATGGCTTCAGGATTGCTGGGCTCTGCCACTAGGCTACAAGGGAAAGAGAGTGTGCTCCCATTGATGGGAATACACTACAGGCTCGGGAGCGCCCAGTACACACAAAAGGCAGAAGCATGAGATTGGAGCCAGGGGCTGATTAGATATCTTGTGAGACCCTGTCACAGTGCCCTTTGTCTCTGAACTGTGTAAAAGGCAACCATTCGCCTTGGTGTCTGGCTCGGTTTGTTTGCCCTTAGGTCCTTCCAGCAGCTTTTCATCATGCTTGGAATAAAATCACAGAAGGGTTTCCCGCACCAGCAACAACACCAGTGCCATTTCACACCATCCTCCCCGGTATTCACTGTGCTCCGTGCCACCTGCCTTTCGCTCCGATCCTCAAACCCTTTGCAACAGGATTGACTGAGCTGAGCTGCAGTAATGCGCGAGCCCTTGGTCTCAGTGGCCGGTGTCTTTCTGTCTGTCGTTTTTTTCCCTTCATGCACCACGTGATGTGGGTTAGCAGGCTGTCTGCTGTCTGGTGGCCCAGAGATTCAGGCTCCCTCATAGATCTGCTTGCTTCCTTTTGTTCGTTTTCTCTTTATCAGCTAATGTTACTTAACTGTTCCGTTCTCTACCCCTTGACCCATGTTCTTTCCATTTACGTTACTGCTTTCTCAAAATGCGGCTTCCAGGGGCTGGACAGATGACTCAGTGATTAAGAGCATTTTCAGAGGACCCAGGTTCAGTTCTCAGAATCCACATGTGGAGGCTTACAACCATTTGTAAGTTTAGTTCCAGGGACTCTGACACCCTCTGGCCTCTGCAGGCACCAAGCATGCATATGGTGGGACATACATACGTGGAGGCAAAACACTCATACATAGAAAATAAAAAAAAAAATAGCAGAAAGAAAACAAACTTTTGAAATACGGTTTCCAAAGTGTCCCAAAGTATCCGAGGTGGTGACTGTATTAGGTTCAGAACTGGCACTTGCTGCTGCGTTCACAGTCTATTGAGGAAAACTCGTGACAGAACTCACACACAAAGGCAAAAGGACCAAGCAGCAGAATGGGGAGCATGGGGTTTGGGGGGATCTAGTCACCTTTGTTGTGTCTTCCTGCATCTGTCAGGGTGCTGAGTGACAAGGAATGTAATGTACCAAAATAACATTATGGAGGTTAGTGAATGTTCTGGAGGGCATAAAAAAAACCCCTAAAAAATCAAGTTTCAGGGCTATCCAGCTAGAGACGTGGCCAAGTCACTCTGGAGAGTACCCCTGTCATTGCTAATGAACAATGCCATGGAGTCAATCCCTATAGGTAATATCGGCTCTAGACTTGGAATCCTCCAGGAGCCATAGCAACAGCTGCCCTCTACAGACTTGATTTGGCCAGTGCACCAGGCAGGGCCCCTCTGTCTACCTGCGGCCTGCAGAGTCTTTGCTTCTTTGTCCTTTCCTCCTGTTCGGTCTGGAGTCAATGCGTCTGATGGAGGAGCCTAGCTACTAGGGAGGTCTACACACTAGCTAGCGTCTATTCTTTTGCCTTAAGGAAAGAAGGAGGACCTAACTCATAAAGGGAACCCTAACTAAGAGAAATCAATATTCACAGCACAGTGATGATCTTGGCACGTGTTGCTCCCACTGGCTACAGATGTATCTCCAGATGTCCCCAAAGCTGATTGCTTCTCAGCTCCAGTGCCAGCCAGCTCTGAGGCTAAAATCTCCTTAGCTTGCTTTGATTCTTTAGTGTTTAGCCTTGCCTCATCCATTCATTTGGTTACTGTCTCAGTCACTGTTCTATTGCTGTGAAGAGACACCATAACCAAGGCAACTCTTACGAAAGAAACCATTTAAGTGGGGGCTAGCTTACCATTTCAGAGGCTTAGTCCATTATCATTGTGACAGAGAGCATGGCGACATGCCTGCTACTGGAACAGTAGCTGAGACCTACATCCTGCTCCTCAGGCTGAGAGACTCTGAGGCTCTGAGCTATGCACAGACTTTTGAAATCTCAAAGTTCACCCTCAGTGATACACTTCCTCCCACAATCCTAATCCTTTTAATCCTTTCAAATAGTGCCACTCCCTGGTGACTAAACATTCAAATATATGGGAGCCATTCTTATTCAAACAACCCATAGTTACCCATTTCTTTTATGTCTACCCTGTAAGTAGCACAAAGCACAGGTCACAATGTCAGATAGTTCAACTCCTGGCCCTGCCATGCACTCACTGTATGACCTTGGGCAGTTTCCTTGACTCTATGGTGTCTCCTGTTCCGACTTTCACCAGCGGTGTGTGCACACATGTCTGGGGCCCTAGGGCTGGGTTGATATGTCTGTCTGAGGCATACAGTTCTCTGCCTTTATGGTCTAATGAACTCACAGCCCATTAGGGGCAAATATCTCTTTCTTCCTCCCCAGCTTCCTCCAGCCTGTGAGAAGTAACACAATAGGCTTCAGAGCTTCATGAGAAACAGGATAAAATGTGTATGCTTCCAATCTTCTTCCTCACAGATGCCCTTAACACTGGGCTGTGTGTTTTGGGGTGCACAGGCTGTTTCTCTAGTGACTGAGACTATAGCATCTCCTTCTTTAGGAAGGGTATCCTGATGCAAAATCTGGGAAGTTCTTCCTCAACTTACACAGTCCCTGGCTGTGATTATATTCCAGAAAGAAGGCACACAGGCAGAGCGTGACCTCGGTGACAGGGAGAAGGCAATGAAACCCCCAAAGACTCGTCATATCACTTAGAGAGGTCAAGACAAGGGCAGATAGCAAGAACAAAGGTGCCACAGTGGGGAACCAGGCATCTCTGGACTCCAGACACATGCGTGGGACCAATAGCACCCCTCCCTCCACCTGCCTGGAGGTGTAACCCCACAAGGAGAGGGGCTGTGGACCCTTGGGAAAGCTGGTAAGGTCATGTGCAGGTGGCCATCTGGGAATTAGGAGGAGGCATGTTTTCTTTGGCCTTGTAGGCTTGGCTTCCTGTCCTTAGTGACAGGAAGCTGGAGGTTTGAAAGCTTTGATGGGGAAAACTCAACAGAGGTGTGTTAGTTAGCATCTTGTTGCTGTGACAAAATGCCTAGCCAAGGGGACTCGAGAGATGGCTCAGTGGTTAAGAGCACTGACTCTTCTTCCAGAGGACCCTCGTTCAATTCCCAGCACCCACACGGCAGCTCACAACTGTCTATAACTGCAGTTCCAGGGGACCCAACACCCATGGCAAAACACGAATGCACATAAAATCAAAATAAATAAACTTTTAAAAAGCGCCTGGCAAAAACAATGAAGGAGCAGGAAGGATTTATTAAGAGTGGTAGAACAGAGCAGTGCAGCTCACAGTCCCCAGGAAGAAGAGTGGAACGGCTGTGAGACAAGGCCGAAGATCTCCCCAGGACACACCTTCACCGACCTACTTCCTCCAACAAGACCCCACCTTCCATGGTTCTAATACCTCCCAATAACCCATCCAAATTTGGAATCCATCCACAGATCAAACCATCATGAGACCAGATCCTTCATGATCTGAATGTCTTTAGAAACACCCTCTCAGGCACACTCCAAGGAGTGCGTGCTTTACTAAGCTCTAGGCACTTCTCAGTCTGAACAAGGTGATGTGCAAGGTGAGCCATTGGGAGAGGAGACTGTCTCTTGGTTTGAAGCTGTGGGAGTCAGATGGGAGACAAGTCTGGCAGTGAATGGAGGGCTACAATAGCTCCACATAAACCCGAGGCTCAGTTTGGGGCTGGAACCACAGTTCCAGGGGCTCAGGGGAGCCTAGAAAGAAAGCTGCTCTGATACTGGGCAAAAGGGTCTGAGGGAATCACAAAGTCTTGGGCAAGTTTGAGAAGGATATACCTGAGCTTCATAATGTTCTGCACACCCCCTCTGTGCAGAGCTTGCTGCCTCCCTGTGGCAGCACCTTTGGACCTTGGCAGTGCCTTCGTGCTTTAGAAGAAGATGGAGGTGGATAAATCAGAAGCAGGAATGAACCACCTTTGTATGTATCTGTGCTGCCTAGTTTTATGTCAACTTGATACAAGCTGAAGTCATCTGAGAGACAGGAGCCTCAATTAAGAAAATGCCTCCATAATAGCTGGCCTTAAGCCATTTTCTTAATTAGTGACTGATGGGGGATTGTGTGCGGTGCCATCCCTGGGCTGGAGGTCCTGGCTTCTATAAGAAAGTGGCTGAGCAAGCCATTAGAAGCAATCCAGTAAGCAGCACTCCTCCATGGCCTCTGCATCAGCTCCTGTCTCCAGGTTCCTGCCCTGTTTGAGTTCCTGCCCTGACTTCCTTCAATGATGAATAGCAATATGGAAGCGTAAGCCAAATAAACCCTTTCCTCCCCAAGTTGTTTTGGTCATAGTGTTTCATAACAACAATAGAAACCCCAACCAAGCCAGTATAGAAAATGTTTTTGCCTTGTGAGTCTTGGTATCTCTCTTGTACTCTTCAGTGGCTTCTTGTAGATGGAAGGTGAGTGGCCTGATTGGGTTCCAATCAAACCAGGTTTGGAGCTTGAACTATGAGTATCAGAAGTCAGGAAACACTCTTCCTGCCTCCATCCTTAACTCAAAGGCTGCACAAAACAAGCTGGGTGTGTCTGGCCAGCTGGTGGTGATTTACGGATCTTTAGAAACAGTGATTCTCAACCTGTGGGTAGTGACCCCTTTGGGAGTCACGTATCAGATATCCTGCATATCAGATATTTACATTATGGTTCATAACAGTAGAAAAATTACAGTTATGGAGTAGCAGTGAAATAATTTTATGGTTAGGGTCACCACAACATGAGGAACTGTATTAAAGGGTCGCAGTGTTAGGAAGGTTGAGAACCCCTGGATTAGAGCATCTCAAGGTTGGCTTGTCTTGAATTTCCTGCATCCACAAACACTGATGATTTCAGAGGTGAGTGTTTGGGGAGCTGAGAGAGAGAGAGAGAGAGAGAGAGAGAGAGAGAGAGAGAGAGAGAGAGAGAGAACCAGTCATCAGCATCTGAGCCTCTCTGAAGTCGTAGCTCACCTGGATGATCGTTGGCTGTCTGAGGTTGAGATGGTAAAACCCAAGGTTATAACCTGTGACATGCGAGTGATGGGCCCTTGGGTATAGACTTGACTCCTCACCAGTCTGGTGACACAATAGGCAGCTGGCATCCAAGCTTCTCCCACCTGGCAGGATCCTCGCTTCTCTCCAGCTGCTTGGACCACTGGACTTCGCTCACATTTCCCAAGGACAACAGTAGTGCTCAGCTTCTACATCACTCCTGTACCACAGCCCCTTCTCTCCACCTTAGCCCTGGGGAAGCCTCCCTGAGCTGCTGAGACATAGGACTCATCAGCTTCTTACAGGACCCAGTTCCCAAGTTCAGATACACCTGGATGAAACCCAGAATCAGCCAGTTCAAAGATGGGTTTTTCCAGGGAGACAAGGGCTGTTTTACTACCACATTGAGGAAATGTGAGGGGTAAAAGCCTTTCAGAAGTAGATGCAGGATCCAGCTCTTCGCTAACTGTATGATTTTGGGTAAGCCATTCGCTGCATGTGTCACTACCAGTAATATCACAGTAGATTAGAACTGGAAGCCTGGCTTTCAGTCAACAAAGATGAGGAGAATCCCGCCTCATCCATCTCCCAGCTGCAAGGACTTGAGCAGACTTTGCTTGCTCGTGTTTTGAGTATGTATTCAATTCTGTACTCTTCTTGGTTTCCTTAGTGGAAGTGATAATAGTTGCTGCTTACAGGACTCTCAAGACCCCCATGTGTCCATTACAGTAACAATAATGATCCTGTACAAATATCAGACTCCTGCCTGCTCTGTGGTCCTGCTGCTTTCTGTCTTTATAACGGGCTGGTGCCATCATTTCCCTGCTTGATAGATGAAAAAAAGAAAGGACGGGGTGGAGGAAAGGAGCCTTCCCAAAGCCATGAGTTGGCTACTGAGTAGTGGATTTGGGGCTGGAGCTGAAGGTCCACCCAAGGGCCTGGCCCAGAGAACCACGCAGTCAGAGGAAATGGCCATTGACTTCCTTGATTATGAAAGGGAGAGCTTGGGTTGATGAGCAAAACAGTGTAGATCTCTCTGTTCCTCAATTCTTCACCTTGAACACACAGGGTGATGCTCCCTGACTGCCCAGGGTTTGCTCAGTACAAAGCCCAAGGACTCACCTGCCTAATTCCAAAGTCTGGAAAATTACCTACCAACCATTCTTTCAACTACTCATTTATCGCTCTTTGCTATAGCATTTGCTATTGAAAATATAGGCAAGAAAAAAAAAAAGAGAAAAAGAAAAGTTGAAAATTAGTCATAATACTACTACTTTGATTTTTAATACACCAGTCAACATTTTCGTGTAGACTCCTCCAGGTCCTTGTCAGTGCACAAATAAGTCATAAAAACATGTAGAGGTTTGGGGTGTTTCTTGTTTTTTGTCCTTTGTGTTTCCTCTCAGATTAATATATCATCTGCATCCTTTCCTAACAGTCCACCATTTATTTCTTATGGTGACGTAGTATTCCTGGAATTTGGGGATCCCTTTGTGGTTGCTAGATGCTACAAGGGAAATCAGGGTCCTCTCAGAATTCTTAGTCTTATTAATAAAAGGATTTAAGAAGAACTCAAGTGGAAACTCAAGGATGATTTTACTAGAATTTAAAAGAAAAACAAAATGAAACAAAACAAACAAACAAAACCCAGAGTGGGCCCACTTGTTGTAAAACCTTAGCAGTTGCCTGGAGGAGGAGAATGGAAGACAGAAGGAAAAATGGTATACCCTTTAAACATGGAAGTCAGCCATGTGGTAGACAAGCAACTGCATGGGGGCATGGAGGGAGGCTTTAGGGAGAGAGCTAGAACACCCCAATGTTGGGGGAACCCAAAGTGCTAAGGAAGGCATGCTTAGAGTGGAGAGAAGAATAAGAAGAGGAGACACAATGCTTTTCTGAATGGTTTAGCAAAGCGGCTGAGTGCCTCAGTAAAGCACTACACTAGGGGCTGGGATGCTGGGCAGGAAAGTACAGAATCCCACGTAAAGACTTGTTCCAGGATCTCATTTTACCACCCATCTCTTTAGCATGGCTTAAGGTGAGTCTGCTCTCCTAGGAAGTGGTCTCTTGGCCAAATAATTAATCTGGTCCAACTGGAAAGTTAGGTCTCAACCCAGGCCAGGGATATTATTCTCTTGAGTAGGAGGAACCTTTTTCTACTCTAACCATAGTCACCTGTTACGAATACTGCAATCCCCTATGGTTGGCTATTTAGGTTAATCATAAGAACATGCCATCGTGTCTATAAAAAGTAGTTATAGGAATCAAAGGTGAAGATCACTTGGTAGGCACTTGCCTAGCATGCAGGAGGCCCTGGGTTGGCATAAACTGGGTGTGGTTGTGCACACATGTAATCCAGCACTTGGAACAGAGAGATAGGAGGGTAAGGAGTTCATGGTAACTCTCAGCTATCTGGTGAGTCAGAGGCCGACCCGGGTTACATGAAGCCTGGACTCAAAAAGAAAAAATAGAGAGTAGTTACAGGAAACTGCAGTTAGATTTTACTGCCCACTGAGTGATGGAGATACATTTTGAAGGTAAGGGTGGTGGGTGGAGCTTTAAGGGGTTGGAGCAAGGTCTTGAGAGAAGGCTTGGATTTCTACCAGATGAGAGCGCGTATGCGCACCAGGGAAGCCTGAAGCCCTGAAGGTACCCAGGCCGGGGGCAGCAGCTGTCTAGGTTATGGGAAGAGTTCATATAGAGGAACAGTTCCAGAGAGGGTTGGAGGAGGAGGCTGGCTCCTAGGGAAGAGAGCAGGTGCCAGTCAGACAGCAGCAAATGTGATGGGCAAGGGGGCAACCACAGAGGATGTCTGAGCTGGCACAACACGAGTAGGTCTGGTATTAGACCATTGCTATATGAACAGCTATGGAGGGATTTAATGGACAGGGGATGCTTTCAGAGGCAGGGAGACCTCCCGTGCGAGGAGGTGGGGGATCCAATCAAAAGGAGTCCATGAGACCCTGAATACGACGAACAGGCTCCTGAACGCACTGGGCTTTGGTTCCCTAAGAGAGGAATCCACTACCCTATTTGCAGGATCCTGGGGAGGAGTTCATGAGACGCTTGTGAGTGAGTTAACTCGCCCTCCAGCAAAGCTGACTCGTCCATCCAGGCGTCAGAGCCAGGTATTACTACTGCTTGGGAGAGAGAAAAACACAGCACACCCAGAGCAGGAGGAACTCTCGCTGACTGAAAAGTTCCGGGGTTGGCTTCACATCTTGGGCACAGGCATTACACCCTAGAGAAGGGACCTGCTGCAAGGAAGTGATGGGGAGGGAGGACCAAGGCTTTGCTAGTGACTTCTCCAGGAGCCTCCTGGAAACTCTTTCACATCTGCCCACTCGGGTGCAGCTGGGAGGCATGGTTATTTTCCCAAACAGCCTAGGTTTTCCAGTGATGCCCAGGAGGCCTGCAGGGTGGGGGAGTTGGGCTTCAAATGCCAGCCCAGTGGGAAGAACACGGCAGGGGCCAGGGTTGCCAGGACTAGCTGACTGCCCAAAATCTGCCCCAAATCTTCATCCCTGGGTAGTTTCTTTGGTTTTATATTTTACTTTTTTGCATGTGGTGTTTGTGTATGTGTGTGTGTGTGTGTGTGTGTGTGTGTGTGTGTGTGTGTGTGTGTGCTCACATGTGTACATGTGCCTGTGGAGGTAAGAAGTCAACACACGCAGGCTGGATGTTTTCCCTAGCTGCTGCTGTCTTATTTTTGGTGACAGGGTCTCTCACTGAGTTCAGTGATTGAGCTAGACTGGCCAGAGCCCAGCAAGTCGTAGAGAGCCCCCCACTCCATTTCTGCTTGGATTGTAGGCACACACTGTCACACTTGGCTTTTTACTTGGCACTGGAGATCCAAATTCAGGTCTTCTCGCTTGTGTGGTGAACACTTTGCCTCCATGAAAGGGCTGAGGGAGTACTTCCCTGGCTGGGTAGCTGAAGGATGGGTGCTATCCAGGCATGGGATGGGGGGCTGGCTCCTCCCATGCTCCCCACTTTCTCCTTGGTGAGGGCTTTCTCTGCTTTCTCCCCCAGCAACAACAGTTGAGAATTACTGCCCTGGGCTTACCAGGCCTGGCTCTCACGTGACTTCCTAAGAAACTGGCCCAGAAAGTCCCCAGATTACAGGGAGCTTTGGAGCCTCAGTTGGCGGCCCTGCCTACTCAGGTGCAGAATCAGCCCCTCACGGATCTGTCCCCTTTCTCTTGTGCAACAAGAAGACTCTGCAGAAATTGCACGTTATTGATTCAGTCACCCTGTGCCTCTGGAGCATCTGTTATGTGTCAGGCACTGGGTTAAGTATTAGGGATGCTGAGGCAAATAAACTACACTTTATGAAGCTCACAGTGGGATGGCAAGCCAGGAGCTACAGACATCAACAACAGAATAGACACACTGTGACGATTGCTAGGGAAACCAGGACATTTGAGAAAGAATATTGTGGGGGATCCTTCTGTGGGGTTAGGAAGACTGCACATGCGTGTACATGTGTGTGTGCATGAGTGTGAGTTCATGAGTGTGTGTGTACATGTCCATGTGTAAGGTCTGAGACCCACAAGATGTCCCGTTACTCAAGCCAAGGGTCACCGAGCAGAAGGCACATGTAAGGTGGGAATCCGTGGCTTAGTGTACTGGAGGACTTGAGGAGTGCTAATGGCTGGGTAGCAGGGTGACCGGGCCAGGATGCAGAGGTTCTGCTCTGAGTGAAGATGAAATATGAAGGAGAGAGGCACCGTGGGAATGGATTTCAATTTCCAAAGTGCCAGAGGTGGCTGGAGAACTGGTTCAGTGGATAAGAGAGCTGACTGCTATCACAGAGGACCAGAATTTGGTTCCTAGTACCCACATCAAACAGCTTACAAAGACCTGTATCCTCTTCTGGCCTCCACAGGAACCTGCACACATGTGACATACATGCACACATACAAGTAAAAATTTAAAAAGTCATGCAGAAAATAAAGGGTCACCTAGACCTGCTTGCTGACCTCCAAGACCTTCGAGAAACGTGTGTGGACCTATGGCACCAAAGACCCACCCTTTTCCTTAGCTTTGGGGAGACCCTTAGGACCCACCCTGGGCAACTGTCTGACTGTGAAAATTCCCCCAAGGGCTCATGTATTGATAGCATGATCTGCAGCTGGTGTTGCTATTCAAATGCTGTTGCTATTCAAATGTTAGGATGTGCGACCTGGTTACAAGACATTAGATTGTTAGGGAAGGTTCTTTGGGGGGTATAGTCTAACCCCTGACACCACCTCCTCCTCTCTTTTGTCAGCTGTAGGTGAGTGGGGATGGCTTTATTCTACTATGTCCTACCCATTGTGACATCCTACCTCATCACAGGTCCAGAGCAATGGGATGAAGAGACTGTGAACCAAACTCTGAAACTGTGAAGTGATTTCTCTTCCTTTTAAGCACTGTTTGACTTTGTCCTCTGGGTATTTTCTAACAGCAATGGACCACTGACTTGCATGGACAGAAGCATCAGGCACACTGGGTTCATGACCACCTGGACCTTGCTTTGCACAGGCCATCAACGTAAGATGAGCTCACACACTAGGTCAGTGTGGACTAGAATCCGATGACTGGTGTCCTCATTAGAAAAGAGCAATGGGACTGGAGAGGTGGCTCAGAAGAGCACTGGCCGCTCTTCCAGAGGTCCTGAGTTCAATTCCCAGCAACGACATGGTGGCTCACAACCATCTGTAATGAGACCTGGTGCCCTCTTTTGGCCTGCAGGCATACATGCAGACAGAACACTGTATACATAGTCAATACAATTTTTTTTTTTTACAAAAATGGCAATGGAGCTGGAGAGATGGCTCAGTAGTTAAGAGCACTGGCTGTTCTTCCAGAGGACCCAGGGTCAAGTCTCAGCACCCACGTGGCAGTTCACAGCTGTCTGTAACTCCTGTTCCAGGGGATCCGATGCCCTCATATAGACATACATGCAGGCAAAACACCCATGTACATAAAATAAAAACAATAGACAAACTATTAACAAAAAATGAAGGAAAGAAAATGGCAGCGAAGGACCAGGCACACAGAGGGAAAGCTATGAGAATGTGTGCTGCTGTTTTTCTGTCGGGTTAGTGGCTGCACCTGCGTATACTGATATTTTAACTACCATCAGTGCCTAGCTGCCCCACAGTCAGCACCCTGTCACTCAGACCTTGGCCTGGAGGGATTTCTGGTCCAGTCAGCACTGGTTCGGCCTCGGCTGCCAAATGTAGGTTTTAACTAAGTCTCTATCATGCTTCTTAACAATAAAGACTAGGGAGTCAGATGTTGGGGTGAAAACCTGCTAGCTCAAAGAAGCTGAGAAGCAACCAACTGATCTTCCTTTTTGGCCAGAGACCCAGCAGGAGAGTGTCTCTCTCCCTGTACCAAACCAAAAATGACTGAGATTCTCTAAGCCCCCTTTCGACTCCTTCCTGTGCATCTCTCTATCCATATTCCCAGGTCCTCCATACTCTCCAGGCTAATTCTTGTCAACTAGTCTCTGGCTCTGCCCCCGATCCAAGGTTGATTTTATTAACACAGTCTCGGAGTTTCACAGTGTGATAAAATATCCTGCAACAGTGGGTTTAGACATTTGTAGGAGAAGGCCATGTAACAATGGATACAGAGGTTGGCTTGAGGCTGCCACAATCCAAACAGTGCCAAGTATGGTGACTGACCACTATCAGCTGGGAGAGAGGCTAGGGAAGGTCTTCCTAGAGTCTCCTAAGAGCACATGACACAATCTCTCTTGCCTTAGGTCCACGGTTCCATTAGACCCAGGAAACAAACACATTTGACCAAGGAAGACAACCCAATATAACTAACCCATCTCCATGGCTCCATTTGACAGAAGAAGAGCTGATAGTGAAAGGGGTACAGTGATGCTCCAAGACCCACAGAGATGTAGCAGCACAGCTGTGCAGTGTCCCCAGGGGAGAACTAGTGTGTGTGTGTGTGTGTGTGTGTGTGTGTGTGTGTGTGTGTGTGTGTGTGTTTGTACAAGCTCATATGTGTGCAGATACACACACACATATAATAATGCACACAGAGGTCAGAAGTCATTGTCAGACATCTTCAGCTGCTCTCTATACCACTTTTTGAGACAGGGTCTCTCACTGAACCAGGAGCTTGCTGATTGAGCTAGATCAGCTGGCCAGTGAGGCCCCAGGAATTCTCCTGTCTCTGCCGACGCAGTGCTGGATTTGCAGACTCATGCTGGGCTCCTGGCTTTTTGCAAGAAGATCTGAACCCAGGTCCTCAACCTTTTGCAGCGAGCAATTTCCTGACTGAGCCATCTCCTTAGCCCCTGGCCTCTGCCTTTCAATGCTGCTCTGCAAGGACAAACACAGCCTATGATAGTCCACGAACCTTAGGGCTAGGATCAAGGCGATGAACTGTAGCAAGTAATACAGGCTCTGCAGACGCAATGTGAGGTCAAGTTTTTCTGTTGATACCCTGGGGCTAGTGTGTGTTTAAACCCATCAACATTTTGAGACTAGGGGTAGGCAAAGCATAAGCAACAGGTACTGGAAATTGCTGAAGCTGGATGATTGGCTTGTTTACATGTTTTCAAAACCTCCATAGGAAACACAAACCAAAGCCACAGAGACCCCAGATTTCCAAAGAAAAACAGGAAGAGCAGGTGATTGGGGTTCATATCTCTGCTTTATTCTTATGTGTGATGACCTTGGAGAAGTCACTTGACCACTCTGAACCTTGACTTCCCCTACTAGTATAAGCACACTCGGTCAAACCCCACAGGCTGCTGGTGGAGTTAGTGCGTACTGGGGGTGGGCTCGGGAGGAGCAGGCACATAGTAGGCAAACAGAAAACATTCACTTTGCACGGTCACTTTCCAGATGCCTTTCAGAAGCCCAGGGGAAGATGTGCTTCCTTTCTGGCCAAACAGGGCTGAGAAGAGTCTCAGAAGCGGGCACAACACGTCCAACATCCCAAAGCTAATAAGCTAAACAGAGACCTACTTCTGGTGGTGCTTAGGGCCTTTGTCCTAGGAGGCAAAGGGGAGGGAGATAAAGGCATTGTGGACTGACCCTGGTCAGCAGTGGTCACTCGTGTTTGCTCAGCTGCAGGGTGCAGGTGGCAGGAGCTGGCGCTGAGTGCCGGCTGACTGGCTTTCAAAGGTGACAGGTCTGAGGTGATGGATGGTCACTGGGGACTGTTGCTCCACATGCCTTGTTGGTTTAAGGACCACAAAGACCCGACACACCGGTCTGTGGAAGAAACCAGAACAAACCAAAGGGAGGCCAAGTGGGAAACCTGCTCTCCTCCACTCCCAGCTGCTCTGCCCTGGATGGTTCCCAGAAAGCAGTGGTTCTGACTCCTGGCCAAGGGTCCCGGGGCCCTGGAGCTCTGGGGTTAGCCAGAATCAAGGAAGTGCTCCCAAGGTGTGAGCCAGCATCGGCACGAGCCAGGGAAGTATGGAGAAGGAGGGGTAAAAGAACAGATATGTGGGACTCAGAGAAGGGGCCCACATCCCAGCTGTCTGAAGCCTTCCCTTCCAGAGAGCTGAGGGGAGCTCTAGCTGTGCTCCACACAAAAGTACCCGTGAGGAAAGAAGATGCAGGTCATCCAAACAGAGATGGCTGACCAAGGCAGGGCCTGGCACCAGAGGCCAGAAACGGATCGGGAGCTCTGACAGAGGGCACAACTTACCCAGATGGTTCCAATGGACAGAGAGCATCACTGTATGGGCAGGGCCTTGGGGATGCGGAGAAGAGGGTGGGATCCTTACACTGACGGCCATAGGATGTCACGCCTGTCCTGAAGGCTGAAGGGAACTGAGGGGAAAGGTGTAGGTAGAGCAAGAGGTCTAGCAGAGTCCCGTGAGGACTGGACACTCAGAAGAGGCCACCTGCAGCCACTGCCTGGGAGGTGACCAAGCGAAAATATAAGGGAAAGAATGCCCCCTCTTTCCATTCTACCCCCACCCTTGAACAGCTGACATGACAAAAGGGGGGGGAGGGGCAAAGGGCAAAGGGCAAGGGGCAAGGGGCGAGGGGCAGCCAGGGAGGTCAGACAGCAGCCAGAACACCTCTGCCTGCCCACCATGTTGACCGACATGCTCCAAGAGATGATTGATACGTCTTTGGGGGGAATCTCAACACCAGCCTTAGGGGGTGTTGACCTTGGCAGTGGCTTTGAAGTCCTTTTCTTTTTCTCTCACGTGCATACACGTTCCGTGTTTCCTTGTGTTTTTAAATGACTGTCATAAGCAAGGCTTGAAAGCATTTGGGAAGGGCCGAAAGGGTACCTGTGGACCCACTGTGTAGCTGTCATAACGCGTGGCTGTCATGATGTGACAGGCACTGGGGCAGGTGTGAGCTGGAGGTAGTCCATTCTGGGCCTGGATCCTGTGCTCCGTTGTGCATTCCCGTGTAGGAGGTCCCACCTGTGTTCCCACACCGCCCCTCTCCTCCCTGCCAGCTTTTATCACAGTGGCCGTTACATCCAAGATTTGTGGCAAGGTGCTGGCCTCAGAGAATGAGGCCGCCACCCAAGGCTGCCCCAAGCCCAGCCATGTCCAGTCCATCAGGCTGGGGTTTGCCGCTAGAACAACCCTACAGTGCAGTCTCAAGAAAGGCTCGGTTCCCGACCATGTTGCCCATATGCTGGAGGTCGGCTCGCACCCTGATTCTCTTTCTCCTTATTCTGGGATTCTGGGTGTCAGAGCTACCACTCTACAAGGCATCCCTGGCCACCAGGAAGGAGAGGGGAGAGGGGCCTTGGTGGGGCTCTTTCTGGGAGTTATGTGTCTGGCTTGGGCTTCAAATTGAATCCGAGTACCTTGGCCACGATTTAAGTTGTAGGGGAGCCTGGGCACCCACTTACTCATTCCACAGTGAGCCGAGAGGCCCTGTGAGGAGGGGGAAGGCCAAGCGGGAAAGTGAAGATTAGGTTTCGATGGCTCCTCTAAAGGCCATGGGCTTGGTGTGGAAACATTGAAAGTTCATTTGCAGTCTAGGGCTGGGGATGGAACTAGATGGAATGCTTGCTTAGCATGCCTAAGGCCCTGGTTTCGAACCTTAGTATTTCCAGAGCCAGGCATGGTGATACATGCCTGTAACCAGAGCATTCTGGGGGTGAAGGCAGAAAGAGCCAAAGTTCAGGATCCTCCTCAGCTGTTTATTGAGTTTGAAGTTAGTCTGGGCTACATGAGACCCCATCTCAGGGGAAAAAAAATGTTTCTCTACAATTCATAAAATATAGACAAAAGAAAAAGATAGGGCTCATCTCTAGCTGTTGAACCAGACATCTAGTCTCGAAACAACCATCGCTCACAGGCTGGCATGCTGGCTTCCCTTCTCCCCTGACAGGTACATGCATACCTGTCTCTTATAGCAATACCACAGTTATAGTACATATGATGCTCACCCTTGTAAAAATACAATTGTGACAATGATACTCTGCTCACTGATCTCGGGTAAGTGTAGCTATTTTTTTTATATAAACAAGTGACATATGTTACTATTTAATGGATTTATTCTTATAATGCTAAGTGAAATTCTTAGCTAAGTATCAAAATAAATAAATGAACAACCAAACAAATAAATGAAATCTGTGTTGGCCAGAGGGGAAAGGTGCTTGCTGCTCAGACTGACAACCTGAGTTTGATTCCCCAGAATCCACAAAAAGGTGGAAGGAGAGACGCGACCCCACAAAGCTGTCCTCTGACCTCCACATGAACACAGTGGCGTGTGTCCCACTCCTCGCTAATAAAAATCTTAAAAATTCGAGAATCAGAACAAGAAAGTGTGTGTATAAATCTAGTCACATGGCTGTCATGTTCTTAGGACCTCCACTGTGGAATGGGTGCTCACTCACTGTCGGTAGGTCTTCAACTCACTTCTGTTTTTTTTTTTCCCCCACTTTATAAACAATGCCATGGAGAACATCATGATAGCAATTTATTTTTCCAATCCTTAATTGTTTCTTTCTGAGGAACTCTTAGAAGTGCTGGGTTGAAGGATTCGTGCTTGGCAAACTACATCCCCCCAATGCTGACTGAGCGGGTTTTATATTCTTCCTTTTATCACCTGGGGATGTGAGGTCAGGCTCTTTCCAGCCACCCCAGGGGAAGGAGCTGCCCTGGCCAGCAGCTTTTCCTAAGCCACATACCTCAGTCCAGAGGTGACAAAGTGGTGAGTCACCAAGTTTCTTTCTTTTTAATCCTTAAGTGTTGAAAAATACTTGAACCAGGAACCAATTTCATATGTGGGTTCATTTTTCACACATGAGGCAGAGCGTCTGGTAGCTGCAGGTGGAGTCAGGTGGTGGTGTTCACACCTCCTCTATCCCGGCCTGCGTTCTCCCAGTTAGTCACAGTCGCTGCCTCTCTCTGTTGTCACCCAGCCTCACTGCAGTCATTTATCCCCTGACTTGTCCTAGGCTCTGCTAACGGGCACCTCTCGACTCCTTTTCTCCACTTAAGACTGGCCCACCAGCAAAGAAACCCCATGCTTTTCATTCTGATTAACTACAGAATTAATTTTTTAAAAAACAAATCCTATTTGTAATAATAACATTCAAGTTAATCATTTTGGAAACTGCCTCGGAGAAACCCCCGAATGTCTTTAACCAATATAAAATACCATGAATCACTTTGGACTCCACAGTGCATTATGTGTTTAAAAACAGAAAATTAGGCACAGGAGAATTCATCTTAACTTCATTATATATGAAATATTAATTCTCCTCTGGCTTTCATATTATTTACATATTTAATAACATGTTAGCTACAGTCTTTGACTGAGAGCAATTAGAGGCCAGCGGCTGTCTCCTGCCTCAGCCTGGAAGAGGCCACGATGGGGTGATGGAGAAGGGAGGAAAGAGCAGAGGAGACCGAGGATGCTGTCCTCACTCTTGTTTCCACGAGTCGTAGTCTTCAACCACACATACCCTAGTACAGTGGGTAGCAACGGCTTTGCCCCAGCGAGAACACCACTCTCCCATCACTGCTGTTTCTCTCTCTGTGTCGACAGGGAAGAGGGCAGCCTAGCTATTTTGATCTAAAAAGAAAGACAGTGATTCTGTATCTGAGGACTCCTTTTCTGCCTTTACCTCTTCTTTAGACAAGGTATGATGATATTTTATTTGTACTGAAATGTGATTTTATTTGTATGTTAATAAATAAAGTTGCCTGGGCGTCAGAGCTATTAGAGCCATAGCAAAAGCTGGGTGGTGGTGGTGCACGCCTTTAATCCCAGCACTTGGTAGGCAGAGCTAAGTAGATCTCTGTGTGTTCAAGGATACAGCCAGCATTGGAGACACATGCCTTTAATCTCAATACCAGCCATAGAAGACCTGGAGGTCTGTACAGACAGGCAGTGATGAGGAGGTCACGTGGTTGGGTTTACAGCCAATGAGAAGGCAGAACAGAAAGTCTATAAAAAGACAAAAAACACAGGAAGTAGCTCTCTTGGCTGGAGAGGATAGCTGAAGCAGGAAGGGTAAGGCTCTTAGCTCTGAACTCTTGGGCTTTCGTCTTTACATTGGCTCTGTGTTTCTTATTGAATAAGATGGTTACCTCTACAACAAGGTCTATCTTGTGGAGGTCTTAAGCTCTTTATGTAGCTGAGGATGACATTTCAACTTCCAATTCTACCTTCTGAGTGTTTTGATTACAGCTGCACCTCCAACACACCCTGTTTGTGTAGTGCTGGAGACTGAACCCTGGGCTTTGTAGACATTAGGCAAGCACATTACCAGCTAAATTGCACTCCCAGTCCTTTCTTTCACCTTTCTTAGTTTCTCTTAGAACTTGAGGCTTCTCATCAGTAGGATGGTAGTGGGATCCTTGTGAAGGGGACAGGGATTTTGTGGATGAGCACATAGGCCCACACCTGACACAGAGCAGCTGCCTGATTGGAGTGGCATCCTTCCTCCACACTGTGATGAGTGGAACCTTGGACCTTCATGCCACCCTTGGTATGTACTCAGAGCTGAGCATGTGGCCCTAACACCATGTTGCCGAGACCACAGGAGGGGTGGAATAAGAAACTGGAAGGAGGGCTGTGTGTGGTGTGTGACTGAGTGTAGAGTTGGTGACAGACTTGAGGAGAAGATGACAGTGAGCAAGTATGGCACAGAAGTGAGGACTGTGGAAGTGGGTGGACGTTTTCTGTAGACTTTTTTCAAGAGTATTGTGGCTAGAAAGGGCCAATGGAGAACCAATGGAGAGGAGTAATATCTGCTGGAATCTCTAGCCTGATACTCCACAAGGCAGATACCTTGTCTGGCCTATAATGCCATTAAATATTATTGTCACTTCTGCTAACTTTAAAGAATGTTTAGGTCCAGCATGTGTTTTTTGGGTTCCTCGTTTTTTTCTACTCCATTCTTTTTTTTTTTTTTTTTTTTTTTTTTATCTCCCATCTGGTTCTACTACCAACAAAGCCCTTCCTTATGATTTAAGAAAGAGGGAGATTTGGGGCTCTGGCTCATGTAGGAGCCCTGCGACTTCTATTCCAGGCATCCATCACTTGGCCTGAGGCCTTTGGAGAAGCTAGGTTCAGGCCTTGGGGATGACTGGGAAATACTGTAGACTGCAGAGCAGGGCAGGGGAAGTGTAGGGATCCTGAGCATCCTATGAGAAGAAGCCAGGGTGGCGTGGCTGAGAATGTAGGTAGAGTAGACACTGGCTGGTCACATCATCCCATGACTTCCACGAAGCCACACTGTGGGAGGAGGGAAGCTATGCCAGTTTCTGGGACACTGAGATACTGACATGCTCTCTACTCATACTTCCAGCCATTGCAAAGACCGTTATCTGCAGAATTCCTGGGACGTCACCAAATGGACTAGTCAGTTACCCTGGATGAGAGCAAGCAATCCAAGTAGCATGCTTGGGAGACAGAGTATGCACCTTCCACCCCAGATGAGTTCATCAGGATTAATGTCTCACTAATGAATACAGGAGGAATTAAAGATGGTTGGTCATCTGTTGTAAAGTATTTCCGGGCTTCACCAATCCATCACAGCCACCATGGAAGAGAGCACTCAGAGACTCTGTGAGATGCCACTGGAGACATCAGGCTGTCTTACTAAGATGCCCTGGGCATGGATTGCAGGAAGCAGGAAGCCTATGTAGAAGTCACACTGGTAGGGCTCTCAGACAAATAAGGGATTAGAGAATATCCTGAATTCTGCTGTAGGCACAACAATCCTCCTTCCCTGGGGTTTCCACACCTTTGTAATAGATCTGGAGTTTGAAGGACAAGGGCTGATGGGAGTCTTCATGTTATAGATGGGTAAATTGAGTTAGAATCTGAAACCTCAATCAGTTCTGTAGTAATCAGAGGCCAATTCTAAGTTGGAGTCCTTTTGTGATATGTGACTTGGGTTTGCTTAACACCCCTCTCTGGGTCAGAGTTTCTATATTGCAAAATGACAAAGTTAAAATGTGGGCTGTCTCTTCTAAGGTCCCAAACTATTAATATTCTAGACGGTACGCAGGCTTTCCACCACTTAATCTTAAAAAATTTTAAAATACATTTATTGACATATGAGTTATAACTCATATGGAATCTAATTTACACACTTCAGGTGTATAATTCAATGATTTTTGTTATATTTACAGATATGGATAACCACCATTATAATTGGTTTAGCATTTTCAGCACCTAAAACAATAAACATCCTGTCTTAGTTAGGTTTTTATTGCTATAAAGAGAATATCATGACTACAGCAACTCTTATAAATGAAAGTATTTAATTGAGGTGCTTGCTTAGACTACCAGAGGTTCAGTTCATTATCATGATGGGGAGCATGGCAACATGCAGGCAGATGCGGTGCTGGCTACATGTTGACCAGAAGGCAGCAGGAAGTTGACTGACTGTCACACTGAGTGAAATCTCCTGCAAAAGAGACCTCAAAGCCTACCTCCGCAGTGACACACTTCCTCCAACAAGGCCACACCCACTTCAAAAAAAGCCACACCTTCTGATAGTGCCACTTGCTTTGGGGGTCATTTTCGTTCAAACCACCACACATCCCCAAGATATATCCCACCCCCAGTATATACCCCAGCAGAAAAAGAGAGTTTCTGTTCTCACCTTTAGGTATGTGTCTGTTTGGGTTCATTTGCATTTGTGGATGTAGTGTGAGGCAAGGTTCTGAATTCATTCCTTTGATTTGGTTATACAGCTACCCTGGCTTTTCTGTTGTTGTTGACATGAAATCAACATTGATTTAATGTCATTAATCTTTTCCCATTCAATGGTCTCAGTACAGGTGATGGTTAATGTAAGTTGTCAATTTGATGAGATCTAGAATCACCTGAGAGATGAGCCTCTGGGCATGCCTGTGGGGAATTACCTTGTGTAGGTTAATTGAGGTGGGAAGACCTGCCCACTCTGGGTGTCACCATTCCCTAGCCGTGATCCTGGACTTTGTGAATGGAAAAGGAGAGCCGAGTAGCATCTTAACTCGTTGTTGTCTGCTTCCTGACTGGGGATGCAATTTAACCAGGGATTCCAAGCTTCTGCTGCCTTGATGTCCCACAACACATGATGGACTTCTTGAACTGTGAGCCAGAATAACCCTTTTCCCCTTAAGTTGTTTTTGTCAGAGTTTGGTTTTTTTGTTTTGTTTTGTTTTGTTTTTGTTTTTTTTTTTTAAATTTTTAGAAATCAATAGTAAAGAAACTAAGACAGGATCATTGTCCAAAATCCATTGAACATAGGTGCATGGGTTTGTTCTGGATTCGAATTATACCCTGTTGTGTGCATGCTCCCCTTATCATTGCTTCTTGATAAGTTTGAAATCTGCTTTGTTCTAGCTGTTCAACATCATTTTGTCTCTCTAGGGTCTTGAGCAATTTCATATGAATCCTATTTCTCATTTCTAAAGAGTTCATCTGAGAATCCAATAAAAATTGTTTTAAAGATAGAGATCAGTTTGGGATCTTAATAAGTCTTAATATTGCCTTCTAGTCCACAGTTGTGGGACTTTTTAAATTTATTTATGCAGACATTCTTTAATTTCTTTGAACAATGTTTTTAATTTTCAGGATATAAATTTTATACTACTTTGCTAATTTTATTTCTAAGTATTTTATTCTTTTTGATGCTCTTGCAAATGGGATTGTTTTCATAATTTCATTTTGGATTTGTTCCCTGAGAGAACAATTTGTTTTTACATACTGATCTTATATCTTGCAACTTTGCAAGTCTAAATAATTTTAACAAAGTTCTTAGAGTTGTTACTATGTAATGTCATGTCATCTGTGAAGAGTGGTTGTTGTAATTCTTTTCCCACTGGGATAACTTTCATTTCTTTTTCTTGCCTAATCATCTTGGCCACAATTACGAGCACAAAGTCAAATTGGAGTGTTAAGAATAGATACCCTTGTCACGTCCCCAGACTTAAGGGGGTGCACTTTATTTTTGACCACTGAGTATGAAGCTAGCAATGAACTTTGCCATTAATGCCTTTCATAAAACTGATTCCTCTCTTATTCTGAGTTTATCTAATGTGCTTATTATGATTGTTGAATTTTTTCTGATGATTTTTCTTCATCTATGGAGTTATGATCATAGGATGTTTGTGTTTTGTCCTCTTGGTGTATTGATTGACTTTCAAATGTTAAGCCAACCTTGAATCCCTGGGATAAATCCTATTTTGTCATGGTGTCTGATTCCATTTAGACACTGAAAGATTTGGTTGGTTAGTATTTGCTGGATATTTTTTTTTCACTATGCACTTAGAGTATCTAACACAATGCTCTGCCATTTTATTGTGCATTTTCGTATTATATATTTTTCTCATGTGAAAAAAATTCTCCTCCTCGTCCTTCTTCCAGCATTGGGGGATATAATCCAGGGCATGCTGGGCAAGTTCTATACTGCTGAGATAGACTCTCAGCAGTCCCAACACCAATCTGATGGTAAGATGCTTCATACTGAGGCCAACATAACCCAATGGAGGCTGAAGACCCTGTAGATGAATTTGCATCCTGAGTGCACAGGAAAGATGAGAAAAGGAAGGCTAGGATTTTAGGGAGTTAAAGGAGGTTGACATATGTTCTGATTCTGCATGAAATAATTGTTATCAAAGAGTGCGTCAGCCATCCCAACTGGTCCTTCTTGGCATAAATCTACCCCTTCCCTGTGCCCTCCATACAAAATGGTGGCTTTGCCTCTAGTTCTTTGGGTCACAGTCAGCTCCATGTCAATCCTTCATCTTGTTACTATACATCCCTGTTGTCCTGCAGAGTGCTTGTGGCATAGGCTCTAGATAGTTCAGGGAGTTCTCAGTATTATCTTTGGGACGGAGCAATGAATGGTCAGAACTGGCTCTTGGTTTTTGTCTCCTGGCAACCAGTAGGTGGACCTGACTGAAGCCAAAAAGCCAAAGGAATTGAACTACACTGTCTAAGAGTCTACATTTTTTTTTTAATTCCATGTGCCTCACACATCTTCCACATCAACCAAAGACATACTACGTTTACTTGCACTCTCTCTCATAGGCAAAGCTTTATGGAAGAAAACATGCAGTCCTTGGTACCTGCCCTAGACATGCTAATGAAGTCGATGGGAAAACCAGTGGAGGCTGCTGTGGGATCCTCCAGCGTCATCCTGCCAGCAGCCTAAGGGTGAGTCCCTTTGCTGTCCTTGACCTGCCAGTTCCAAGAAGAAAGCCTGGCATTCTGGTGCTGATTGGTGCCTGGACTGCACAAGAAGGCCCTCGGGCCCTCTGGGTTCCTCTTGTTTCCCACTTTTCTTTGTGGGTGGTCCAGTTTCTGAATATGTGCCCAGTTTGGACCTTATATTTCTGCATGGTTGGTCCCAGCAAACTGAAACTCATCCCCCACCATTTCCCTACCTCCAAGGGCCCTGGGGTAGCTTCAGCCTCTGGTCTCAGCTTATAACCCTCTTGGGGAAGATCAGCACACACACACACACACACACACACACACACACACACACACACACACACTCACACCTCAATTGTTCAGTCAAGTGCAGATCTAAGGGTTCTGCCCTTTACCGCACTGTGGCTCCTTATGAGAATTTGGTAGCCTCTTTGTGAGGATGGCCTTAGAGGGAGGCATTTCAGAAAAAAGCCAAGAGATTTGGCCTAGTTTTATTGAGATCGCAGTGCTGGGGGTCTCCTTGGGTACTGTGAGGGAAACAGACCCAACAGAGGAGCTTTGTAGACATTGCTCTGTTAGGAACTAGAACTCGGGCTCTGTAAGGCACAAGGATGCAGAATAATGGGGCCAGAAGTGACATCATCATTGTAGGCCTGAGATGAAAAATATTAGAGATGGTTCCTGTCTCTGTCTCTGTCTCTGTCTCTGTCTCTGTGTGTGTGTGTGTGTGTGTGTGTGTGTGTGTGTGTGTGTGTGTAGGGGGTTGGTTGTTGGGAAGTGGTACCTTCCTGAGCTGTGAGTTAGATTCCATAGGCTGTCCTTTGCTGTGCTGGTGGCCCACCCTGTGGATGGAGCATGCAAGGGACCTCACATTTCCTGCATTTTCAGCTGTGACTCAGGTCCCTCAGCTGGCAGTCTCCATGGACAAGCTAGAGATGGCCCCAGATCTCTGAACAGCCAGCTGGTCAGTGAATGAGGTTACCTAGTGCTGCTCCTGTGCTGGGCGTCACTTGTCACCCTAGGCCTGTGGGTCCCAGCTGCCAGCTTTTTTGCCACACTGAGCAATGTGAGGAGACATCTGTGATGGTCACAAACGGAAGGTGGGGCTGCTGCTGGCATCCTGGTTAGGCCAAGGATCCTCCTAACCATCCCACAATTCACAGGATCCCATCCTGATGGTGTATCCTGTATATGCAATGGGCAGGTAAGAAAGCCTGCTCTGTGCTGGACCTCCCAGCTGGCCTTGGTCTAGGTCAGTCTCCCCCCCCCCAGTAAATGAAAGTCAACTGAGCAGGAACTGTTGGGTTCTGAAGATGGCTCAACAGTTAGTTTATTTCCCCACTTTATCCATTCATGTCATCAACCTTTGTATACTGAGGCTTGATCATGTGCCAGGCCAAGTCCAGGCAGTGAAGACACAGGAATTGCATAGATAAGGTGCTTCCCATTCCAGCATCCTATATCCAGTGGGGTATAACACACACACACACACACACAAACACATACAGACACACTCATACACATATGTAGGTACACATACACACCCCAGCATACACATGCACACACACAGACACAGACACACATACACCAAAACACACACCACATTTATACACATGTAGATACATACACACACACACACACACACACATACACACACACACACACATACACACACAAGGATGCACATGCTGAAATACTCACATACCAGAATACACATGCAGACACACACACCAACTCAGACATAGGCACACATATGTACACACACACACACAGACACAGACACACATACACCAAAACACACACCACATTTATACACATGCAGATATACACACACACACATACACATACATACACACACATAAGGATGCACATGCTGAAATACTCACATACCAGAATACACATGCAGACACACACACCAACTCAGACATAGGCACACATATGTACACACACACACACACAGACACAGACACACATACACCAAAACACACACCACATTTATACACATGCAGATATATACACACACACATACACATACACATACACACACACACATACACACACACAAAGGATGCACATGCTGAAATACTCACATACCAGAATACACATGCAGACATACACGCCAACTCAGACATAGGCACACATATGTACACACACACACACACACACACACACACATGCACACACACACGCACACACACTTCAATTCACATATACACAACCCCCAACATATGCATATACAAGGGCACTCATAAAAAAAAGTCTGTGCACATTCCCGTACACATGCACATAAAGACAAATGCACAAACATGTGCACACATGATTTCAATGCACCGTGGTGAGGGCTGAGGAAGGGAATTCTATGAAACTGCAGGAGAGAAGGGGTTTACTGTTATGCCTGGAAGGAGGTCAGGAAGTTTCCCTGGGGTGGTTATCTGAGTAGGGGGGAAGCTATTCCTCTTACAAGGAACCCTGTAGAAACCAGCTGGCCAGAGATTCCATTTCCGCTCCGTGGAGTGTCTGCCCCTTCAGCAGCTCCCACAATAATCCCTCCTTCCTCTTACAACAAAGGCCTCCTCTCCTTGTGCCCAGCGTCCCCTCCCCCATCATATCTTAAAGTCCTCTGCGAAATTGCATTTCTAACCTTTGCTGCCTCCAGTCCTTCCATCACTGCCAGGGGAGGCCTACAATCCCCTGACCCAGCCCAGCTCTCAGATGAGAGTCAGATGGTGGCCTTCATTAGTCTCCTAACAATCACAGAAGTTTGGGGAGGAGATGGAGGAGGAGGGAAGTGAACCCAGGTCCCCAGGGGCTTTACACTTGACATAGTACCATTCCCTGCCTTACCTGCAGGCTGCCTTTTCTATCTCATCTCTCTCACGCCAACAGTATGAAAGGTAACGTGAGGCAGGACCCTGGAAGACTTTAATAGCAACAGGGTCCCTCAGGGAGGGAATTAGAAGATGCTCACAGTTGGCTGCCCTGGAAAGGGTCTAGTGGAAGATACCAGGAATCTGGGGTCAGCAAGATGGATCTGTTGTGGCTGTTTCATTAGCTTGCTGGGCGACCTCATGGAAATTATTTCACCTTTCTGGGCCACATGCACCTTATGTGTAAAATGCAGAGGTAGCCTATTCCTAAGCTATCCCTTCGTACACTAATAACACCTGACGTCACTGACTTGTTGTCGACAGGACCAAAGCAAGAGTTTGGAAAAGAACGCCTTCTCAATGCCTTTCCTCTTCTATCACACGTCTCCTGAGGTATTAGTGACCACAGCTGAGA
Source organism: Peromyscus eremicus (assembly GCF_949786415.1). Taxonomy (NCBI): domain Eukaryota; kingdom Metazoa; phylum Chordata; class Mammalia; order Rodentia; family Cricetidae; genus Peromyscus; species Peromyscus eremicus. Next base: position 82,042,343 of record NC_081425.1, read on the forward strand.
GCAGTGAGATGTACCGGTGTTCTCAGGTGAGCTCTGTTCATGTTCAGTACATTGAACTCTGCTGTCCCCACTACCCACGAGCCCTTTCCACCATGGGGACATTCAGGAATTGGTATCAAATTCAGGTATATAATGTAGGTCGCATCTCCTCCAGGAAGCCTGTCTGACTTCCTCTGGCTGAGTGTCTTTTTTGGCTCCTTGTGAACAATGCTGGCTGGCACTCTGTTCCATCTTCAATGTTGTTTACCATTGTGTCCCTGGCCTGCTACCAAACACCAGAATTTGAAGGGCTAGGGACATAGCTCGGAGGTAAGGGACCTTTTCCATCCAGGCAAGGCCCTGTGTTGGGCCCCCAGCATAGCAAGCAAACCAAGATAGATTGTGTCCCACAGGGGAGTAGCACTGAGCATCCGGCCACTAAGTGAGTGTGACCTGAGTCCCTTGAGGCCGTCATAAATCACTCTGGCTAACGGCCCTTGTTGTAGATCTAGGTGATTCTATTTTGTAACACCTTTACCTTTGCTCAATGCCAGACCTCAGGGACCCTAGGGCAAGGCTGTACACCAGGAAGTCTGGCACCAGGAATATCCTGGAGGAAGATGAGATAGACCCTGCATGCTGATGAGGGCTGGCTGACTGCCCAAACCAAGCAGACACCACCTCTGTGCCCTTCAACTGTGGAAGACTGAGGTTGCTCAGGAGCCTCTTGAGAAAAGTTTACACAAGAGTACAAGACTGTAGTAGAGTTCTAGAAACTGGGTGGGCCTGCACCTGTGGGGCCTTCCTAGAACCAAGGTCCATGGGCAAGACTATGCTGGGTGTGGTGGGGTGTGTAGCAACCTCTTCCAGCTAAGGGGTCCCTGCTTCTCCCCACGTAGTGCTTCTGCCCTGAGTTCTCTCAGGACTGTGGTTTGTTAGCTCATTCACGTGGCTTTTATGTACCCGGTTTTTCTGCTGCTTCTTTTAGATTACAATTCCTTGGATTTGGAGTTCTAAGCAAAGAACTTATGGCCCATCAGAATCAAAAAGATGAGTCAACCTTTGAGTTCAGGACTCTTGGGTCATCACTGGAGTCTGATGTCTGGGAGGCTGAGGGTCAGGTGCTACAGGATATGGGCCTTAAGCAATGATGGTTTGAGGCAAATTGCTTGTAGGAGGGCCTAAAAAGCAGAGAGGAATAAGAACACTGTTTATGTATTGGTACTGAGATGTAATCTGGGACCCCGCTAATACCGGGAAGTGCTCTAGCGCTGGGCTATTCTCAGCCCGCTCTAACTCTCTGCATGGCCAACGAGTGCCATATGATGGCTTGAGAGAACCAGGGGGTGGTAGATAGATGACAGGGTAGGATTTCTTTGCTAGGAAGCTAAGGTGCTTTTTGTGTACCACTTTTTAGATTCTGGATTATGTTGAGAAAGGGAGAAGGGGAGAGAGAGAAAGAAATTGACCCACAATTCATAAAACCATTGCTGCTTTACAGAGCCACACCAAAGTCACTTGCTGTTCAGAGGAGCTAAGGTTGGATAGCACATTTGGCTTTAGGAAGAGTGGGCGGGGCCAAGACCACCATTTCCATGGCAACAGAGAGGATCAGGATTGCTTCTCGTTGACCAACTCATCTTCTAGAATGAACCAGGCTCTTCTGGCCTTCAGAGGAGCTTGTGATGGCCCCCAAGCTTCACCTTTTTCTTCTCCATGTTCAAACTCAGGCATATCACACACGTGTGTTGAACCAAGTTCTCACTCTCTACCCTGTAGTGCAAGACTGGAGGTGTGCAGCTCTGACTCCCTGCAGGATTCTCTGCCTTAGCTCCCCCACCCCCAATACATCAGGGGCTCGGATCCCTGGGTAGAGTGATAGAGATGGTATGGACCTTTAGGAGGTGGGATCTAATGGGAGGTTCTCAGGTCACTGGAGGCTCTACTTCCGCTTCAGAGTACTGGTCTCTGGGAATGAGTTCTTGTGTGCATGTGCCTGTGCCTCGGTGGGCATGTGCTCAGAGAACAGATTATGGAAGCCCATTGTCTCCTCCCACCATAGGGGTTTAGGGGATTCAACTCAGGTGATCATGCTTGCTGTCAAGTGCCTTCACTTGCTGAGCCACCTCATTGGCCTTTTTTTCTCCTCCACATCTATTATCTTCAGCCTCTTTTCTTTGTAGATTTAGCCTACCTTGGATGTTTGTTGTGGCGACACAAACCCAATGCAAGACTTAAATACTGGTTGTCATGGGTTGAGTACTTACACTACCCTGGGAGCTGGGCTTTCCTGTATTTCTTGTATGATAGAAATTACAATCGCCCCATGGGGTAGTGGTTATTCTGATCGTTTTACTAAAGGGGAAATCAAGGCCAAGAGGCTTTAAGCAATAGTAAGAAGTAGATTATAAGCAGCCAAGCCTATTCTATGCTGGCTTCTATTCATTTTCAGGCTTGGCTCCTTCCACACCCTCAATTTCATTAAACACCTCCCTGCAACTCCACACCTAGTTTTTGAAGTTTCTGCTTCCAAAATGGTGAGATTGAGACATGCACGTTTTTATCTTGAATTTCTTAATGTTTTACTTCTGTCCATGAAATATCAAGCTGTGACTTAGGACTGAGATGCAGGTCTTCCCTGGTCTTCTCCAGAGTTGGGCACATGTCCATCAAAGCTTAGTAGATCCATGAGGAGCCTGCTGGTGTGAAGGCAGGACTTATGGTTGGGTCTAAATGGCTGGTCTGCAAAGACTGATTAGGGTTATATTAGTTGACAAGAAGCAGCTCAAGGAAAGAAGGGTTTATTTGGGCTCATGGCTTGTGAGGATATGGTCCATCATGGTGGGCATCATGGCGAAAGAGTGAGGCCACTGGGTACCCTAAGTTCACAGGAAGCAGAAAGAGATGATTGCTAGCATTGAGCTCACTTTTTCCCGTTTATTCAGTATTCAGTATAGGACCTAAGCCCTTTGGATGATGCCGTCCACATTCAGACTGGGTCTTTCCTTCTCAGTCTAAGCTTTCTAGAAACATCCCCATAGATACACCCAGAGGTGTGTTTCCACGGTGATTCTAAATTCCATCAAGTTGAAAAGCGAATGCACCATCACAAACCATGAGTAGAGCCCCCGCACCTCTCCGGCCTCTTGCTCTGCTGTAGGCAGGAGGGATCATCTTGTCCTGCTGACCCACACCCAATCTTGGCTTGACATACCACTTTTGCGTGTGTATCAGTCACTTTTTAATGTGTCTGTAACAAAATACCCAACAGGAACAACTTAAACAGAATTACGTTGGCTCACAGTTTCAGAGGCTATAGTTCGTCGTAGTGGGATGCCGTCATGGTGCCTTCAACAGAGAGAGTATACCTGTTCACATCTTGTTGAGTCAGGAAGCAGAGAACCGGACCAGAAGTGGGGCTTGTCTACACCCCTCAAAGGCTCACATCCGGTACTCATCTCTGGCTACGCCTTCTGTCCTAAAAAGTCCCCACTGGGGAACAAGCATTCAAACACATGAGCCTATGGAGGACATATTACATTCAAACCATATGGCACCTTTCCATATCCTCAAAGCCAGTCTCACTGAGTGTCCTCAGCCTTTTCCTTCTCTAGCCCATGGAGGCCTTGGCTTTCTATATCTAGGGTTGAAGGCTCCACAGGCATCTGGGAATTGGAGCTGAATATGGGTCTCAGGTGTGCTGCCAAAGGAAACACCTCAGAGAAGCTGTTATTGCAGCCCCTTGTGCATGCTGGCTGGACCTGAACTCCAACCTCTGGATGTCAAACCTCTAGTCACAATCCCAGATGTGCAGCTTTGGTGCCAAGCAGCTACACGTTTGGGAATAACTGCTTAAGTGCTTGCCAGCACTGAGGCTGTAATCACCCCACCTCCAAACCAGAGATTTCTGCTGCTTGACCAAGATCTATGAAATTGTCACCCTGTGAACAATTCCTTGGCATTCAGAGTCAGCTGGAGGGCTTTAGAGGAACATTTGGGAGTAATTTGGGAAGTGTTACTGCTTCCCTGTCCTTTGTGAGCTCGCTGGTGGAGTCAGAGCAGTCAGGGAGGAGCCCCAGAGCCACCCTTCCACACATCTGGGAAGGTAGAACAGGCTCGCTGCCCCTGCCTCCTCCCGGCAGGATTTACAGCCCACAGCTTGCAGATTACTTGAGTGGGGGGGGGGTATGGAAAGCTGGGTAATGATGTGGGAGAGAACATTCTCCAGTGCTGACGTGGGCTTCTCTGCACCAGAGACCCAAAGAGTGGGTAATTGAAGCTTGCACTCGGAAGGTTACAGCAGCTATCATTTCCATGACGGTGTGCCTCAAACCTCCCTTCAGCTCCAAGGGAGTGTGTGTGTGTGTGTGTGTGTGTGTGTGGCGGGGTGGGAGTGGGGGGAGCCAGAGATTGATGAATGAGGCAGAACCATGGGCCTAGGGGCTTGGACTTCTCCAAGAACCCAGGATCTCAAAAAACTCACAAGAGAGACTGAGTTTGTAGAGGTCCTCTTTCTACAAAATGCAGTCCTGATGGGGTGGTTGCGATGTGGTGAACAAATGCCAGTCCTAGGAAGGGGAGACTCTGGTTGGCTTTGTCTTTAGCTGCAAGCATGGCCTGGGGTACTCAGGAGAGCCCTGCATGTATTTTTGTTCAATGAATGAGTTAGTGAAGGACAGGTGAATGCATGAAGGGTTCTAGGGAAAGTGAAGGGAGAGTTCTGCTGTCTTGCCTGTGTCTGTCTCAAGACTTTGTAGCTCAGAAGACAGCTATTGGAATGGGGAGGTCCAAGCCCCTGGGAGGAGAGGCAGGGAATGGAACTGGAGGTGCTTGGCTGGCCACCAGTATTCACCTTCAGGCTTCTGAAGGTAGGAGAGGAGCAGGAATCCTCGCACTTACAGGTAGCATTAGATCCAAGGGGTAGAGTGCCTGGGCACATGTGTGGTCCACCTCCTAAGAGCATGTGCTCTGTGCTGGGTGATGTCACTATTGCTGTAGACCCTGAGGCTCGTTCTTGAGGCTTCCACAAATGACCACAAACCTGGTGGCTTAAAAATGACAGAAACTGTCTTCTCTCCCAGTACGGCAGTCCCAAGTCAAGTGTTGTGTTAGTATTTCGCTGTTGTGGCTAAATACCTGAAGAAACCAACTGAAAAGGGGCAGCGTTTACTGCGGCTTGTGTCTGTGCCATCACGGCTGGCTGGCTCTATTGTTGTGGGCCAGAGGCAAGGATGAAACTTGGTGGGAGAAACGTGGTGGGGAAAGTTGCTCATCTCATGGCACCTGGGAACCAAAGAGACAGACAGCAAAGACGGGACCAGAGACAAAGAATACGATTCCAGTGTCCACTCCCACGATCTGCTTCCCCGATCAGGGTACCATCTCTCAGTTTCCCCCAGCTTCCCAACAATGTCATGAAATTAGAACTCATCCATGGATGGGGTCAAGATCCTCATGAGACAGTCACTCCCCCAGAGCCTTACCTCTGAACATGGCTTTAGAGACCAAGCTTTAACAACTCATGACCTTTGGGGGTTGTCAGGAGGGCATTGTCTCTGAAAACTTGGAAGGGGAATCTTTCCTTGTTTTCCACACTCCTGGTGGTGGACTGCAGTCCTTGGCATGAAGTCGCTGCCTCTGTCTTCTCAGTGCTGACTCCACTGTGACTGGGATCTAGATTTAGGACTATTCTGGTACCCTAGAATGACATCATCTCATGATCCTTAAGTGAATGACATCCCCCAAAACCTGGATCTGTATTCCAAACTGCGTCACAACATTCATTTGAGGGAAGTGTTAGGGACTGAATGTTTGTGCCCCCTCAAATTCATATGTTGAAGCCTCAACCTCTAATGGGATCATATTTGAAAGTGAGGCTTTTAGAAGGCAATTTGGGGTAAGTGAGGTCACAACATGAGACTTCTGGATGGATTGGTGATTTTGTCACAAAAACCTATACAAAGAAGAGTTCTTGTGAGTACACAGCCTGAGCCAAGGGGTCTAGCCTGGCAACAAAGCCTACCCTAGCATCACCTTGATCTTTGATTTCTGGTCAGTGGCATCATGGGAAATCAATTTCACTGTTGAAGTACAGCGTATGGCAGTGTTTTAATGGCAGGCTGAACTGAATAGTACAGGTACCACTGCTCAACCTGCTACAGAGAAGCCTGCAGCAGAGGACATCAAGCTACCCCTTTCCTGTGGAGGAGCCCTCAAAAGGGTTCCTCGCTTCTTAGCAGGCAAGGTGCTTCCCTTGGAATGGGGTCTCGTGTAGCCCAGGCTGGTCTCAGTCATGCAACTTAGACAAGGTTGATCCTGAACTCCTTCCTTCCCCAGTGATGTGTTAACGGGCACACACCACCAGCCCTATTGGTATGGATTTCTCATGTGGGTTCCAGCTGGCTTTGCTGATCTGGAAATCTGGGGTGATGTGTTAAAATCTCTTTGAGGCCATGCTCATTGCGTTCCATCTACCAGCAATGAACTCAGAGCTACCAGGCAAAGTTGTAGCAGCGAAGGGTATTTATCTGCGTCCATGGAGGCCGAGCTTTAGCAGAAACATGACCTCTGACCTCTGTGGGAAAATCAGGCCTGTGGAAAAGGCTGGTCTATGCTATAGTCATCAGTCTCCCAGGATTAGAGGGCCAAGACAGAGAAGGTAGTTGTAAATCATCTAGAGTGTGGTAAATCAGAAGGTCCTTCCAGACCTCTCCATTCCTTTGGCAAGACCGCATCCAGAGAAAGCCCCCATTTCATGCTGAGGATGGGAGGGGTGGTTTCTAAGAGCTAGGGGCCTTGCCACTGGTGAAAAGGACAGCCCTACCCCTCCTCCCCACACTCCAGCTCCCCGCCCCAGCCTCCCCTGGCATCTATAATTCCGTTTGTTGTGCTCGAAAACACCGTGTTGGAAGATTTCATGCTAATGAAAGGGTTTCTTGATTAGGTTACGCTGTTACTGTAAATGTTCCCTCATTATCTATGTTATGGTAGGAATTTGAAAAAGTATAAATTGAGCGTCTTGCATAATTTATAAAACTTGAATGTTTCCTAATTAGTTCGTTTAGGTTAATGATGGTGCCGGGCGTCACTTCTTCCTGGTCTCCACTCATGACCTTTCCCCTCTTCATTCTGAACATTTTCTGTCTTTCACTCCCCACTGCCGGCCCCACCCCCACCCCCCAGCCACCAGCTTCCAGAGTGGCCTCCTCCGTCAGGTGGGAGGAAGCAATGCCTTTTGCAAAAAATATGAATAGCTCCCTTTTTTCTCTCTCTGCGTCGGCCACCCCACCTCCAGGCCAAGAGGCAGCCTGCTTGAGGTCGGCCAGCTAGAAATCCAGTGCAGGCCAGTCCCCCAAGAATGCCTGCCGTGAAGTGCATTCCGTTAGCTTTTGCTTGGAGACTAGCCTCTATTAACAGCCTGAGAAGGGAAAATGCTGGAGAAGGTGGGGGAGGGAAAAAAAAAACCCTCTCCAAAGGATTCTAAAATAACATTTGCATCCTCAAGTAATTCCCAGCTCTCCCTGGCAACCATTCATTTCTTCCAAACAGCAGAAATTTGCAATATGAAAGTAGATTGGCTTCTCCCTCCCTTGGGGCCTCTGTATCTCTTCATCCAGCGCCTTGGGTAAAAAGCAATGCATACGTTTACAATATAAATGTGATTTAATCGACCTCCCTGTCAGGGAGAAATGGCAAGCATATCAAACAAGACCAAGATGTTAGAAAGAAAAATCATAAATTATTCCTGTGACGAGTTTCTGAGCCGCCTCCTGGACTACTAGATGATGCTATATAAGGCTCTTCCTTGAAACGATAATTAAGATAATTCTGTATGACAAGGAGAAAAATGTCCAGCTTTGTATGAAATGTGCTTCGTGTTAGCAAGCTGAATGCTTGGTATTGATTACTCTCTCTGCACCCTCCCCCCAGCCTCACCGCCCGAGATCCTAGGCTAAAATTAATTGAACGATGAAACATCTCGTCTCTTGAATCCTTATTTACCGTACATGCTTCCTAGAAGCCATGCAAAGTGGGCTGGCCTCTAATTCTCTAAATTGATCTCTTCCTTTGGCGGTGTCTGGGAGACCACGCACATGTGTACACATGCACGCACGCGCACACTCCCCCCTCCTCTGAGTGCCCATTGTTCTCTCTGGAAGGCACCACATCTCCCCAAGGAGGCAGGTTTGATGGACATATCAGTACAGCAGAGCCCTAACTATTCTGTTAGGAGGCCACCGTGGGGCTCTGCTACAGAAATGTGGCCGGTGCCTGAGGTCCCTAAGGAAGACAGCTGCAAATAGGACCTATGCTCTTCTCTCTGGCCCTTGCAACCTACAGAACTACATCTGGCTTCTGTCTAGTCTAGCATCCTCCCCTCCCTCCCCCTCCCGACCCTCCAGTGTGCAGTAGGGGCCAAGAGACGCCGCCACGGCTTCTCCTCTCCCATTCTGTCTGCTCTATCCCAGGCAGTCATTTCCCCCCTGTGACAGGCACCAGGCAATTCTGGGCTGAGTGAAATGCTTTATGGGCTCAGCTCTGCTGCCTCTCTAGGACTCTATTTCATCCTGACTGCAGTGATACTGCAGTGGCTCTGGGCCTTGGGTAGTTAATCCACCTCTGGGTGTCTGCCGCAGAGCTCATGGATCTCCAGCCTGGGAAGGTAGCAGGGGCTGATGGCTGGGACCAGACCGTAACCAGGCTGGAGCTAGAATGAGTCCAGCATTCCCAGGGTGGCTGGATTATTTGAGCAGGACCCCTTCCTTGTCTGAGCTGTTTCTTCTCCACAGGAGGTAGTGGCATTGGGAATTCTAGGCAGAAGGCGGCGATAAGTTTGGCACATTTCGCCACACAATCGATGATTTTTTTTTTTTTTTTTTTTAAACCAGAGGCACTTAGGCAATTGTGAGATAAATAAATGGCTCTCGGGTTGCCAATCTTGTTTGTGACAACTCAGAGCCTTGCCCCAAGGGAGTCATCCTTCCAGAATGATGACAAAGGAGGGCTCTTCTCTGTAGCATGAAACGCAAAGGGTGATGTAGTCTCACTGAGTCCTAGAGTACTGTATTTTGGGGACAGGGCATGCAGGTGCTTTCAGACCCCTGTCCTTGTCACCCCTAGGGGACATAGGAACACCACAGGGCTATTAGAGGTCATGGACCCAGGCTGTGATAGCTAAATTATTCTGGGGGGGGGGGCTGAGTAGGAGAGTAGGCAGTGTTGGTTCCTGGGTCCACTGCTCAGCGCCTAGTGCTACCCAGTGAGCTCAGAGCCAGAGTGGAGCTGGACTACAGGGTGAGCTAAGGAGAACAGCCAGTCACCTGGGTGCCAGATCTGTGGCGCAGAAGCTGAACTTGACTGTTAACTAGCTAACCACTGTAACTCAAGGGGGTAAACTCCCCAAAGACAGGGACTATTTGTATCTTGTCCACCCCTCCAGGGAGTGAAGAGTGGAGACAGCCCAATTCTGGCTGTCTAGGAATACTAAGTGTCAGTCAGCCTTATGTTGGGAATATGCAGAAGCTCTGTGCAAACAGATTCACTTTCCCTTCCTGGGCTGGTATAGCACCCCGAGGACTTGGGTCTCACTTTTTGTGCATGTGTGTTTTAAGACAGTCTCTCACCGTATAGACTAGGCTAACCTTGAACTCATGCCACTCCCCGCTGCCTTAGGCTCTCCAGTGTGAGTGCTAGGGTCATAGGCACAAGCCAGTGCACCCAGTTTAAGTCTCAACCTTTTTGGAAGCCTCACATCTGGCTGAAGGCCCAGCCCAGCAACATCCAAGAGAGTGGAACTGTCCTCCTCTGACCCCAGGTGATCCATCAAGTCCTCAGACATCCTGAATCCTGGCACAGCCTGGTACACGGCAGGAGCCTGACAAGGACTGGCTGAGTGGCTGGCTGCTTGGAGAAGAAGCCGCCCTTTTCTGTTGATGAAAGAGCAATTAAGACTTTAGGAGTCTGCAGTCTAGACAGGGAGCTGTCAAGACTCACAGAAGTGGGTCTGGGAGCTGTAAAAGGAGATTAGGGGGCTCCTGGAGCCAAGCACTATAGACATCCATCGGCAGGGGGCATCCTGGGGTGGGGCTTGTGGGCCTGGGTGGGTTGTGTGTATCACAAGGGTGTATTCGAGGTGGATGGGGGAGCTGTAGTCTCTCTGCTTGTCTGTGCTGTATGTCTTACAGACTTGTTTCTCTACCGTTTCCTTTAGTGATTTTTCACCACAGTCAAAACAGCTCTCCTATCGACTTATTACCTTAAAAACAGTCGAGAAGATGACACTTGGAGAGAGAGCGTTTAGAAAGAACAGTCTCTTTCAGCATGTGCTCTCACAGCCTTGCCTCTGGAAAGAGGCTCCTTTCTATTTGCAGACCTGTGGCTTCCTCTTAGCTGTCCCTGCAAATTCTGGTGTGACCTTGACCAACTCATGCTATCCCCCCACCCCAAGAGCTCTAGATCCTTCACCTGTAAAACACAAGTAAGGTTCTTGGGCACAGGAAAATGGATTCTCTAGGGCATAGCTCCGCCAGTGTGTGCTTAGGCCATTCTCTCCCACAGAAGCTTGCTATAGGTGGCACAGCAAGGTGTTGTGGGTAAATGCCAGGGCTGGGAGTTCAACTGCTGCAAGCTGCATTTCTCTGAGATTCTCACAAGGGAGGACCTTGGTCATCATCTATTCCCTGCCCCAGTTCCTGGGTCCCTTCACATGACACATCTTATGGCCCAGGAGGACTCTCTCTCTTCACCTGTCCTCTGTCTTGTCCCCCTGGCCCCTAGTACAGCACCTGCCACCCACCTCCTCTCGAATGGGACAGGGATTCAGCCTTGGCTTCTGGAATCTGGAAGACTCCATTGTTGTCTTCTGTTCATGGGCAGTTGGAGCGACTGCCTCTTGGAGACTAGAAGTTATTATCTACCGTTGGTTTCCATTTGCGTGGTGCTGCCCGAAGAGAAGCCCAGCTGATTTAATCAGGGCTGGTTAATGGGGGCACTTGAAGCTCTGCTCAGCCTGATGAGCTCTGGAAACCAAGAGTGAATAAACAGACTGTGTATGTAGAACTCAGTGTCTCAAAGGATCACAAGCTCTCTGCATGGCTCCGTGCCTGGTAATCTGCCAGGAGCTGCGGAACGGTGGAGAGGAGACATGAAGTGGATGAGGTATCAGAGACCTGAAGCTTGTCTGGAGAGCGTCTTGTGGCTTCCTGCTCATTCACTCTCCTTGCCCTACAGCCCACCATACATCATCTTCTGCTTCCTTCTCACATCCCACCTTGCCTCACATAGGTTCCTGGGCCCCGTATCCTGGGTACCTGATTCTGTGGCTGAGAGGGTGGGGCTGAAATCCTGCAGTTCCCACAGCTCCTGCTGTGACTGTCACTCCGAAGACAACTGGGCAAGAGCCCTGGTTACTCACTGCTTCTTAGCTTGCTGCACACATGGAAGTCACAGGGAATCACGCAGCATCAAGCTTCCAGCCAACTCTCCATGCTAGATCTGTTGGGCTGGAACAGGGTCTGAGCTGGGTATTTCTTGAATTATTTTTTTTTCTGCTTTGATCACACCCCCTCATTATCCTCTCTTATCCTTCTCACCTTTCTGCTGAACCCCTTCTTATCAACAGGTCCCCCGCCACTCCTACCTTCATGTCCTTTTCATGTACCCTGCTGCATTTAATGAGGGTCGCTTGCGTGAGCGGGCGGGGGGGGGGGGCGGGGGGGGCGGGGGGGCTATTGACTTGAATAAGGATGACTTACCAGCGGCTAGACCATTGAGGAATATGACTCCCCTCCCCTAGGATGAATATTCCTTAAAGATTCTCCCAGTGACTCTCATGTCAGCTGGGCCTCACAGAAGGCTCTCATGTCCTTACAGGGAGGCCCTGAGTACATCAGCAGCGCCTGGCAGGAGAGGGTCTCTTGGCTGTTGGCTTTGGGTCTTAGCTTCCTATGCCTAAGCCTACCTCTTCTTTTTCCCCTTCCTTTCCCCCCCCTTGCCACACTACTTTAATCTACTCCATCCGCTTCCTTTACTGATTTAGTGAAGGCTGTTGGTTTGTGGGGAGGCCCTTCCAGCTGCTGGAAGCTCCCATGCCTGGGGTAGGGCGCCTCCCCACCAGGCCGCAGCAGTCCCCTTGCAGTCCCCTTGGATGGTAAGAGGAACGGCTTTCTTCCTCTGACTCCAGTTTGCTTTGCTCCTTCCTCAGGGCTGACTGCTCTGGCTGATGAGGCTCCATTGTCCGGCTGGAGACTCCTCTTTCCTGGGGTCTTTAGGGAAGTGGGGGAGCCTGGATCTTTGGGCCAGTGATCAGCCTCATTCTGTCCCTCCATCTCGGACAGTGCCCTGGAGGACCAGCTGAGCCACCCTCTCCTGGCACCAGGGGTCCATGCTTTCATTTCCCAGGCTGGACAGATGCATTTCATCTAGGTCATGACCTCTTCCTTACCCATCCTCTGACATCTGAGTTGTGTATATGGAGCCTTAGAATCCTCTTCAGGGGCTGGGAAAGAGCAGGACAGATGGGTTTGGTGGTTCCCCACCTCACTTATAGTCTTCTAAATCTAGTTCTTTTTCACTATGCAAGCTGAGGCTTCTGCAAGAAGTCTCCAACCTCCTTTCTGCAGAATTGATGGGCAAGAGGTACTATTTTACATTCTCTGGAAACCCCATGACCACCAGGATTTCCTGCCGGGACAAATGACCAGGCTATGGTAACAGGGTGGTGGTACAGCTGTACATAATATACAGAAAAAGGCAGGTCCCACTCATCCATTTGGTTATTTATAGAGGAACCTGAACAAGATCCTGGGGGATGAATAGGAATTTACCACTCACATGAGAGGGTGCCGAGGCAAGGATGCTTAATGTGACTGAAGTACATTGGTGGCATATCATGAAAGGTCCCTTTTGCTCAGAGCCCTGGATTTCCTCTCATAAAATGGAGATCCTTGCCCCCTACTGCAGACCTGTTATGAGGTCTGAAGATGGCAAAGATGTACTCTTTAGGATAGTGCATGATCCTGTGGCCTACAATAGCTTTAATCATAAAGCCTGGGCATACAAGTGGCAGAGTCTCTGGCTCCTTTATCAGAAAAGAGTCCACATCCCTGTCTGCAATTCTGTCCTGGCTTTAGAAGATGCAGATACCAGGATCTGTGTGTTCCTACATCAGATACAGGGGCATGAACCTATGTAACAAGGATAGCCGCATCCCTGTCCTCAGTGGCCTTCCCCCATTTCTGCAGGTCCTGGTGGCTGTTCCTTACCAAGCCTAGGCTCAACCCATTTCTAAGCCAGCACAGACACAGATGTGCCAGATGATATATGCCTTTACACACATTATCCACACTTTCTGCCCAGCTGAAGTTGGAGTAAGTACCCAGCTCGACTCTGCAGGGACACAGTACACTTCCCTGCTGGTTTCCCTCAGAAATAGTGACTATAAACTCTCTGAGCTGAAAGAGGTCTGTGTAGGGGTGGTGGGGTTCTCTATTCCCCAGGAGAATGGTACTGTCTTCACTTTGACCAGCCGGTCCCTACGGTGTTGGGTCCTTTGTTGCTGGTAGAATTACTTTGGTACCACCTTTGGCTCATGCTGAGAGCAAGATGTTAGGAAAGGTAGCCCTAACAAAGAGGTAATGTGTCTCGTGTTGGAGGGCTGCTGGGAGACATCGCCCTTACTTCAGAACCAGAGGAAGAGGTCCAATGGCGCAGACACCCTACCCTCTCCCCACCAGAAGTCAGCTTAATTGCTTTTTTCTCCATCCTGTGCTACCTGCTGAGAAGCTCAAGGCCAAGAGTCCATCCCTAGCAGCTGCCCAGGGCTACCACATCAGCAACAACATGTGTCGACCTCAGGTTCGTCTGGTATGAATTGGAGCGTGCTGTCTCCTGGGCTATGCTTTGGACTTTTCCTTCGAGGCCTTGCCTCTGAATCTGACTCACTTCTCCCATCTCCACTGAGTCATCCTGAAGGCAGGGCCTCTTTGTCTCCTAGGTGCCTTTCCTTCTGCCAGACCTGAGTCTTCCTGGCATCCCAACAGAGTGGCTGACCTTTCACATTTCCATGGGAAGAGAGTCTGATGGGAGCCGAACTATTAACTGGAGAGTTAGAGGGGGAATGCGCGCGTGCGCACATGTGCAAATGCATGTCTGTGTGTGGTGCTGCTCTGGGAACACAGGGTCCCTGCACAGGTCCCTGTTTTCTGCACCAGCCTTGCAACCTCCACCCGATGGTACTTGAGCCTGTCTGCAGTTCTTTCATCCGTAGCTCTTATATCTCCGTCACTGACATAATATCACACAGGGGTCCATCCATCTGCATAATCACCTTCACCTGTTCCCACAAGAGAGTTTAAGAGGTGTAGGCTGTTGGAAAATGACCATAAAGCCAGTACGCAGATGCCTTCAGTGGCCACACCAACATCTATCACAAGGTAATTGCAAGCAGGGAGCAAGGCTTGGGCTCTGTGCCTGGGAGAGAAATGGGGCCATATTTACTGATTGTTAAAGGGACCAGAGGAAAGATAAAGGAAGTCTTCCCTTAAGGGACAAGAGCAGTTCTTGGGTCTTGGGTCTCCTATCCACGTTTGGATGGGCCATGGTTTTCTGATCATAGTAAAAAGAGTGACCAGCCTTTCCCCTCCCTACTGTCCTGGGTCTTACATACTTCTTTTGACCAGCTGTGTGGCTTGGAACAAGCCTTTCCCTCCTTTTTAACTCCATTCCCTTAGCTGTAAAATGAGAGGCATGGACGAAACCATTGGTTTCCAAATCTGTGTCCCGTGGATCCTTGGGGTTCACTGGCAGATTTGGGAAGGAGGCATTGGGTCACGGGAGGGAGTCTGTGGTACCATTCCTCAGGCAAGCAAAGCGCACCACTTTGTTTTCGTTGGTTCTGCACCCAGGGTTCTACGAAAGCAGGCATATGAGGAGTGATTCCTCTCTGCGAGAAGACTGGATGCAAGGTTCTGGGGTTCGGAAGGCAGTGGACGAGAGTCAAAGGCCCAGGCGGGGTCACCTGTCTTAATCACTGCCTGCTCAGTCCCCAGCTTTACTCCCTTCAGTAAAATGGCCGAGCCTGGGCAGAGGGGGATGGGAGAGTAAGGAGAGCAACAGTCAGATGCAGAGGGAGCACGGAGAGCCCTTGAAATAGAGTAGCTAGGGTGTCATCCCTGGGCTCCCTCTCAGCGACTCTCCATCACAGGCAGCAGAGGGCTCCACCCCAGGCCCCATGACAAGGTCTTTCAGCTCTTCCTTCCTGCTTACAGGCCTGGCCTCTTTCTTCTGTTCATTGTGAGCTTCGGCCATATTCCCAAGTGTCTGTCACCTGCCCAGGCTGGCCATGGGTCCTGCTGTGGAGCCTCACTTTAGCCTTGCTAAACAGTCTCACTCTCCCCACTTAAAATCCTTCTGGGGTGGGGCTTGGGGCTCTCACCCTGTGGGTCTCACCAGCCCTGCACCTGATTTGTTGGATTTCAATCTTTCTGTGGCCCTCCATCGCAGCTCTGTGGTCCTTAAACTTTAGCCTGTCTGGCCCTGCATCTTTCTCTCTCTTTTTGTTTTGTTTTTTGTTTTTGTTTTTGTTTTTGTTTTTGTTTTTTTTTGAGACAAGGTTTTTCTTGTAGCCCTGGCTGTCCTGGAACTCACTTTGTAGACCAGGCTGGACTCAGACTGATAGAGATCCACCTGCCTCTGCCTCCTGAGTGCTACGACCATGCCTAGCTGGCCCTGCATCTCTTAAAGCTAAGAACAGCCTGGGTTAGGTTGTTAAGATGTTTATCCCAGGACCACAGAACCGCTGCCTGTGGATTCTCTGCACACACCTTCCATGATGGCCTCTGCTGATCTCCATAGCAACGGCTCCCAGCATGCCTTGCAGCATGTGAGCCTGGTTCTGGATGTGGCCATGCAAAGAAGGAGTTGGGGAGCATGTTTCCCTAGGTGACTCATAGCGTTCAATCAGTCCACAAGAGGCTTGTCAAAGAGCTTGGTGCGCATGTTTTCAAAACCTTATTTTGGGGTCAGTGAGTGGTTCCAAAGCTAAAGGTATACTTGGGGAAAAGGTGTCTAGGGACTCTTGCCTGAATCATCTTCTTTCACTGAGCCCCAATCTGCCTCCTGAAGAGCCTGTCCATGCTGGGATGTGTACCATATTATTTCACTGTGGAACCCAAGGCCCCAAATAAAAGACACTTGAAAGCAAAGTTGTCAGCTGTGCCCTTGGATAGCCTTCTCCCAGAACAGTAAGCTTCATACCTTTCCTTCCTTTTTCAGGGTGCGGCCTTCTGAGTGTCCAGGGTCTGGGTGGAGAAGGAACTTGGGTTTCTGATTCCCAGGCCTGTAGTGTTCATCCCACCCAAGGGAGCCATTTGCCCCCTAGTTTTCTATTAGTTGAGGGAGGCTGCATGGCTGTGGCAGTTTGCCAGCGACACGGCTTCCCAGATAATTCCCTGCAAGACACTATGAGGTACAAGGAAGAGTAACTTCCCAGGAGGCAAGAGGCTTGGTCATTGTGGTGACTAGATTTATGTCAACTTGACACACACTGCAGTCATTTGAGAGGAGGAAACCTTAGCTGAGAAAATGCTTCCATAAGATTGGGCTGTGGGCCAGCCTGTAGAGCATTTTCTTAATTAGTGATTGATGGGGGAGGGCTCAGCCCGTTGTGGGTGGGGCCATCCCTGGGCTGGTGTCCTGGGTTCTCTAAGAGAGCAGGCTGAGCAAGGCAGTAAGCCACCCTCCTCCAGGGCCTCTGCATCAGCACCTGCCTCCAGGTTCCCGCCCTGCTTAAGTTTCTGCCCGCACTGCCTTTGATAATGAACTATAATATGGAACTGTGAGTGAAATAAACCTTTTCCTCCCCAAGTTGCTTTGGTCATGGTATTTCATTGCAGCAACAGAAACCCTAACTAAGATAGTCAGGATTTAGATTTGCTGGTCTGTGTGATGTTGGGTTAGGGGCTTACCTTTTCTGTGCCTTGGTTCCTGTGGTTGTATAGTGAGTGATTTGACTCTGGCATCTCCCAATGCCTCTTCTGGGTACCCCAGTCAAGGTCATGTCAGGTTCCCCCCACCCTGGAGCTGAAAGACAGGCAGGACACAAACAAGAGTCTGTCTTTGTGGAAGGTCATGACTATCATGTTGTCTTGTCTCCAGTCCTGGGGCGAGAGCAATCCTGGTCCTGCTCCATGCCTCTCTGGCCAGTCCTTGTCCTGGACCTTCACCAGTGGATATCCTTGGAAATCTTCTGATAACCTGTCTTCGTAGATAGCTCATGAACGGGAAGCATCCCCAGAAGTACATGAAGCTGGCCCTCTAATAGAACAAATGTCACCTGTTCTCATGGGTTATCTATCTGGGCAGAAATGAAGTGACTGGGTAGGGAGTGCTTCACATTGTCCCTCCCCTGGGACTCATGGGCTGATTGCCAGAACCAGTCTAGTTGTTCAGGCTACATTCTGGGCCCATGCACCAGTTCTGTGGGATGAATCGTTTGCTGTGTTTCCTGGGCCTCTGCACGAGGGTTGGTGAGAACTCATCATCTCAACTCAGCTGGGTGCCCTCCTACCTAACCCTGGCAGCCCTGCCAGGGCAGCAGGCGGGTTCCTTGTCTGAGAATGACAGACAGTTCTCACTGCCTTCTCTTCCAGTGTGAGACACCTCTGTTGGGTCTAGGGAAGAACATTGCCCTCTCCATGCCCCACGCTCCCAGGATGCCTTGTTTCTTGTTTAGAGCCTAGCTGTTCTCCCCCCACCCCCACCTTCCCTGAGTAGCAGTTCCCTTGCAAAGCAAGCAGATATGGGGGGGGGGGGGAGGAACATGGGGGGTGTTCCAGTTTAGTTACTGTGATCAAATACTCTGGCAAAGGGGAGAAACGCGTTTATTTGGCTTATAGTTCCAGATCATAGTCCATCATTTCTGCACAGTCAAGACAAAAACTCAAGCAGCTTGTCACCTCACACCAACAGTCAAGAACAAAGAGAGAATCTGCATAGCTTTGCCGCTTGCTTGCTCAAGGCTAACTTTCTCCTCTCTCACACTTCAGGACCTCCTGCCTAGGTAACAGTATTGCTCACAATGAGTTGTTGTATCTTACTACATCAATCAACCATAAAGATACTCCCCATAGACATGCCCAGAGGGCAGTCTGATCTAGGTAATTCTAGGTTATGTCAAGGTGACAGCTAAAACTAACCAGCGCAGTGGGGGCCTTGGTAGGAGGAGCATGTCTTCTGAGCTCAGATCTTTTGAGCTCCTATTTTTCGTTTGTTTGTTTGTTTGTTTTTCAAGACGGGGTTTCTCTGTGTAGCTTTGGAGCCTGTCCTGGAACTCACTCAGTAGCCCAGACTGGCCTTGAACTCACAGAGATCTGTCTGCTTCTGCCTTCCAAGTGCTGGGATTAAAGGCGTGCGCCACCACCTCCGGGCAAACTCCTATTTTAAAGAAATCTCTGGGTACATCTTCTTGGTGGAAATGTTTCCAGATGTGGCTGCCTGCTGGCAAACTCCACCACTGAGTTCCTTATGAACTGGGTGTAGCTAAAGTTTTCCTGCCTTGCCCACAGTCAGGACAAATCTTTGTCACCTGCCAGTCCCACAGCTGCTCAGACCCAACCAAATAAACACAGAGACTTATATTGGTTACAAACTGTATGGCCGTGGCAGGCTTCTTGCTAACTATTCTTATAGCTTAAATTAATCCATATCCATAAATCCATACCTTGCCACATGGCTCGTGGCTTACCGGGATCTTCATATGCGGCTTGCCATGGTGGCGGCTGGCAGTGTCTCTCTCACCCAGCTTCCTGTTCTCTCAATTCTCCTCTCTGTTAGTCCCGCCTATACTTCCTGCCTGGCCACTGGCCAATCGATTTATTTATTGACCAATCAGCAACACATTTGACATACAGACCATCCCACAGCAACTGGGGATCTTACACAGCAGCAGGACCCTACAGTACTGGCCCGGACCTGGAGGGTACAGAACAGACAACGCTTTGGCAGTGCAGCGGAAAGACAATCACTAGGGTGAACCAGCACAAAGGCACATGTAGGCCAGTGGTGTGTCCACAGAGCTTTGGTCCTAAGGGCTCTGCAAAGAGAGGGCAGCGAGGTCCTGGTGGCAAGTGAGAGGTGGAAGCTTGCCTGAAGATGAGAAGAGAGGGGCCAAAGAAGTAGCCCTATGCAGGGCACAGATCTATTGCTCAGGCTAAGGCCTCACACTTGGTCCTTAGGCAACAGGGAACTGTGAAAGATTTTTGAGCAAGGGAATCTGCAGCAAGATTCTGAATCATTTTGGAAAGAAGGAAGGAGTGAAGCTTGAGTTCTGCTATAAATAGTAGAGGCTCTCAGAGCAGGACCCTTGAATGAACTGAGTATGCTCAGTGCAATGCTTTGAATGGATTTCTCCTTGCCTTATCAGGACCCGTGTGTTACTCGCTTAGTCCTCAGGGTGATGGTACCTGAGAACACAGGGATCTTTCAGGAGGTGGAGGCTTGAGAGAGGCCCTTCTCTCACAGGGGAACATGTCCTTGAAGAGGGCTGTGGGACCCCAATTTCTCACCATCTTTCTCTTCTTGGCTCCTGACGTGAACAGCGTGCCCCAGCACACACTTCAGCCCCTGTCGTCTATCATCCTCATGAGGGGCAAAAAGCAAGGAAGTTACAGATCCTTGGTGGGCACTTCTAGAACCGGGAGCCCAATCAACCCTTTCTGTATCTACGTGAAGTGCCCCAGGTGCTCTGCTACAGTACTGTGCAGCCGACTCTTGCCCTCAGAGAGACCCTCCTTTGTAATCACCTCAAGCCCTGTACAAGAAGGCAGGCCAGATCACCCTGATCTTCCCGTATCAAAGGGGAGATTAGCTCTGAGCCCCAGCCACGTTAGATGCACTGCCTACGCTCCATGACGCCACCTCCTCCGAGACTGTCAGCCTTATATCTAGTTCTTTTTATCAATATGGGCAACTAATTCTCTGGACATTTATCATTTTAAACTGTCACAGTCCAGTGCCTTTCCCGAGGACTAAAATCAATACTGATCTCGGTGTGAATACTTTTCTGACAAGGTTCCTATTTGTAGATTCACAAGTAGAACTAATGTGTGTTAAAGCTATTCACTTTGGCATTTTGAAGCTCCATTGACACATTAAATATAGGCGTTCACCACAACGATTAACCTTACAACTATTAAGTAATAAAAATCCTCCATACATATTTATTAGCTGAACATCCGGATCCAGCGTGATGCCTTTCCTGATGATAGGGGAAGCAGAGAAGGTGGAGAGGCTGAAGAGAGAGAAACTCAGTTTGCAGAACATCACGAGGGCGCAGGAGTCTAGGTGGTGGTCATCTTAGTGAAAACGAGAGGAAGTCTCTTTAGGGATGGATGCTCAGGTGAGTGAATGCTGATGAGGAACTGAGGTGGGTGGCGGGAGAGTTGAGGTGACCTAAGGTGAGACTTCCTCTTTCCCTCTTTCCTAGCAGTTTTGGAGTGAACATCTCAACATAGACCTTAGTTTCCTGTGTGTATAACAAGTCTCCCCGGACTGTATATAGTACCATGGCACATACACAGGAGAGCAGCTATATGCTTACTGAGTGGTCAGACAAGGACAGTCACAGTCAGGAGCAGCCAGACTGGGGGTTCTGGTAGCCACAGTATCTTCTTTAGCCCCTGAGAGGGTTGAGAGGATTTGTACCCCACCCGCTGGGAGCCCACTCCCCTGTGGTACACTAATCCCAGCTGTCAGGTAGAGGTGAGTGCAGACGGCCCTGTTGGGGCTGATGGTTGGTGATTCCAAGTGCCAACCCTGCTCACTGATGGGGACTGCTTCCTGAAAGTGCCTTTCTGGAGCCAGCATCATGAAGGGTCCAGAGTGCATGTCTGATCCTGGCACCTACTGTATGACTCCAGCAACCTGGGAGTGGGCTCAGACAGCATCAGAGTAGATACCTATGGATGCCGCTGTCACCCTGATGATGCGGCCATCATTCTGACCATAGTGTGAGTGAGAACCATCTGTTAACTCAGCATGTATAGACCACCTCTAGCAGGGGCTTTGCAACAGGAAAGGAGAGGTGCCCTGGAAAGGCACCCTGAAATCCTAATATCCTTGCGACCCCTGAGTCATTTCACCTTCCCTATCATTCAGCAGTGTTCAAGGACTCTGACTCAGGCACTGGAGTAAAACGTCTAGAATAGTGTGGCAAGCCAGGCCGCTTCACAATCAAAACGAGAGAGCCGGGAGCTGGAAAAGGCTGCCTGGAGGCAGAGACTATTGAGTTTAGCTAATCAGAGTGGAAGAGAAGAACACTGTAGGCTGAGGGACAGCATTGGAGTTAGGACACTGCACTGTGGTGACCAGTGACCTTAGAGATTTTCCATGATGGGAGTACAGCCCTCGCAGGGCTCCCTCTGAGCTCCAGGGATATCTATCTGGCCTCCCAGTGGGGCCAATCACAGCAGGGAGAGGAGGAATGTGTTCTGACCACTACAGTCTACACTTTCCTAACCTTGCCTGATTTACATCTCCCTTGCTTGGTTTCAGCCCCATGCTGGGATCTGATGGGCTTCCCCAGGCCTGGCTTTCTCTGGCATGAACATCTCTGTGACAGAATCCCTGATCATTGAATTCCATCCGGATTTATGCTTTCTGGAGGACCCCGGGTAACATAAGCTGAAAATGCTTCAAGAACCAAAGAGTCAAGCATGCAAATGTAAATTTCAACGATGACATGGCACATAGAGACAGGATCCAGGGCAAATGCAGTGGATGGGGCCATTTCTCAGAGCTGCGGTTTCCTGGGAACCAGAGTGCATTATGGGTATACTGTAAACTCCTCCCGGGGAGAAAGTTGGTGGTTTTTTTTTGTTTGTTTTGTTTTGTTTTTGTCTCCATGAGAACTTAAGGAGACAGGGACCACCAACCGTGTAGGGCTTGCGTGGACAGCAAATGAACAAATCTGAGTTTGAACTGGGTCTGTGGAGTGTAAAGTACCTCCTTGTCCCAAGATGTCCTATGGACACTCAAAACCTGTCTCTTCTCTGCCTCTGGCTGGCAGGATAATGCTTTGGCCAAGAAAGGAAACCTGGAACATGGAGCTTCTTAGAGAAATAGGGACTCTAGGGAACTGAAGAGATGGCTCAGAAGTCAAGAGTACTTGCTGCTTTTCCAGAGGACCAGAGTTTGGTTCCCAATGCCCACATCAGGCAGCTCATAACTGCCTGCAACTCCAGCTCCAGGGGACCTAATGCCCTCTTCTGACCTCTGTGGGCACCCCCAGACACTGGACACACACACACTGGACTCTCTCTCTCTCTCTCTCTCTCTCTCTCTCTCTCTCTCTCTCTCTCTCACACACACACACACACACACACATACACACATACACACACACACATACACACACACATACACACACACACACACACACACACACACACACACACACACACACACTTAAAAATAAAACTTAAGTAAAAGGAACCCTAGAGGGAGCTGCAAGGGATCCATTGTACCCAGCAGGAAGAGGAGGGAGACGGAGGGGGGGCCCTCCATGGCACTGTAATCCCTTGTTGACCCATCTCACTTCCTCTCACTCTGGGGGTGGGGCCCACACTAGCTTTCTTGTGATCTCAAAGGGAAGGAAGGTGGCCTGATGCCATTGATAGCTCTTCTACCAGGGAGTGGCTAGTCTGACACATGACCTCATCCTCACCAGGATTCTCATAAGCTTGAAGGTCTAGCATTGGAGGAGAATGACTTGCCAGAGGTGGAAGGAAAGGAGAGAATCCTGACAATACATGCTTCCATCTTCTAGTGTGGAAGGTCTAAAACCAAGGCTGGGTGCTTCCTCCTGGGGTAGGGGTGAAGGCCAGGATGGCTCAGCATTGCCATGGGGGCTGGTCTCCCATCACTTGGGCCTGCTTCTGGGACACACCCCCAGCTCGGTGGGTTAGGCTTACTGCTGACAGAGGACAGATGCCAAAGTGCTCCTGGCTTTCCTCTGTTTCTATTTTCTATCTTGATGGAAAAATTGTGATTTTTCACACTGTCACGAAACCAATAGGTCCCTGACATATGTTTTTGTAATCTGTGTAGCTGGTTTCCTGTACTTCTGACAGTTCTATTACATGTCTGACAGTTATATGAAATTTTTCCTCTGGGAAGTTGAGGGGGACAGGTGCCTCCCCCCACCATTGTAACTCCCCCCCCACCACCACCACTTACTCAAACTTATATTTGGAGACTGAAGAACAGCCTGCATATTTTTCTTGTTCCTGCCCTGAGTTGGCTGCCAGCATCCTCCCGGGAGGGAGGGTGAGGTTTACAACCAAAAACCCTGTGGGGTGCCCTGAACAACACGAGGTGTGGGCAAAGAAGGAGACCAGGGGACTCTGGGGTCAACTGAGTTGATTCAAGTCCCCATGGTGAACAAAGCAAGCTGGTTGCCTTAGAGCATCCTGCCCCGAGCCCTCCTTGAGCACAGCACCCTGTGCCAAGGGAGTGAGAATGGCTACATGAGGATGCCACATAAAGATGGGCCACATAAAGACGGGCCCTGGTGTGTGGGCAGAGCTGCGGCTGTAGCCAGTGTATGTACATGCATGCATGCCCGTGTAGGTTTGTGCTGAGTTCAGTGTCACACCTTTGTGAGACTACGCAGGGGGTTACAAGGCTATGCATGGTTCCGATATTTGGAAGGCCCTCAGGGGTATGCACCAGTTTAGTGCTACCCCCACGGGTGGAGTTCCTTTTCTGGGAAGGCTCATTCTCTGGGCTGGGGATTGCACATTGGAAGCAAGAGTGCCAACAGGCACATATTGAGGGCAAGTCCGTGTCCAGGGGGAGATGCTGGGACATGTTTTGATTTAACTTGGCTGCGGCTGCCTGGTGCTGAGGGCCCTATCTATCTTCAGGGCAAGTAGCAAAATAATAGGAACAGGGCTAGTTGAAGACACTGGAGAGTAGAGAAAGATGGGCACCCCTGCCATGAGCACTGTCTGCCCAAGGAGGTGGGAGTCTGGCCACACTGGCCCTGTCACTACCTTTCTGGGTGGCTTTGGGCAAATCCCATTATCTCCTAGCCTCTGACCAATGAGGAGGCTCTGAATATTACCTTGGGGATTTTCTGTGAAGTACATATAATACGCTACTTGCCCCACAACGGCACCCCAGGCGCTGGGAATGCACAAGCCGATGCAGCATCTCAGCCTGCCTTCGAGATGTTATTTGGGTCCTCTCAATTGACTTAGCCACTCTGATTTCCCTGTCTATGGAAAACGAGGCGTTGCCATGGCAACTGCCACATTACACGGGTGCCCGTACTGACGATGCCTCTGAGATACAGAGCGGCTTCTCAAAGAGATACACTTTTCAACATGTCATGTAGGATTCTGTACTTGTTAGGGAAAATCGCATTTCCAGCAAAATGACATGCTTCTCTTGGGCTTGCCGACGCGGTGCTTGCGCCTTCCTTAAACAAAGAATTTCATTCACCGCCTCTCTCCTGCCTGTCTGGCCTGCCACCACCATCTGCCACCCTTCGTGAGCCCTTAATGCCCTTTAAGTAAAACCTGAAACTGGAGGAAAGGTGGTGGAGGGCAGGATTCCACTCATCAAGCCCAGCCCCCAGAGCTGCCTCCCAGATAGCAGAGGGACTCCAGGCTAGGTCTCACTAGTGGCCAGAGGTCAGCCAGCTGGAGATAGGGCCAGTGCCTCTGATAGTTTTCAGCAGCTCCTGGATTGTGATTTGACCTGATTTCTCTAGGTAGTGTTTGGCAGATGAATTGTTCATGATCTGGCCTTACTCCAGGGTCAACCGTAGAGGGCCTTAGTGAGGGGCTGCTGTCCCCTGTGTGGCTGATGTTTTCATTGTGTCCATATGTTTATAAGACCCACACTGGCTTTCTCTTCCCCGTCAGAAGATGGGTGGTGCATTAGGAGAACACTGGCTTTGGCCCTGCCAGCCTGGTGACCTAGGATCCACAAGTTGATCCCTTGATCTTGGTTCCATCACCTTCCCAGAAGGCAGGTGAGCTGAACACTGAGAAAAGCCACTCTCATAGCATCTCTAGATCCCTCCTCCTTGGAGTCCAGTGTGGAAGACCAGGAGCCTCCTTTCTTCCAGATATTGGGATGTATATGAGCCACCATGCTATTCTCAATGATGTCCGTGCTGATCCAGGGATGAGTCCTGACTTGGGGAATGCAAATCAGTAGCTTCCTGCCCTTAAGGTCAACTTGTATACATTGGCCGATGTTGAAGGGTTACGATGACCATGTTGATGAGACACTAGGGCAAAACCAGCAAGCATTAATGCATCCTGGCGAATCAATGAATGGACACTATAAGGGGTCATCAAAGGTCAGTGTCGAATGAGCTAATGTGTGCTGAGTTGAGGGAAGTGTGCTTGGCACTCACATGGGTCCCTCGGGACTCACTGGCCATGCTCTGGGACAGATATGGCAAAGGACTCTGGGATACCTGGCTCAAGCATGCCTCTGCAAGTAGTTCAGAAGAAGTTCAGACCAGCTTGTCAAAGAATGGCAAACTCCCAGGTAACCAATGCAGGTGTGGAATGGACACAGATCCTGAGCAATTAAGAAACAGCAAGGTTTGCATCAGATTGGAGTCAAATGGCCTCTGCCCTGGTCAATGAGGTAGTTAAAAAAAAAAAAAAGGAACTCATTCCTGAGAACAGGGCCACACCAAATTTTGTTCTGAGGTTGTGCTGGTCTCCAATAGGAAGAAGTGAGTAGGTACTCAATTATAAATTAGATCCAACACTATATACAAGTAATTCAGCTTTGATAAAACCAATGATGGCCATAAGGCTTTGATGCAGGAGGGAGTCTGTTGCTTTAGGTTCTGGCCAAGCCTTCAATCTCTGTGCAGAAAAGTCCTCACTGAGACTAATACCACTCTAGCATCCCTTATCCACCTCCTGGTGAGACACAGGACCTCCAGCCAGCACCCTATCTGTTTCTACCTCCAGGAGCCTCATATGGGTTCTCCCTGCCTCCAGCAGCCTAGTGCATCACAACTGAGTTTTCTAACCTGCAACACTGGTCACATCACTTTCCTGTCAAATGCCGTCTGATGGGTCTCTCTTAGAAAGCAGTTCAGGTCCCTCGGTGTGGTAACAAGGTCCTGCATGGCTGGATCTCTAGATTTTGGTCCCAATTCACCTCTCAGCCATGGGCTCTTTGTGTCTAGTGAGTCATGTGGTATCCTTCAGGTCTCAAAGGGTCTCTCTTCTTACTCTGGACCTTTGCACAGCTGGAAATCCTGTGTGTTCTCCATGATTGAGACTGGCTGCTTCCTGTTCCTTTTCCATCACCCTCTACCCGGGTGTCAACCCACTACCTCCATGGAATGAGGATGGTCTTTGCTGTGGCAGAGACTGCATCTGTCTTCCAAGCATCTTTCTTCCTTTTCTACAGGGTCTTTTGTGTTGATGAGACTCATGGTTACCATAACAAACGTGGTTCCCAAGCTCCCCTCCAGCCAGATAGAGTCATATGGCTGAATTCCAGTCCATAACATACACATGGAAAGGCTTTTAGGAAGTGTCCCAAGAAGGAAGGATGCGTGATTTTTCTACTTCTTCTCCTTCCTGCAAGCTGGAATGCAAACTGATGCTGGAACTTGGGTATCCCTCTTTGGGGCGAGAATGGAAGCTACTTGCTAAGAAAGGCAGAGCAAAAAGAGGAATAGTGCTTGGCTCTCTGATGGCTTGAACACCGCTCCCTCGCCGACCCTCAGTCATTCCAGATTGCTTATCTTCAGACTTCTTTTATATGAGAAAGAAATAAGCTTCTGTCTTGTACTGTTACTTTGTAGCTCACTCTAATTGGTGCAGGTGCACGAAACTGAATACCTGCCAGTCTCAGCTCTCCCCTTTAACCAGACACTGGGAGGGGCAGGTGCTCCAGGGTGGGTACCTCTGTCTCTGTCAGCATCTATAATGCTCTCTGGCTTTTTCCCACAGTCACAAGATGGTGTCAGCAGTTCCAAACATCAGCACTTCCAGAGGTGACTGAGGTGGCTAGAGAGGGCAAAAGGTACACTCTTCACACACTTTAAGGTGATCTTTCTCCAGTGCTCCAGTCGGACTCCTCAGGCTATCTTCTCAACCAGAATCTTAACCCAAGCGAGGCTGAGACAATGCAGCTTGGATTGCTTGACCTCTCGAATGGACAAAACCTAGGGCTGGTGATACTTCCTTGTTGCTGGCATCTGTTCACTGACACCTTTTCAGGGCAGGATGTCGCCAAGAACTGTGATTGGCACCAGCTGACCCTAGAGCAGAGCTTCTAAGAGTGCAGTCTTGGAAGCTCTCTTTTGCTTCTCTGCCTTGGTGAAGCCAACATCCCTGTGGCCCATTCCTGAGAAAGGGCTGCCTAGGTGTGTGCCACGGTCACTCTTACTTACCTCAAGGCAGTACCTGAGAAGTAAGTTCATAGCTTTGAGACACTTTGTGCCTGGTTCTCAAACTTGAATCTACTTCAGAGTCCCAAGAGGAGTTTTGCCCGGACTACAGAGGCCTCTAAGTGATCCGGAGCGTGGCCTGGGTCCCGAGGCTTCTAAATGTCTGCTCGTCAGTTCTGGTGCTCAGTTAAGAACAGCAGCTGGTTCGGAGTGTGAGATGAACTGGCCTTTTTGTCTTGGCAGTCCCTGTCCACCCAGGCTCTGCATTTGGTGGACCTTCTGCAATAGTTGGGTGAACCAATGAATGTTTGGGGCAAGATGAAGGGACCAACGTTGTTTGGTACAGCCCTTGGGTACTAGGATCACCGCCCTGTCTCCTCCTTGGTTGCTGCCTCCATCAGAGCTCTTCCCCAGGGCTCCTGGGATGCCTGTTGACTCTTCTGACAATCCCCAAGGGCCACGTGAACCACCGGCACATCCACTCCCTCCTCAAGGAAAGCTGAAACAACACCCACCAGGAAGACTTACATGCAGAACCACACACACAGCTTTGCTGGCTCTGACTGGAAGCCTGGCCCTCCCATCTCTCATCTGGCCACCAGCTTTGATCCCAGAGAGATGTGTCACATAGTCCTGAAGGGGGCTGTCCATTGTCGGGGGTGGGGGGGGGGCCCCGCAGGAAGGGATCCTGCCATCTTGGTTGGGTGGCATGGATTTCTGCTGTAAACACAGCCCGTCTGGGAAATGCCCAGGTGCCGTGTTTCAACAGCTCTGAAACCTAAAGCTCAGAAGGCTCTGAAATGCAAATATTTTGAAGGAAACATAAGGTAAACATGAGTGCTTATTTCCCCCTGATGAAAACAATATGCTGTTTGCTCTGAAATGTAAATAGGGTCTAGATGGCTTTTAAAGCAAGCCATGGCTCATATTTTTAGGGCCAGGGTAATAGTATCCCTAAAAATACTCTTGACAGAGTCCACCCTCCTTTGTCCCAGACACCCTCTTTCCCAGCTCTGCTGTCTTCTCCCACAAACACTCTAAATCTACCTCCCCACTTCCAATCTACACTACACTAAGACTACATTCCCGCCCTCAAACCCTCCTCTAATTTTCCCAATAGTGCCCCAGAGTTCCTTTTGGATAGAACCGGGTAGAGTAGGGGCTTGTCTGTAGCCAAAGGCATTTCACTGACTTGAAAGAGATTTTATGGTGCATTGAACTCTAATCAACTTTAATAAGTGTTTAATGCAGGAAGAACATTTTGCCCTGTAGCCCCAGGGTCCAGGCTGACCATGCCTGCTGGTGGCCCTCTTTTGGTCATGAGAGAGGGACAGCCGCCAGGGCTCCGTGGTTCGGGTGGGTGCAGGGAGTGACAGCTGCAGAGAAAGGAATAATTAGCGATCTCAACCCCCCATAATGAGTAGCTCCATGATCCTTCTTGGAGCCATTAGGAACATCTATCTTATTAATGATTGCGCTCGACAGCCATGGGCCCGGGTGCCCGCTCCTTTCTGATGGGGCTCACGTTCCTCATCTGCGCACTGATGAACAAAGATGGAAGGTGGTCATTTGTCATCTCCCTTAGTAGAGGGGTCTGGGCTTTCTGGGCCAGCCATGGCCCTGGGGCTGCTTAAAAGACCTGCAGACATACCCCACGGACCACTAACACTGGGGACGGCACCCTACTGTGACCCTCCATGCTGTTTGTGTCTGGAGGGACTTCCATCTGTGGAGTCCTCCCTCCCTGTCCCTGCCACTCACCTGGTCTCCTGGAGTGTGCTGTTCTCTGGAGCATGGTGCAGGCAACAGCTTAGAGGCTCCTGCAGGTGGATGCTGTCCTGACCTGCACATCTGGCTCCCAGAACTAAGATTGAAAAACAAGTGTTCCTCTGCTTCTTCAGGGTTTCTTGTGGGCCTGTGCTGTGCCGTGGAAAGCATTTAGGGAAACAGCAGCTCTTCTTGGTCTGGTCTTTTCCACGGCAAAGCTTAAGGCAAGGGTTGTGGACGGCTATCTGTAACCCAGGCTGCTTCTGCTTCTTAGATAGGAATCTAATTGGCCCGACGATGCCTAATAATCGCAAAATAGACACATAAGAGTCCGTATTTGCTGGGAAAAATGTAATTCTTGGACACACTGACTTGATCATTCCACTTGGTCAAACCTCATGGGCAACTGCTTTAAAAATTTTTAAATTCTGACAACTCACCTCAGGCCCCCACCACTCCCTATTGTCCTGTGCCTTCTTTGACTTGCTCCTTTATATGATGTGTCTGTCCCTGCGTTTGAGTTACAGGGAACAATTTAGATCTGCGATTTTGTTTTTCATACCTTACCCGGAGATCCATGTTCTAAAACTATAAAATAAGGAAAACCAGGGTTAAGCATCGTACAGATCTCATGCCTTGGGACCCTACCTCTACCTCAGTGGCCTTAAAGTTTGTAGCAACTTTGAACACCGTTTGTAAGTTATTTTCTTTGAGGTCGAGGAAGTAATAGCATCCAGAGAGTCACGGAACATAGCAGGACACGGCCTGTTGGAACCAGTGTCTCAACTAGCAAAGCAAGAGAAACCTTGACTGATGATGGTTGTTCTCCAGGAGAAGCCTGGACAGCTGCCCATGGTGCATGCTTGCACACAACAGCGTGCCTCTCTGGTCGGTGCTTGCGCCGGCTGTGTGGACCTTCCCACCCTTTGCATCCTGTTCTTTCCACAAGCATGTGGCTGCCGATGCAGGTGCCTACCTCTAGCCACTCAGCTCCCAGGCACACTCCAGCCTTTCATCTCACACCCTGGAATCAAGCTTTAAGGAGTATGAAGAATCACTCCTGCTCACCAACCAGGCAGAACCTGTTGCTGTAAGTGGTTCTGCCTAAACCGATTTGACCCAGATTTGGAGCATCTTTGAAGTGGGAGTATCTCTCCTGATGCTTTTCCTTAACTGAAGGGTCGGCACTTTTAAAAATCACATTTCACAAAATACAAACACATGAGCATAAAAGTAGTAGGACATCTGTTTAAGCCTCAAGCCACACGGGAATGTTAAAGGGGACTGGAGGTTATATGACTGCCTTGGATAACACCTGTTCTTCTGAATCAGGGTCACTGAAGAGCAATTATCAGGTTTTGGAGGGACGTACCATCTCTTTTGCAATCACTTCACTCTGCTATTTTAAATTTGAAAGCAGCCATAGCTTTCCAATTGTGACTGTGTTTCAATAAAACTTTATTTGCAAAATTGTAGTGGGTTGAATTTGGCCACTGTGGCTAATCCTTGCTCTGGTCTATGTTGGGGACTCTGCACTGTCCTTAGAGCCATTTTAGTAGATACGTTTGACAGCAGTGATGGGGGTAGCTTTGGAACTTTCTAGTATCAGGTCACTGATGCTAACTGTGCACAGACCCCACTAGTGAAAGCTTCATTCCTGACTTCAGACACACTCTGTCTGAGCATCAATATCCTCCAGAATCCCTGTCAGGGGTTGAGAATTCTATAGAATGGCCACAGATGCTATGAAAGAACTAGGTCTAAGTTCACTGGAAAACATTGCAGAGCTTAGTTGGTGATGTCTGCTCTGAACAATGTGGGAAGACTTAGCACTCCGCGTGATGTGTGCTGACAAGAAGGGAGGTCTCTGTACCTGCTACCCTCTTCTCCAAACAGTATCTGATCTTCCAAGGTTTTGCCCTCTAACCTGTGATTGTCCTGTAGCCTGTCTTGTCTGGTCAGAAGAATGTCACTCTCTCAGGTGTGGATTGGATGAGTTTGGAGAGAAGCCTTCCCTGGGTCCAGGAAGTCCCCATAACAATGCTTAGTATTCATTGCCTTAAACTGAGGCCTAATCCCAGGAGGATGCTATTGGCTTCCCCTGAGACATCAGATGGTATAGAAAGTGAGATGGACATCAGAGGCTAGGCAGGAGGTAGGGAGCAGTAGGCAGATAACCAGAAGGGTCCATACCAGGGGAAGGGAAAGTGCACAAACTGGTATTTCTGCCCAGGGGACAGTATATGTGAAGGTCTCTGTCAAGAAGGGAGGTGCATATTTGGGGAAGACAGGAACAAGGTAGGAGGCTGACTGGAGAAAGGGTTGTGAGATTTCTGACAGGCAGGGTATAGCACATCATGTGGAAGAATGGGTTATCTTCCAGA
The DNA here is from genome assembly GCF_949786415.1 of Peromyscus eremicus. Classification (NCBI taxonomy): domain Eukaryota; kingdom Metazoa; phylum Chordata; class Mammalia; order Rodentia; family Cricetidae; genus Peromyscus; species Peromyscus eremicus. The sequence goes on from NC_081425.1 coordinate 82,073,909, forward strand.
GAGAGCATTTTAACTGAGAGGAGAAGGCCTTCCTCCCTGGATCCCCTAAGTGATTCTATCGTTGGAATCACCATCCACAATGTATTGGTCTCTGTAGGTTTGGCCAAAGCTGACACATAATTCCCAGAAGGCTTTTCTCTGAGTTGAAGTGTAAAGTGGATGCGGGTGAGATGTTGAAGGTGGAAGTCGCGAGGAGTTCATCGTTTTCAATAGGTCATGGCAACACAGAGCTGCAGAGGTTCCCAGCAAGCCCTTAGGGATGAGTTTATTCTGTCTCCTGGTCTTGCCCACCAAGCTGGTAGTGGCTCAAGCCACCTCCCAGCACTAGACTGGAGATGTCCAGAGGTAGCTGACTGTCATGAAGTCCCCTGCACACCTATGCCTCCTCGGGTCTTCCTCTGGTCCTTTCCACCTGAGCTGGCTATATCAACTTGACACAAACTAGAGTCATTTTGGAAGAGGGAACCCTAATTAAGACAACGCCTTCTCTAGATTGGCCTGTGGGAAAGCCTGTGGTTCATTTTCCTGATTAATGATTGATGTGGTAGGGCCCAGCCCACTGTGGGTGGTAGCACTCCTAGGCTGGTGGCCCTGGGTACTGTAAGAAAACAGGCGAAGGAGCAAGTCAGTAAGGAAAACTCCTCCATGGCCACTGTATCCGTTCCTGCCTTAAGTTCCTGCCCTGACTTCCCTGGATTATGGACTACAAAGCTCTTTGATGAAATAAACCCTTTCCTCCCCAAGTTGCTTTTGGTCACGGTGTTTTACCACAGCAATAGAAAAGTAAATAAGGTACCACCTTATCTATGTGGGCTTCTGTGGTGGTTGGTTTAGCTGTCAACTTGACAGAGGCTCATTTTAAGGTGACAGTGGATATCATCTGCTGAAGGGGAATATAGAAGTATAGGGAAAAGGCATATAAACGAGCCCAAATGTTCCCCTTCTACATGAGCAGAGCATTGTGGTTGCATAAACAGATCTGCAGTACTGTCTTAAGTGCCGTATGGGAGAAGGCATGGCCTCTCTGGTGTCAGGTAGGGACTCCAGTAAATGCTCAGACTGCACACAGTGCAGGCAGGCTGCAAGGCTTTGAGACCTACAGTCCTTCTCGCTGTGAGTCACAGGCAGCTGCTGATCCACAACCGTGTTTGACCTACAAAGCTAGCAATTTCATATGTTCCACCCTAATCGCCTCTCTGTGACTCTGTAAATGGGGTTAATAGCAGTACCACTCTCACAGGATTGTGGAGAGATTAAGTGAATTAACACCTATGTGAACACCTGGGCGGGAACCTCGCGCAGCAAGCAGGTGGTAACAATAGCAAACACCCACTTGGAGCACCTACTATGTTCAGACGCTCTCAAAGGTACTACCTTGTTAGCTGGCAGGCTCTTAACAGCACGCTTGCAGCAAGTCCAGTCGCAGCCCTACTTGACGGGAGGACACTGAGCTCCAGAGGGGAGGAGTCACCCAAGTTTGTGTGGCTGGCACTTGGGGACCTTGGGTTTGAATCCAGCAGCCCTCAGATAGGATCAGTGAAAACTATTTTTCTATTTAGTGGGTTGATTGAGAGGTGTTAGGGGATGTAGGAGTCCCTAATAGCACTTGGGTTCGGGGAGCTGCATTACCCAGGGTTCTTGGGAGAAACACACACACACACACACACACACACACACACACACACACACACACACGCATGCATACTCGCGCGTGCACACAAACGGCAGTTATTAAATTGGCTGTCGTTATGGAGCTTCAGTAATCCAATAATGCTTGTCCACACAAGAGAATCAGCTTTCTGATCTGGGAAGTGGGTCATCTCAGCAGCCCCAGTCCAACACTGAAAGCCTGGAGCTCCCTGGAGAGTGGTAGGCATTGAGTCCATGTTGAAATGTCAAAGAAGGGTCTGGACCAATAGATAGAACTCAGCTGGTAAAGTGCTTGCCAAGCAAATACCAGGGTGTGAATTTCATCCCCAGAACTCACCAAAAAGAGAGCCAAATGTTGTGGACACATTTGTGTCCCAGTGCTGCAGAAGTGGAGAAATGAAGGGTTCCTGGGGTTTACCTACCAGATACCAGAGCCAGCCCCAGGTTCGGGGAGAGACCGTGCCTCAAAAAGCAAGGTGGATGATTTCTGAAGAACACTACATGTGATGATAAATATTTTCCCCCATTTCTTTCTATTCAGAAAAGTTAACCACAGTAAAGAAATCAAGCCCAGACTTGCAACCTTCATCTACGTCCACAGTGACGTCACCAAAGACAGACTTGGTAAGAGACACTTGGTGGCCACCACTGTGGAGTGTTTCCACCAGGCAGATGCTGTTGACGGGAACAACCTTGAAGTTCGGGTAACAATGAGACACAGAGAGATAATGGGAAAGCGAGGAGTTCTGAGTATTTATTGCTTTTGTTTTTAGTATAATTTATTTAATTGTGGGCTTACATAATCTAATTTTTAAATAATAGCTGTATTTAACACCCAGCTTATAAAACTTCTGAAAATTTAACAACTGGCTCCTGTGAGCTAATAGGAGCCGGCTCCAGCATGCCACCCCAGGGTTATTGTGGGAAGTAAATAATTTAATGCTTTCAAAATGCTCAGGAAACCTCAGCAGACTGAGTCAGCCCTCCATTATAATTAGCTGATTTTCTGGTGGACTATTCTTTTTCTTGACTAGAGCTTGAATCCCAGCAGTCACGGTTCGGGCAGATAGACTTCCCTTCCCCTACTTGAACCTGTTTTCATGAGGAGGACAAGAGCCCTGCTTCCGGACCGCCAGCACAAAGCCCGGCATGAGAAGCCAGGCCTTCTCCTCTTGGGCCTGGATGGAGATGGTTGCACCTTGTCTGACCTCTGACCACCCTAGAACTTTCTCGGCATCACAGCTACAGATGCGCCCTCCACTAGCATCCTGGCCCTCCCTGGGGACTTCCCTGGTAATTTGCACACAGGGCTTGGGACAGGGAGTGCTGACACAGGTCAGAAGGCTGATGTTCTTTTTGGCTCCCTCCTGCTTCGGTCTCCTGCAGGAGATCAGGAAGTTTACAGATTTACTGAGTGGGGGCAGAGGTCACCGGAAGGCTCATCTCCCCACTGAACCAGATTGGCTAGTGATTCAGTAGAGAGAAAGCCCTGACTCTTAGAACCTACGTTTTGCTCAAATCCTGCCAGGGGAGAGTTCACTCCGAGTCTAATGGAAGGAGTGAGAACGCTTATTTTATCCACGAGTGTTTATTAAGCATGGGCCAGTGGGCCAGGGTGCTGCTACTATAAAGACAAAAGTTCACAGCTTTTGCTCTCGGGAGATTTCATGACGGTACAGGGAAACAGTCCATAACAGCCAGGCTGCCACCAGCTGTCACCCAGTGCTACTTGTAGCGGGTGATAGTTGCTGGTTGTGAAGGGTGTTGGCAGGCTCCCGGAACGGATGGGTAATGCATGGTTTACTTGTTGTGGAAGTGAGCGGGTGCCTGTAAAATGGTTAAGGGGCAGAAGGAACAGCGCTTCAAGCAGGAAGCAAAGCCCAGGAGAAGTGGTCAGGGTGGGTCAAGCACCTGAGTGAAGGAACCAGGCAGCCAGAGAGTGAAGAATTCTCTCAAGAGATGAGGAGAGGTCCGCAGAGGCTGGACATGATTGGGTCAGGGGTGAAGGAAGATAGCAAGACAATGCTGGTGCTTCCCTTCACCCTTCTCCAGCACCACCCACATGGGGCACATGCACTCTCTAGACATGGTGATCCCGAGAGTTAGACAGGTAGAGGGTAGAAAGGAGGAAGTGGGCAGAGAGGGAGGAGAGGAGGGGAGGTCAGAATGGAAAAGTCAATCATGGGTGCAGAATCGTCTGGCAACTGTGCCTCAAATTCACAGGAGAACCATGGGGCAGGCCGTCGAGTCTTCCCACTCACATGTGGGCCGCCCCTGCAGCCATGACTCCTTCTCTGCAACTTGGCCTTGCCAGTGTGCCAAAGCACCTGCTTACTGGACCCCTCGGGGCAGAGAGAGTCCAAGATTCAACTTTGTGCACTTGTTTTCAAAGAGGGAGTACACAGACAAGACACCAATACCACAGAGACTATCTGCTAGAGGAGTCAAGGGAGGGTGGGAGTACTTTCAGGGGCCTGGAATCCCAGCACTTGGCGGTGGAAGTAGCGGATCCAGAATTACATACTAAATTTGAGCCAACCTAGGCTATGTGGTGATACTCAGCCTCCAAAGAGAGGGGATGAAATAAAAGGAGCCAGAGGAGAGCACCCCTGAAGGAGGAGTGGAGTCAGCAGGTCTGTCCAGGGAGGCACTTGAGGGGAGGCTCAGACCACTGAGTTTGGGTGAGGAAGTTTGGGTGACCCCAGAGTTGGCTCAGTCTGGTAGAGCAGGTTGCACAGGGTAGAAGAAGGGAGACTAATGAAGGGTCAGAGGCCATAATGTAACGAATGTTCTCTCTGCATGGTTAGGCATGGCAGAAAGGAAGGAATAAGACTGTAGCAGCTGGTTGGTGTGGGTTGGAGAGCCCACTGAAGGATCCAGGGAGACCCCAATGCTCTTCACTTTTGTTCAGTCCTCTTTCCTTCACCATCCTGGCGAGTGTGTGCTGGGGTTGAGAAGAGGAAAGAGAAGAGAGGGAGAGAAAGGTTGTCCATTGGTGAATCCTTGAAACTGCCAGGAGCCAGGGAGAGCTGGTGTAGGATGCGGTCTCTGATATGATGACCTGGGGCCAAGAACTTAGCCTCTCTGAGCTTCAGCCTTCTTATCTATCCAACAAAGATAACCGTTCTTCTCTCCCACAGCACTGTGGCCTTTGATGAGGGAAGTTAGAATGGAAAGGGCGGTGAGCTGGTCAGAGACACCTCATGATCAGACACTTTCTCTTGGGCCACCCTACCCGGATGCCAGCCCCAGCTCTGTAAAGCCCATGCATCAGGAAGATGTGGTGAGGAGCAGGGATGAAGAGTTACATGTGTAGGGGCTAGTCCAAGCTGCCCTTGATCCACACCAGGCTCTAGGCTGCTGGCCAATTCTCCTCAGGGGGTGAGTTTTCCTATCATTTGAGATGAGATGAACTGAACTATAGTTGATGGGCAAATGCTTGATACTCTGTACCCCCGAGGGTCATCTTAGTAGATAAGGCATTCTTTCCGGGGAAGCTCAGGCAGTCTTGTTCACATGCTTCTTGACATGGGTTCCAAGTGGATCCTGTAATTCACTGAAAGGTCACGTGAGGTCTGGGATTAGAACTTCTCAGATGTCCTACATTCCCAGGCTTCATGTTTTACAGTACTTTCCTCCAAGTGTCTAGAAACTGGCCCTGACCTTATTCACTTTCTTGCAGTGGGGGTCTCCCCCACACCAAGATGCCTGTGCTCATGGGGTCATCCATGATTCTAGAAGAGCAAGTTACAGAGTGTATTTTCTGTGTTGGCCAGCACAGTTACTTCTTCCTTTGTTCTCTTTAAACAATTGTAATGATAGGATAGAGTTCATTGACTAGATTATTCATGCACTGCAAGTTGACATCCAGCGGTCTTAAGCTCATTCTGTACCATTCTACCATCCCCATAAACAAATTAAGGGTATTTTCATCAGACAAGAGGAAACTCTATGCTCTTCGGCCATGACCTGCCAATCTCCCCTGCTTGGCCTAGCACTAGGCAACCACGCATTTTTAGTTTTTGCTCATCTTAGCTTAGAGTTCTGAGTTATGAATGTTTCATATGAATGGAACCATAAGTTGTATGTGCCTTTGTAACTGGCATCTCCCACTTAGCATAATGTTTCCATGGTTCGTCTATATGGTAATTTGAGTTGGTGCTCCATTTCTTGTTATGGCTGAGTAATATTCCATGGCAGGATATGTCATGTGTCTATCTACTCATCCACTGATGGGCATTTTCTCTCTTCCTACTGTTTGGAATCATGTTTCTATGAGCAGTTGTGTACAGGCTTCTTGTATGGACTTGTGATTCATTTCTTGTGAGTAGATGCCTAGCAGTAGGGTTGCCATGTCACATGGAAACTCTGTTTCATGGCACAAGGAACTGTCATACTCCTTCTGAAGTGGGATTTTCCACTTGGACTAGGAGTATGGTAAGAATCTTTGTGCTTCTTTGTTTGTTTCTAGATCTTTACCAGTTGTTGCTATTTGTCTTGTTCCTCCAGCTCTCCCACTCGGTATTAAGGGGTAAGAAAACAGTTCCAGTTTGTATTTTCCTGAAGGTACACGATATTAAACACCTTTCTAGGTTCTTGTTGACCATTCCTAGGTCTTTTCTTGGAGAAACATCTATTCCAATTCTTCACTCCTTTTTAGTGGGATTGTCATTTTTATTATTGGATTGTCTGAGTTCTCTATATATACTGCATATATACCCCTTAGTAGATGTCTGATTTGCGTTTATCTCTCCCCATTTACTGGGTCTCTTTTTCCCCCCCCCTCACTTTTTTGATGATTTTCTTTGAAGCACAAAGTTTTACTTTTTAGTGAAGTCTAATTTGTCTATTTTTTTTTTAATTTTCTTGTTTCTATGTTTGGGGGTCACATCAAAGAAACTATGGTCCAATCTGAGATCACAAACATTTACCCCCATGTTTTCTTCTAAAAGGTGTCTAGTTTTAGCTTTTAAATTTGGAATTTTGATTCAGTTTTGGGTATCTTTACATATGGAGTGATGTAGGGATCCAATTTGGTCCTTCTGCGTGTTGTCCCAGCACTGCTTCGTGGAAAAGACTATTACTTCCCCATGAATTATATTTTGGCACCCTTTCCAAAGATGAATTGACTGTCAGTGGGAAGACGTCTTTCTGGATTCTCAATTTGACTCAATTAATCTCCATGTTTGTTCTTATGCCAATCCCACTCTGTCTTGATTACTGTAACTTGGAAGTAAGCTCTGAAATCAGGAAGTGTGAGTCCTCCAACTTCAGCTATTCTAAGCCTCCCTGAATTTCCAAGTGAGCTTTAGGATCGGCTTGTCCAGCCCTGCAAAGAAGCCAGCTGAGATTTTGCTGGGAACTGTGTTGCATCTATGGATGGATGTGCGAGTGTTTCCACCATACCAGCATTATGTTGCCCAATCCATGAACATACGATGTCTTCCTGTTCATTTGGAGCTTCCGTTTCCTTCAACAGCTTGGTAATTTTGTGAATGCAGACTTTGTGCTTCTCTTGTGAGATGAGTTCCTGAATATATTTTAAAAATTATGATTGTATGTTTGTGTCTGTTATAAGTGTGTGTGTGTGTGTGTGTGTGTGTGTGTGTGTGTGTGTGTGTGTATGTGCCAGAGTGCACATGTGGACTTCAGAGGTCAACTTTATGAAGTCAGTTCTCTTTCTACCATTGGGTAGGCTCCAGGGATTGAACTCAGGTCCTCAGGCTAGTGTGGCAAGCACCTTTATCCTCTCAGCCGTCTCACTCACCCTGAATTTCTGAGAATGGTGTTTTGACACCATTGCAAACAGAACTGCTTACCTAGTGTTATGTCCTGTGTTGACCTAGTGAAATGTCCACGGCAGGTGCACATGTTTGGACGCCTGGCTCCCAGCTGATGGTGCTGTCTTGGAAGGTTGTAGATCTCTGGGAAGGTAGGTTTAGCTGGAAGAAGTAGCACTAAGTACAGGCCTAGGGGTTATACCTGGGCAGTGTCCTCAGAGCAGCCACTTCATGGCTTCATCTGCCAAGATGGCCTGGAACCATGAGCCAGAATTAATCCTCCCTCCATTAAGTAGCCCCTGTGAGGTGTTTTGTCCCAGTAATGAGAAGAGTAATTAATATATCTGCTTTCACTATCCTATTATTCACTTGCAGGCATTTCTCCTGTGGCATCGTACACGATCATGCAGACTTCCTGGGTGTGAACCTCTTGGTTTGTCTCCATAGACAAAGACTTCACAGATACTCTCCGCCTCACCCGTGCTAAGGGCATCATAACTCCATCTAATTGGGAGGCCTTGTTATTGCAACTGTTCATTTGTTGACTGATCTGCAGAGGGCCCCATCTGGACCACACAGCTTTAGGAGTGAGGGGCCAGCAGAGCAGGTGCACTGTTGTCCATATGGAACTTGCATTCTGGTGGACAAGGTGGGCAATAGACTGAGCAGTTCACTAAATCTGCCAGAATCGCAAGTGCTGTGGGGGAAAATAAATTCATTTTAAGATAGACTGTTCAGGGGCACAAAGTCAGATTTAATGGGAGGGTGGAGAAGGATTCTTTTGGGATATGATTTGAGGACAAAACCAAGTATTGGGGGAGCCGAGTGGAGGGCCACGGGAGGAGGTCAACATGTGCCAGCCCCAGAAGGGAGCACACTGCAGGAGCTGACCTGGTTGAACCAGAAGCTGGGAACCTCAGTGAGGGAGGGAAGTTGAGGAGATAGACAAGGTCCCCAAGGGGTCAGAGCCACTTATTTGGCAGATCAATACAGGAGCAGAAAGCTGGGTGCGGTGGCGCATGCCTTTGATCCCAGCATTTGGAAGGCAGACAAGTGATCTCTGTGAGTTTGAGGAGAGCCTGGTCTACAGAGCGGGTTCCAGGACAGCCAGAGATACATAGTGAGAATCTGTCTCAACAAAACAAAGAAACAACAACAAATAAATAAATAAATAAATAAATAAATAAATAAATAAATAAATAAATAAACAAACCAACCCAAAACTAGGAACATAGAGGGTACTGAATCCCAAAGAGGCGTAGTCTGCCCATGGTACCTCATGGTCTGTTTATCCACAGGCAGCCTCAGTTTCAACCCACAATGAGGATCCTGCTTGTAAATCCTGGGATAGAGGTTTGGCTCACCATTCATCTTCTACATGACCCATGGATGCAAGCATCCTTTGCTCTTAACTCGCTTAGTCCGTAGCTGATCTGACCTCAGATGCTTCCTACAATGTAGGGCAGAGTGCTGCCCTGATGTTTTTCTCCTTTTCATTATTGCCAAGCTAATATCACTGCCTGTGGCTGATGGCTAGGTGGTTCAGCTTGTAGCAACAGATGGCTGGGGAGTGTGGCTAAGCTGTCTGAAGGATAAATCCAGATAGAGAGATGCTCAATGTGGCAGTGCTAGGAGGGGTCAGCTACACTGTGTCCTTCCAGAAGGGGCTCAGGGACTCAGACCTAACCACTCTACATTCATTGCTTTGTACAGAAAATGGATAGGGCCCAGAGAAGCTATTACCTCCTAGGTAATGCAGGAAAACTGGAGGCAAAATAGAAACCAAACTCACAGTGTCTAGATCCATAGTCCTTCCACAGCATCCTATTGGTGGGTTGGAACCCAGTGGCCCCAAGGAAAGGAGAACAGTTAGAGTGTGTTTCCTATAGATTGCCTGGCACTCAAGACGGAGTAAGTCCCTTCAGGCCAAATATCACTGGCTGACACACTTGGCTGGCCCAAGTGTTACCTGAGTAACACCCACTCTCGCTTAACTCTTTAGGGTGCAGCTGGCCTCCTTCATTAACTGGTATGTGCTGGCTGCTGTATTTTCCCTGTCCTCAACCTGGCCACCTCCCAGTGAGCATTATTGGTACCATGTGCTCTAAGCCAGGCTTACAGAGCCCCTCTTTTGCCACGTGAGCTCATCTAGAAGATCTGTGTGTGTGTGTGTGTGTGTGTGTGTGTGTGTGTGTGTGTGCGTGCAAAAGCCAGAGGTCAGCCTCGTGTGTTATTCTTCAGGTGCCAGCTACATTGTTTTTGAGACAGAGCTTCTCATTGGCATGGACCTCACCAACTAGGCTGGGATCAGTAGCCCGAGAACCAGCCGTCCCGGTCTCCATCACTTCAGTACTGGAGTTACGAGCACATACGATCACTCCAGGTTGTATATTGTTTTTCAGTATTTTTATTTTTGTTTTTTAATATTGGTTCTGGGGATTGAACTTGGGACCTCATGCTTGTACAGCAAACGCTTCACTGACTGAGCTCTCTTCTTCTCAGCCCCATATCCTTTCATGTACTCATTTGTTTAGACATAAGTCAGAGATGACTGCAGGTGGCATTTCGTACTCTTGAGAACCTAAAACAGGAAGACTAAAGTCAACAGAATAGCACACCCTGGGGCATTCAGGTGCCTGAATCCCATTGTTCCTGATCCCTGAGCCCTGCTCCTTTTGAGGAAGTTCCTGTGGGCTAGTGATACCTACTTGGCCTTTTCATGGGCTATGGGAATCCAGTTACCTACTCCTGGTCCAGAGCCAGCCAAGGCAAGACTTCTAGACCTTTGAGACACACAAAACTGTTAGGACACTCGTTTATTCCATGTGGTAACACTATTTCATGATAAAATGAAGAAATAAACATCTACTTAGCAGATCAGGAAACCAAGGTCACTTCATTTGGTTCCTTCAGACTTGGGGTTAGGGAACAAGTGTCTAAGTTCACAGAGCCAGATGGATGAGACCGGCTTCCAGGAAGCTGGACTCTGCACCAGTCTGCCCAAATCTCTGGGCTAGAGAGTGCACGTGGTCTAAGTCATCTTCCTGCAGGTCAGGGTTCCGTGGGATAAAATTCCTGAATGCCAGAGCTGGGCAGAGACTCTGAGATGGAGAACGGAGGTGGGAACATGTGGAGCTGTTTCCCCTGAGTAGCAGTTCCAAGAGGGAGGATAGAGGCTTGTAAGACGCAGGAAGCTCAGGAAACCCACAACATTCACAGGGCACCTCCCCAAGGTTATGCACACAGTACACAACTGCAGGCAGTGATGGGAAGCTGCCTGCAGATTGGTCAGGGAGCTCTAGGGGTGCATGGGAGGGGCTTTGGGGTGATACAGCTGCTTTCGAGTCATCTATATTCCAGTGTGTAACCCCAGTAAATGTGTACGTTCACCAAGCTAGATGTGAGTGGAATCTTCCGTTCTGTCTGTTGTTGGTGTCCTCTCCAGGGCTGATCACCTCTCCCCAGGAAAAGTCACACAACAGACCACAGAACAAGACGCTTGGCAGGATAGCTACTGTGTGCTGGGCCTATGTTTTGTCACAGTGAAGTCAGTGTTTTAGGAGGAGGGCTGGGGATGAGAATGTCACACCTGCCTTCCTGTGTCGTGCCTCTGTCTTGTGACCAGACAGGAAGCTATGTCCTACTCCCAAAGTCGTGCCTGGTTCACTGACAACAAGCCCACTTCTGTGTCTCCCCCACAAGGCTCTTTCCTGTAACATGACCTCCGTATTTACCTGCCTAGAGCCAGTCCTTATAGAATGAGTGATAACTATGATGGCTAATTTCAATGACCAACTTGAGATGGAGAATTATCTGGGAGTCGGGCCTCAGAACATATTGGTAGGTGAACTATTTTTTTTAATATTTATTTTCATTTATGTATATGTGTCTGTGTGAATGTATGCCATATATGGGCCGGTGCTCATGGAGGCCAGAAGACTGTAGGAATTCCTGGAGCTGGAATCACAGGCGGTTGTGAGCCACCCTAAGTGTGTTCTGTGAACTGAACTTGATCCTCTGAAGAGCAGCAAGTGCTTTTAATCAACCTGCCATTTCTCTGTCCCCAAGAATTACCTTGATTGGGTTAAAGTGGGAAGGCATGCCCACTATGTGTGGTACCATTCCCTAGGCGTGGGTCCTGGGCTGCATAAGAAAGAGAAAGCTATGCACAAGCAGTCTTTACTCTCTGCTTCTTGACTATAAACGCAATATGACCAGCTGCCTCCAGCTCCAGCTGCTGTCATTTCCTTGCTATGATGAACTGCACCCTCAAACTGTGAGCTGGAATGAATCCTTTCTTCCTTACGTTGCTTTTGTCAGGAATTTTATCACTTATACAGTAGTAAAATGTGGTCAGTGTGAAGGTCCCAGATGGAAGCCTCAAGCACTAGGCTTGGAGTCACAAGATCTGGGTTTGGCATCCTGACTCAAGCAGGTCTTTGCTGTTTTATTGGGCTTGGCTACAGCAGACTCCTGTGTCCAAGAGGGCCCTATCCTCTAGTGGATGCCCAAACTGTAGGTAGTACCAAAGCCTCTCTGTTATTCACTGTGGACCTCTTGTTCATTCTACCCACCATAGACCTTAGTAACCTTAGCATCCATGTTTTCATTTTACTATTAGTTGGTGGCATGCAGCATTCTATGGCTTTTCTTTGGCACATTTAAATTGCTAGCATCACTACCATTGTGTTTGGGACTCCTATTAAGTAGTAAAGGAAGGGTTCCTTACATACAAACACCATGGCATTTTGAAATGATAACCAGGAGTTAGTCATGGATAGACAGCATATACTACAGACACACTGGAAGAAGAGGCGACAGATATCCAGGGAAGAATGGAGAGCAGTAGGAGATCTCGTAGGATTACTCACACAGTTGCACAGTTTAAAACCCATGAGTTGTTGATTTCTGGAACTTGTTCTTTAATAATTTTCAAGGTCATAGTTGTCTGAAACTCTGGGAAGCAAAATGTTGAAAAGGGGAGCTCCTGCAAACTTCTCTCATATCCTTATTTACTGGGAGGGCTCAATGCCAGGGCAGGAGGTCCAGGTGCTGTACAAAAGCTCTGGGCACAGAACAGACCATGCCAGTCTCTGGTACACTGGGCTGTATATTAATGCTTCTGCACAGAACAGACCATGCCAGTCTCTGGTACACTGGGCTGTATATTGATGTTTCTACACAGAACAGACCACGCCAGTCTCTGGTACACTGTGCTGTATATTAATGCTTCTGCACAGAACAGACCATGCCAGTCTCTGGTACACTGGGCTGTATATTGATGCTTCTTGCAAAAAAGAATGCAGGAAAGCGGGGAGCCAGAGAGCCGTGTGACAGGCGGGACAGTGACTGAAGATTTAGTGAGATGACAAGTCGGGCTTTTCCAGTTCCTGATGCCAACAATTGCTTCCCTGTATGCCCGAGATGTGACTGTGCTAACTGCCTGTGATGTGCAACTTGTCCCTAGCCAGCATCTGCTTTTGCTTTCTTTCAGAGTCAGCCCCTCAGGAAATTCCCAGCAGACCCTGTGTGTGTGCCAGAGAAATTCCATCACTGCTCAGCTGCCGGCATCTTTCCAGCAGGGCACCTTGTTCTGAATGTTAAGGCAGCTTCACTTCCTGCAGGTGTTCCCCTTAGCACTCTCAGCAGGGACCTGGGGTAGGGTGTGGTTGAGCCACAGTCCTGGTTTGGGGTCCCCACACTGCCACAGACACGGAAAACATGCCTACACCTGCCTGCACTGGTCTCTGCGGAGGCTCACTTGTCAATTGGCAGATCAGCCCTGTACCTTATTTCTCAATCGGTGTCCCCGGCACCAGATGGGTTGAGCTGGTGGTAGTTGTGACTTTGAAGATGAGCTGTCAGCTCACAGAGGCCATGTTGTTTTAGGGTCAGGTTAATGGTTGCAGGGATGTGGAGCTGGTCATGTGTTTACATGTGGCCCTTCCCTGCCAGGGGCTTCGTGTACAGGAAGGGAAGAAGAAACACTCATAAACTTTCCCAGTTTCCCCGTGGACCCTACTGTGTGCACTTCCCACCTGGGCAAGTGCTGTGGGGAAATAGGCAGACCCTGGAGCCGGAACACCTGGCTTCAGCTGTCAGTACTGCCAACTGCAACCTTGATTAGTCTTGTGGGTAAGAAAGTCATCTTCTTGCCGGGTGGTGGTGGTGGTGGTGGCGGCGGCGGCGGCGGCGGCGGCGGCGGCGCACGCCTTTAATCCCAGCACTCGGGAGGCAGAGCCAGGCGGATTTCTGTGAGTTCGAGGCCAGCCTGGGCTGCCAAGTGAGTTCCAGGAAAGGCGCAAAGCTACACAGAGAAACCCTGTCTCGGAAAAAAAAAAAAAAAAAAAAAAAAAGAAAGTCATCTTCTCTGTGCCCCAGTGTTCTTCTTATCTGTAACATGGAGAGCAACAGTCCCTCACTAGTGCATCGCAGCCGTAAATAGGCTGCTGGGTACCAGGAGCTGGAAACAGAGCCTGGAAGTCAATGAGCCGGTAACAGGACTAAACACGATCTGAGCTGCTCTGTTCTAAGCCCTTCTCCACAATCCATTCAGGTGATCTTTCTAGAAAGTAGGTGTGATCATGGTATAGCTATTCAAAGATTCCTCTGGGCTTAAAGTCTTAGCTTCTCCAGATGCCATGGCCTGTGATTCCTACATTCTCCTCTTTTTTTTTTTTTTTGAGACAGGGTTTCTCTGTGTTGTTTTGGTGCCTGTCCTGGATCTCACTCTGTAGACCAGGCTGGACTCGAACTCACAGAGATCTGCCTGCCTCTGCCTCCCGAGTGCTAGGATTAAAGGTGTGTGCTATCACTGCCCAGTATACATTCTCCTCTCAACCACATCTCTTGACAGTTTATCTCACGCTTACCCTTCTCCTCTTTCCATCTAGCAGTCATTCAAATGGCCGGCCCCATGTCCCCACTCTCTTCCACCTGGAGTCCTTTTCTCTCCTTCCAGTACTCCTACCATCAACATAGTCCCTCAAGGGCAGCATGAACACATTTAAAGTTGTACATGATGTGGGGGTGGGGGGCGGGCGGGGCGGGACAAACTTGCTGTAATTGTTTGTTTCTTTTAAAGAACTGCCATGCCCTTAAAAGAAAACTGTGCATTTTCACGGGCACAATGGCACTGAGGGCTTGAGAGTGAGACCCCACCCACCAACAGTTCCAAGGCAGGAAGACTGAAAACCCATTTGTTAAAAAGGAGTGCCTGAAAAGAAAAAGCTAGAAGGGTACCACACTGAAGAAAAGGTACGCAGGGAAACGTTTCCCATGCTTCGGTGCACAGCCACATGGAAGCTGCTTCGAACAGGATCCAAAGGGCCAGGCTTCCCCTCAGGCTGCCAACAGAACCTGGTGCTTTCCACATGGAGCTGGTTTTGTAAGAAGGGGATGCAAGAGTTAAGGGATCACTGAGGTTTGCAACAAGATTTCAGAGGAAAGTAAATGAGGTCAAGCGGTGGGTACCATGGTCGAGTTCCTGTGGGGAGCTCCCGAGGACAGTGTGCACGAAGTCTAAAGCACAGGAAACACCCTAGGATGATGCTGGTGCCACCAGGAAGGGTGGAGCCAGAGCAGGGGAGAGATCACGTGTACTGCAGGCAGCAAAGAGAGAGGGGTGAAGCTACCCAAGGCTGTGGGAGATCTGATGATGTTATCAGGTGCCCCAAATGCCGAACATGGACCTGCAGGGTTTAATGTTTGCCCTGCTGGGATTTGGTCTTGCATCTGATTTATTATGGTTATTACTATTATCTTCCCTTTTGGAATGTGAATTTATACATTGTGCTACTGTATACCAGAAGTCTATAACCTAGTTTTGGGTTTTATAGAGACTTCGGACTTTTGAAAAATGTTGGGACTGTTGAGAACTATGGGGACTCTCCGATTTGGACCAGATGTATTTTTTTATTATTAGATAGCCATGAGCCGATGGGGACCAGGAGCAGAATGTCATGGCTTGAATGTGAAGTGTTCCTCACAGGCTCATGGTTTGTGCCCTTAGTCTGTAGTTGGTGGCACTGCTTTGGGAGACTGTGGAGCATTTGAGACATGGAACTTAGCTGGCAGACGTAGGCCATTAGGCCTTTAGGGTTTACAGCCCAGGCTTGCTTCCGGTGCCACTGTCCGCTTTCTGATCTGTCAACACAAGCCAGCATCTCTTCTATGAATGATGTCAGGGCCGTATTAAAGATGCTGTGATGGTACCAGGGCCTCTGTGCATCCCCAGCTTCTGGCCAGTGTCTGAAATCCCCTCATTATTGCTTTTCTGTTTACAGTTAAATCCTGGATACCGCCAGTGACCATCCCCAGGGGAGGATGATGCAGGAGCTGTTAGCCACTTACCCCAGTGAGGTGAAGTCCCCAGCTCTTCTGAGAGTCTACTTTAATGGGAGGGAATATGGTAGGGCCGAGGAGCTGCCTGCAGGGGTTTAGGAAAATAGCCCCAGAGAGAGGCGGCAGATCAGAGTCTTTTCCCTCTTTGTAGAGGGGTCTTAGTGATGGGGCTGAATATCAAGAAGCAGGACTCCACACTTGACCCAGAACAAGCCCTGCCCCTACCCAAATCATGTTTTCTTAAGCTCAGGGGCAGCTCTGTAGAACATCTGTTTGCCCACTGAATAGAACCTTTCCCTGGCATGGAGATGGGCATGGCCATTCTCCCCATCAGCTTCCCCTGCATTTGGCCAGCTTTCCTCCACGGCTCCTGGGAGAGCGGTGCTGAAGATCTCAGCTATAAACTAAAGGAGCTGCATTAACAGACTGGCTCAAGGCCAGAGCAGCAGCCAGGGTGGGCAGGGAGGGGGTACGGCTTCCTGATGAGTAGTTCCAGAGGTCCCTGGAGGAAGAGATTGACTGGGTGGGGGTAGCTGGGGAGTCAGCCCCCACTCCGAGGGTGCTGGGTAGTCAGTTATGTCCAAGTATGGGCAGTACTGCTACTTCTCATATTTGGAATTACCTAAGTCCTGGCGAGGCAGAGGTTACTCAGCACAGTGGTCATAGGGGAGCATCTATCACTGGGGTTGCCCAGTAGAAGAGAGCTACCCCCTGCTTACCTGGCCTTTGCAGAGACGTGCTCTCAGAAGGCACTAGGAGACCTCAGAGATCTTTTATTGCATGGTATCCTCGGCCTCTAACAAGGGACAGACCCAGCCCAGCCCAGCAGGGTTTCGAACACCTGGCCCCAAACATGTTAGTGCTGCACTCCTTCCAAATCCCCAGACTCTCTTCACACTTCACACTCATTCCTTTCTTCATTCAACCCACGCGTGTTCATTGAGCACCTATGGTGCCGCGCAATATGCTAAGTCTTGGAGGGCCTAAGGGTGAGCCACATAAGCCCAGTCCCCATCTTGATGGCACAGCAGGAGGGAGCCCCAGTAGGGAAGGGTTTGTGTGTGTGTGACAGATGGATTGCAGGGATCCTTAGCAAAAACTGGAAGCCTCATAGGAAGTGAGGACAGTATCAGGGCTGGAGATGCTGAGGGTGGGCTCGGAGGGTGGTAGGACCGCAGAAAGAGCAGATGGATCAAAAAAACCAAAGACACAAGACTGCCCCTCCCCCCAAATCCAGCAGGACTTGATGAAGAGGTGCCTGGGACCTCCACAGGCAAAGAGAAGACGGGGTCAAAGGGCACTGGGGGGTCAAAGGGCACTGGAGAGAGTAAGGCGGCTTCTCAGCACAGCTGGACTTCCTGGCTTTCTGGCTGAAGTAGCCAGCCCCGTACTGGGCAAAGGCTCTCTGCATGAATGTTGTATCTGTACAGATCTAGAAACAGGGTCTGGGTGCTTTGGGCCACCTCTTGGCCCCGGAGGTGAAGGATAATATACTCTCTCAGATCCTGCCTCCGTCCTACTCTTCCTAACAGCTCCAGAAAGCTGGCTTTCTTGCCCGCACAGGTGTCTGCCCTTCTTCCTGGGACTTCACTGTTTCTCACTGCTGGAGCAGTGATGACTGACCCACTTGGAGGCTGACAAACGCTAGTCCAGCCGCTTCTCTTCCCCAGGATCTCTCTCTCACAGTTTCAAAATACCAGGAACAAATGCTCCATGACAGGTCTGATTTCCACCTAGGGAGGCAGAGGAGAGCCCAGCTGGGCTTCCTCACAGCAGCCTTGATCTATCCCACCTGGCTCCTGGATACTGCAGGGGAAGCAGGAGAATCCTAGCTTTCCGGGGCCAGGGTCTGCAGGCTGTAAACATTCCCGCCTGCTTTAGACATTTGCCAGACAGCCTTGGGTCACTCACATAATGGGGTGGGGGACAACTTTGATCGGGCCTGCGTGTTTGACTTTGAAGAGCACCCACTCCACTTTCTTAAAACCAGTCTTCACGAGGCCAGTGCATCCCTGGGTCCCTTGCCCGTGAGCTTGAATTGCTGTTGCCATTGGTACAAAGCTGGTGTACTGCTAGATCCCCACTCTGTGTGCATGCGGGGATATGAAGTTGATACATCTCTGGGTCCCTTCCTTTGTGCATGATGCCAAGGGCTAGTCCTGGTTCTCTCTCTGTGAGCAAGAATTAGGTGCAGGGCTGGGTTTCCTCCCTGCATTTTAGATAAGATAGCGACCATCTTCACATTGTATACGTTTATAGGCGATAAGTGGGGCACAGAAATGAGTAACTGGGCCCATCATCGTGGTGCAGAGAGGCAAGCTCTGCCTCTGTTCTTTGGCTTTGGTTCCAGTGGGTCCAGGCTGTAGACTACTCCTATTGATGAACATAGTACATGACTGCCTGACCCTGGCCATACCTGTTCTGCACCTGGGTCCTCTGCTACAGTACAACCCATGTGGTGGACACCAGGGACCATTCTGATATGCAGATAAGCAGACAGACCAGAGAAGGAGAGGAGTGTATCCAGGCCAACACAGCTGCTCTGCAGCAGAATCAAAACTGAGAAACACCCTTTGAGTTCCTTTCTGGTACATGCTCCATTATTGGCCTCTATTAGTCACATACATAAAGCTCTCAGTAGCCTTAATCCCAGGTCAGGAGAACTGGCATGGGTGGGTTCAGGAGAAGAAAGGAGGGAAAGAGGGATGAAGCAGGAGGCTGGGCTGTAGACCTGCCTTGAGCCATCGGAGGCCTTGCTAGGAGCCTCCACTTTTCCACATGTCAAATGAGGACACTGGTCTGTGTCCAGCTTTCCTTCAGCAGTTTCCCCAAGGGCAAAACTGCATTGTGGGAACTGGCTCTCCTTACAGGCAGTGTCCCTCTACTTGGAGACCCCTGCTCTGGATGAGCCCTGGCCAGTGGCTTCTGGGCAAAGCCCTCTGTACCCTGTGACCTGCTGGGTGTCAGGGCCCCACAGTGGAGTTGCCTGTGCCTCCCTGTGGCATGAATACTAAACTCCCAGTGATGGAGAGAGCCTCTCGAATAGGGACAGCCGCATACAGGGCCCTCACCCCTTGCCTGTGTGGGTTTCTCAGCCTGGCTGCCTGGCAGGCTCAGAAAGCAGGCTGGCCTTATCACAAATTCCGTCTCCAGTTTCTGGGAATGGTCTACACTCTAAGGCTTTCTTTCCCAGGGGTGGGTGCCAAGCAGGCTCAGTCTCCATGTCTGGCAGGATGCCAGGTATTCTGCAGAGTCTTTTTCAGCATCAGCAAAAAGACTAGAGTAGTCAGGCCCCGAGGATGCTCAGCAGGGCCCTCTGTCGGCTTGGCCACAGGGCTCATGCGAGCTCCTCCTGGACCCTCACAGGAGTGTAGCTCTGCCTTACAGAGGTGGATCAGGCTCAACTAGGCAAAAATGCATGCTGCTTGCTGAGGCCTCACAAGGCTAGAGAAGAGTTAAGTGCTGGGGAGGGTCCTCTGTGAGGCTCATTAGGTCCCTGAGTGGCTACAGATAAGGCCTATGAGATTTGTATGCTGGATGACCAGTCTTGGGATGAAGTGTAGGGCCTCAGCTCTCTGGCTTGGCCCATTGCATGGATGAGCAATGCTATCTGTACTGAGATCCAGAGGGGTGTGTGTGTGTGTGTGTGTGTGTGTGTGTGTGTGTGTGTGTGTGTGTAGGGGTGGTGGTGGTATTGTTCCAGGTGTCCTCAGGAGTTCCCTTCCACAGAATCTGTCTGATAGCTGTAACTGTCTGGCCACATGCTGACTGAACTTGCGCTGGGCCATCTTCTTCGCATGGTGTTCTTGCTTTTCCAGCTGCCCCAGGCCAAGTTGCTCACCATGGCCTCCTTGCTTCAGATTGATCCTTCCTTGTTCCTCCACTGTTGTCCCTCCATTGACCTTGGTTCCAGCAGCTTCTCCCCAGACAAGCCTGCTCAGAGTGCCTTTTTGAGAAAGGGACCACCTCTTGCCTGGAGCCCCTGCCTCCTAGAACAGGCTGTGGGAATCCTGGCCATGTGGAGGAAGTCTCAGGGGCTCTTCATCTTTCCCTAGCCCATGAGATCTCAGAGGGCAAATTCCACAGCCCATTTGGCTCTATGGTTTCTCAGAAGGCATGTGGATTACACGGATGAATGTAGGAATGCAAGAGTTGAGGGCAAATGCCATGGGAATCCTTGGTCGGAGTCCCTCTCTCTGCCTTGGGCAACTCTGTGGTAGAGTTGGGGGTATGCTGTGTGATAATTCCTCTGTGATGATTCCATTTGGGGTGTCTATTTGAGCATGCCTCTGGAGAGCTTTGGCAATTTAACCGGGTCTATACAGCCTGGAGGAAGAAACGGCAGAGGAGAGGGAACAGTTTCTCAAGTACTGTAGCCGACTGGCTGGTTGCTCTCTGGCCTATCCCACTCTTGTTGTGCAGGGTGTGACCTTGCATGGGTGGCAGATGCAGGTAGGAGCATCTATTCTCTGGTGTTGATTTCCATAAGGAAGCCCACAAATAGATCTATTCGGGGAAGCATGGTCCTCATTTTCTCAGGGTCATCGAGGGCAGTGACATTTTAAAACATTCATCCAGTGCCACATGCATCTCAACAGCCTTGTGAGGGATGGCGGGCCTTACTGTTTTGTTTTTACCTGAGCTCCCTCATTTTTTTTTTTTTTTTTTTTTTTTTTTTTTTTTTTTTTTTTTTTTTTGCATGTCTGGCCCGTCTCGAGGAATGTAGTTTTCTGGTTTGAATGTGAAGTGTCCCCCATGGGCTTGTGTGTTTGAGCACATGGTCCCTAGCTGGTGATGCTGTTTTGGAAGGTTGTGGTTTCTGACTGGTGTCAGTATGTCCCCAGGGTAGACCTTTGAGGGTAATAAATAGCCAGGTTGTGCTTCTGATTCCAGGCTCTCCGATTCCTGATCCAATGGGATGTGGGATGCCCTGTCTCAAGAAATCACTGCTGAGCCAGGCTACAAAACCATGCCATCCCTGCCCTGATGAAGCGTAAGCTCTTGAATTGTGAGTCCAAATCAGTCCTTTCCGTCTTCAGTCATTCCCATCAAGCCATGTGTCACGGCAACGACATTAGTAACTAATACATGTGGGTCTGCCAGGGTGGGATCTGCCTGATTCCGGGCCCCTGAGACAATGTGGCTGTCTCCTGCCACTTGGTCAAATGAGGGGTGAGTGAGGGATCTCTGAAACTTCAAGCCTTTCCCAGAGACCTCAGTGTGGGAAACTAGTTTGAAAACATCAGTGTCTGGTGCTATCATTGGAAGGGAGAAAGCGGGCAGTGAGTGCAGCATGCTCACCGGAGTTCACATGCCTGTCTGGGTGGGGATCAGGGAATGGTACTTGCTAGTCTTTTTCATACATGTCCCCATACAACCAGAACCCATGAACTGTTTCTTCCCAGAGCAGAAAGCAGAGGGATTTTGAGCTTATTTCATAATAGTAGTAAAGCAGGAACAATGGCCTCCCCGTTTACCTACTGGAAATTGGGGGCACAGAGGCTAGGACGATAATGCAGTGCTTGCTCTGGAGTGTGAGGATCGGGGTTCGAATCCCTAGGACCTACATAAAGCTAGGTAGAGTAGCATGCCTCTGTAATCCCTGTGCTTTCACAGCAAGTAAAGGGGGAGAGAGGCATTCTAGGGCCAATGAGCCTGGTGTACACAGCAGTGAACAACTGAAAAGACCCCCATCTCAAGGAAGTACCAGAGGTTGTTCTATGACCTTCATGTGCACCAGTGTGTGCATGTGACTCCTATACCCCCACAATCATCTACACAGAAAAAAATTAAAACAAAGAAAGAACAAGTGAATGAAAGAAAGAAAGAAAAAATAGAGAGGGTCAGTGAGTTGAATAGGGCCCCACAGACGGAGAGCAGAAGCCCTGGGGCTGGAACCTGAGCAGTAGGACTCACAGTCCTTGGGTGCTATATCTGAAGCTTCTTTGGTGTTGTTTAACCTGGTCTCACCTTTGGTTGCTATCAAGTGGTTCTGGGATAAGTCTAGAGTCCCATGTCCTTAATACCTGCTGGAGATTGGTGAGTCCAAGAGAATAAAAGCTGAGAGGGTTTGGGCACCTTGCTTAAGGTCACACCACAGAGTTGGAGCTGGAATTCTGCTGCCTGGTGCCAAAAAGAGGAAAGTGCTCAGAAATGAGCCATGGCAGGAAAGAGCCTGAGAAAGTAGAGGGATGGGGAGATGGGAGCGAGGGTGCAAGCATATCCTGAAAGACAGGGTACAGCCCAGAGCTCCGCCCAGACCTTGTGCGCTCACATGCATGCTTCCCTGGTAAGAACGGATGGCGTGAAGTGTGAGGGGAGGCAGAGGGTGGCAATGGAGTCAGGGAATGGGGCAGAGGGAAGGAGAGAAAAGAGACAGATGGGAACCCGCCCATGAAAGCCAAAAACCTCAAGTCAGACAAATGTTTGTTTTTCTCTCGTGTTGATAACAGGAACAAATGCCGATGGAAACCCATAAATAGTACCTGCCAGGACCAGTTCTTTAGCCCCTAGCAGGCAGGCTCTGGTTTGGCTGGCAGGCCCCATCAGGGAATGATACCTGCCCCAAGCCCGCTTGAGGAGCCTGCTTCCACAGAAGGAGTCAGAACCTGTTGCCTGGAGCTAATGGCAGATGCTTAGGCCTTTGCATAGTCCACTGCTTAGGGGTGCACAGATCAGGGCCTCAGGGTTCCAGTCTGTGGAATGGGGCAGATGCTTAGGCGTTTTCATAGTCCACTGCTTAGGGGTGCACAGATCAGGGCCTCAGGGTTCCAGTCTGTGGAATGGGGCAGATGCTTAGGCGTTTGCATAGTCCACTGTTGGATCCACCAAGATGCTGTGGGCTTCAGATGGTATAGCTTCAAGATGGCACATCTCCTGGTAGCTGGTACCCCGGGTGACTGCATAGATCTGAGATTCCTACCACCCCGTGTTGGATATGTATATGAGATGAGCAAGACACAAACTGCCCCACTCATTCTCTGAGATTTAAAGACTTTGCTGTGGTGCCTGCACTGGGAAACAGTAACACAGCACCCCCACCATGCCCCAGGCCTCCTCTTCCTTCTGCCTGATATTACTGAATTCCTACTGAGCACTCAGGACAGAGTCGGCAACTGAGACCTTTTCATCTAAGTGGTGGGTGTCATGAGATAGTCAGACACGGGACTTAGAAATGAAACAACTGAAGAGGATACCCTCAGCTTGTGGCCAGTGAAAAACAGTGCTTGAACTTGACCTCCCAATATTCTGGTCTCATTGACCAGACTGTGGCAGATCCAACACTAAGATGGGGTTCCCATCTTAGTGAGTTTATCTTGGGGATAGTCATGATTCCTCTCAACACTTCAAGTTTCACCTTCGTAAAGTGACCAAATGATCAGAGTTCTAGGGGACTTAGATCCCCAAGTCTGTCCTTCTACAAAGACCCCAAAGGGCCAAACCCTCTTAAAGCTTGTAAATCTGATAGCCAACTCCTCTCCTCTCTTGGATATTTGAGGTAAAGGTGGCAAAATTGTGGTACAGCAGGGAGATCTAGTTAGTCCTGTGACCCTGTGACCCTGCCCAGAAACATGGCTGATCTTTGTTTTCTCTTGGTGGGAGAGGACAGATTGACAGCATAAAGCTCAAACAGAGGATGATCACACACCTCACCCCCTCACCTCACCAAAAGTTCCCTCTGGAAGGTGAGTCCTTTTCACAGTCTCATTCCTGGCACCCTGCTCAAAACCCAATCCAGAGAAAGCTCTGGAAAGATTATCGCCCTCCCAGGGATGGAAGTCCTGATTAGTGGGTACGTGTGATGAGGCTGGTGCTTGCTGGAAAGGATGCAGTGGTATGTGTTCAGAACGGGCGAATAACCGCCCAGGTTTGTCTGGGCTAAGATCCCTCAGTGGCTCCCTGAGTGGGTCTGGGGGCAGCCAGGAAGCAGCCTTCTGGACTGGGGGCCCAGGAAAGGCTGGGATGAAGCTGGTCTCCTCCAGCTTCCTTGTGGAGGTGGGACGCCTGCAGCACATACTCTAAGCATATGTTAACCTTGGCGCTCTACCCATGCCAAGAAGCTGTCACTGAGGTATTTAGCAGAGGAAACGGCTTAGGAAGCGTTCCTGTTGTACTGTGGGGCACCGTGCAACTAATGGGGCATGTACGATGAGGAGCGGGGTGGGGGGAGGCCGGGAGGCGAGGGGCCAGCTGACCCTGCCAATGCTTGCTTGGTCCAGCACCAGAGGAACAGGCATTAATACTGTCTGCCAGCCAAAGCCCAGGTCCCTCCACTGTCAGATGGGATGAGGCCACCTGCCAGAATGAGTGCCTAACTGTGCACCCAGTGCTGGCGTTGCCCCCATCCCCCATCTGTGTCTCCCTCTATCTTCACAACAGCCTACCAAGTAGACCATCAATCAGGTTCAGACAAAGGAGGAAACAACTATGCTAAGCAACCCTGACTTTATTACAACTCCGTCGTGTTCCTCAGGTGCCAGGCAAACAGCCCATCTAGGAACCGGGAGGTGACATGGATACGACTTCTGCATACAACCTCTCTAATCTTTGAGGTACAGTGGTTATACGAGGGGCCTGAGGAAGCAACACTGGGACCAGGCCTTGCGGCTTCCTCCTATGGAGATTGCACGTGGTAGGGAGTCTTCCCTGGTCTACCGGTGTGGACCCACTTGCTCACACACAGTAGGTGAAAGCACGCGTTCACTCTCGTTCGAAACGGGCCCCATTTTTTGAACAAAGCAATTCTGTGTTTGAGAAGGCAGACAGGAAGGTGAGCCAAGACTTCTCAGCTGCCTACAGCTGCCCCCCACCGCTCTCAAAGACAAGGAGCTGTTTTATACGAAAAACAAAGGCCAAAGGAGGTAGGCGAGGGGCCTCAGGCCTGAGAGTCTCTCAGGGATGAACAGGTCCCTGTCTGTTTCTCTTTGATTTCTTAGGAGTCAAGTGAGGCAAAAGCACCTTCTCACAAAATCGGCCAGTCAGTACAGGGTTGTGGAAGCCATCCAGACAAGCCCTGAGTGGGCCTTTCTCAAAGACACGTTCACTATACAGCGCAAGATGTTGACAAGACTTTTTCTAGGGAGATGCAAACAGATGTCTCTTCACCCCAGACAGGGCACTGATGCCCGGGCAGAGGAGTGAGTCCATGTTAACCCAGTTCTGGGAACCAGCGAGTTTACTGGGCCACTCATGGGTGACTCAAAGCAGCTGCATCTCCTGGAAACCCATCTCAGCACGGGTGACAACCCCAAAAGCGACATTCCTGGAGCATCTGCTCGACTTGGAGACAGCTCTTTCGGGACCCTAGAAGCAGCTCTTGGGTTTTTCTGAGTTTCCTGAGCCTGCTAGGTTGTATGAGCGTCCCTCCTTCTTCCAGGAAGCGAAAAGCTACACACCACAATTACGTCTTCCTCTGCTGGCCCAGGGTTCCAGACTGGGAATCCTACTCCTGAAGGAACAGTCACAAAGGTCAGACTGTCAGAGCTTCATAGGTCCTTCACTCCCAAATCTTCCTCGAACTTCACAGTTGGGGAAAATCCAAGTTCAGGAAGGGTAGTTTAGCTCTGGACCAGAACCTCCAGTTCCTTGGTGATACATGGTGAGTGACTGTCACACGCTATTCTTCTGCCACTTTTGGAGACCTCCCTCTCCCTCCCTCCCTCTCAACCTTTGTGTGTATATGTGCTCGTGTGTGAATAGTCCTGGTGTGTTGAAGCCCTTGTGCAGAAGTCAAAGAATAACCTAAGGGGATGTTCCACATTTTCTACTTGGTTTCAGATGGGGTCTCTTGTCTTCTGCTGTGCACACCAGGCTAGCTGGCAGCTCAGCTTCCAACGATTCTACTTTCTCTGTCCCGCATCTCGCCATAGGAGAGCTGGGATTATGGATAGGTATTCCTTCTGCATCAGGCTTTCCGTGGGTTCTAGGGATGCAGCTTAGATCCTCCTGCTTCCGCAGCCATGCTTTGCTCACCGAGCCACCTTCTGCCCTCAAATGCACTGCTGAAGCGTTTGGCCTCGAGACTGGAGGGACTAGAGGAATGGGGTTCCAGGACTTTTGGATGCTGGCCGAATTCTCTAGTCTCTGGTGAGATGACTATCTTTCCCATGTGTGAACACCTTGCATAGGAATTTGGGCTGCCTTCCCTGGAGTTCTAAGAACAATTCCAGGCTAGTCTGTGTTGATATGAATGGTCCTAATTTATTTTTATTTTATGTGTCTGTGAAGCCTTTGAAGCTGGAGTTATAGGCTGTTGTGAGTTGCCTGATATGGGTGCTGGGAATTGAACTCAGGTCCTCTGGAGAAGCAGCAAATATTCTTAACCCCTGAGCAATTTCTCCAGCCCCTGGCCAATTTGATTTTGCCTTTTCTTTTTAAACTTAAGATGCAAAGTAATTTTTGATATAAAGGTAAATTTAAGATGTAAACGTTTCATTATGCTATTTTGTATGTACGTGTCACCAAACTTTATGCTAATTCATCTGTCGTCCCATTTTCTTCTCTCCTCTTTCCACCTTAATTCCCTGACATGAATTTTAATCCTATGCTTCCCATCAATCACTGTGCCCTAAATCATTCGACACAGTCTGCTCTATCACCTTGTAGAGTTTATAGTTAAGTGGAAGGTCACCATGTGGCCACTCACACACAGGTGACAGCTCAGAGGAGGGTCAGTGGGGTTCTCAGGGTGTCAAGGAAGGAATATGGACTCTCAGGAGAGCACTACAGAAGGACTTGGAGTCCAGTGTCACCCGATAACGGAGTGGTAGGGCCCCGAGAGCAGCCCAAGTCCAGCCGGAGGGCAAAGCCCACAGCATGTTTGAAAAGTAGCTGTTGTGCCCAGAACCTTGGAAGGGAGGAGCCAGAGAGACAGTGTGGTGACAAATGGGACATGTTTGTCTTTATTCTCTGAGTTGGGAATAGGTCATCAAAGAGAGGAGGGAAGATCTCAGGTGTGTGTCTAGCAAGATGGCCACCAGGTGCCTGACGGAGCATGGAGTGGGGAGGACAGCAGTGGAAGCCTCTGCCCTGGAGATCCAGGTTAAGGCTCAGCTGCGACAGTACTCAGGGTGACAGACATATTGGAAGAGTACTAGGAGGGACAGACACAGGGTCATGGGGAGAGAGGTGTCAAAGACCAAGGACCATGTTTGGCAGAGGATGGGGCAACTTCAACATCCTCATCCAGCGGTTGTGGCATTCAGGGAAGGGTATCTCAGTCCTCCAGCAGGCAGCCTCAGGCAGGCAGCAGTCAGCCATTGTTTATCAGCTGAGCTGTCCTGGGAAGCTGCAGCCCAGAATATTAATACCGTTCTCAGGTTTATCTCCACCCCATCTCACTCATTTGAAATCCCTGCGATCAGAGAAGAAAGTTAGTTTAATCCTCTGGTTCCTATCAGCCTAATTACACAGTTTCAATAGACAACGGGCAGGGCTCTCAATGAGACCGGAGGACATAGGAGCGCATTATGTTGGTGCTAATAATGATCTGTCTTTGTTTTATCATTTCGTGTTGTTGCTTCTCATTTTGGCTGCCTGAATTCTTAATGCCTTCAAGTGTCTCATGGAGATTGCTTCCTCTTGCTGCCAGGCCGGGACTTGCATATGAAAATACTCAGCCTGGTGCCTGCAGCTAACAAGCCAGCCGCCATTTAAATTTCAATCAGCCCCTCTGTTTGTGTATGAGCTTCTTGGATGGATGAAATTAGCAATTTTGAAAAATTGATTAAAATTGCTGGTTTCACGAAGCCTCAAAACACCAAAATCAATCTTAAAAAAAAAAAATCCAAATTCTCATTGAACTAGTCATGTCTGCACTATGAGAAACCGTGAATATGGCTGGTACAAAGAGGGACCCAAGGTCTGGGTGGGCTGAGGACCATTCTTGGCTCTTGACCAGCCCTATGTGACCTTCAGTGTTTGCATCTCTCTCTCTCTCTTTATGTTTGTGGCATAAGGGGGCTTGACTGCACAAGGAGTTTCTAGAAGGCTCTTCTCCAGTCTTGGCATCATATAATTATGTGTTCTGAATCAAGTTTTTTAAAAATGAATGGTGCTTTGCAGGTAGAACCTGCGTTTAGAGGAGGGTCGGAATGTTGACAGCAGAGGCCACAGTGTTCGTGTTTTAGTCCTGAATCAGGCCTTCATTTGTTGTTCTCAGACATTCTGTCCCCTCAGGAAGGCTATGAGAAAGTACACTGACCTCCATTTTTCAATGTAGGAATGGATGCTTATACCCTTCCCTAAATCCAGGGGAGTAGTCAGATACAGACCATTCTGGGCTTCCCAGCAGAAGGCTCTCTGAGGGCCTGCAGTGTGTCCTGCGTGCAGTGAGTGTGTGGCATCCTGGCTCTGACTGAGGGACGTGGCTATGCAAGCATCCTGGGTTCTCTCTCCTCTGTGAACTCCTAGCTATAATCTTGCAAGCTGTATTCAACTGCAGCAGAGATGAGTCAGAGGAGGGAAATCATCATAAAGGGCAGAGATGTCTTATGCTCTCTACACTACAGTGACCTGCTCAAGGGCATACACACCATGGTCCTGACCGTCGACTATGCCCAGTGAAACTGTCCTTAGTGGTTGGTATAGGGAAAATAAAAACTTTTGCCCGCTGCTGTGGGCAGGAATTTAATCCCTTTGCCTTTCCTGGTCACTTTCATGTGTCCCCAAAGCGAAGAACGAAGGCTGTTCATCTCCAGGAACAGGGCAACCCTGCTCCCTCTCCTTCAGTTCAGATAAGATGAGTGTCATAGCCATTTCTGTCTTTCACTGGTCCCTAAGGCTCAGCTGCCAACAGCCCTTAATCACATGAATCCCCACAGCTTCCTCTTCAAAAAGCAGAAGCCCAGACGTACTGTAGAGAACCATAGCCAGTTCCAGAAGTCCTGACCCTCCCAGCATGCTGGAAGTACAAACTTGAGCAAGATCCCTACCATCCGGTGTGTGGCCAGATGGCCAGTGGGCCACGGTGGAATGACACTCTGTTCACAATTCTATGCAGGAGTCAGTAGAACAGGGCAGAGGTACTGTGGAAAACGCATGCTTTCCAGATCCAGAGTTGAACACCAGCTCTGTCACCCGTGTCCATGGCCTTGGGAAGTCATGGAAGTCAGCAGGCCTTTGGTCTTCTCTGTCGTCAGATGAGGATGCCCATCCCTCATTTAGGTCCAGATAGTCTGGAGGCAGCACCTGTGATGTATAAGTGGGTCGCCTGGCATACAGTGCCTAGAGCAGAAGCAAGTGCTCGCCCAGTAGTGGCTTCTGCTTCTAGCAGAGGAAACTCAGGCCATCCCGAGCCTCTTAGGGCAGCATCCTCAAATCAGGGATTCTGTGCCGTATAAACTACCTTGTGCTATGTACCTCCAGGGCACTCACAAATGGTTGAGAGAATGAACATGGCAGTCAATCTGCAGGGCCCATGCTGTGTTTTCTTTAAAACTCATAGACAATGTGTGAATCCTTCCCATAACCCCTCAGGGCAGACAACAGGTTAGAAGATGACAAGATTCTGTAAACTGACCTGGTTTGAAGGGAAATAATCCCTGTCAACCTCAGTATGGTCTGCAGCACCACACAGGCAGAGCACCGAGTTGGAGGACCTCGTGTTGGTTGGGACTTTATGTCTGCTAAGGAATGAAAGCCCACTTCCCCTTTGCTCAAGCTTGAAGGGAGTATCTAACTCTCAGGACAAGGGCCAGGCATGGCTGGCCTTCCATTTGCCAAGTGCCGCCTCTGGCTTCCTTTTGCTCTGTTGACTTCATTCTTAGGCTGTCCCTACACAGGGGAAGAAGGGGCCCTCTGCAGCTCTAGGTTTGCTCCTGTCCGATGAGCAGTCCCAGCCAGATGGCTTTGGACACGCCCTGACTCGGAGTCATTTGTGATTTCCTGAGTGAACATCTATTGCTTAGGGACAAAGAGATTGATGGCTAAAACTGATGGACTTGACCACCGCAGGCAGGGAGCAAGGTGCCAGGAATAGATGGCCCTTCAGGAAGGGGGACCCAAGGCTAAGTGTAAAGCAACATAACTCCAGCCCCACAGGTCCCGAGGCACTGAAGGTGCCTCCTCATCTCCCTTGACACCTCTCACTTCCAAAGACCTTGTTTTCTAGATGAAATGCTTTCGATGGTTGAAAACACGGTAATTGAAATAATGGGACAAATTTAAATACTATCTTCATTTAAGGCCAGCCTCCCCAGAGTGGGTGTTGAGAAGAGATTTGGGGAGATGAGATATTTGCTTGGCAGTAGTCCCAGGAAGAGGGACCATTACCAGAAGAGGGGCTGTGGAGGGGAAGAGTGTGGGAGGAAGGCTGACCCCAGGTGCTCTAGCAAGTGGATCTCTGCTGGGGGAAGATGGAAGTCAGGCACTCTGGGCCCTCTTGGTGACAGAAGAGGCTGTTCAGAGGGGCTCTCTGAAGGCCAACTGTTGGGCTTGGCAGCCAGCTCCTGACTCTCTCTGGTTGACGGCCGCTTCCGGTGCTTCGCTCCTGCCGCATAGGGAGGAGGATGTGATGGTACAGGGCTAGCTTTCTCGCCAACAGAAAAGGCAGTTGTATGTGAGGAAGGCAGGAGTGTGCAAGGGCGCTGCCCACTCAGCTGCAGCTGATGCCGAGTGAAGAGGGTCAAGAGAAGCCAGAGGTGTGCCAGCAGCCTCCGGCAAACATAAGACTGGACACTGGAGCACGGCATGGAGAGAGAGATGAGTTGATAAAGCACTTGTCTTTCTGGGTTCCACCCACAGCATGCACACACACACACACACACACACACAAACACAAACAAAAAAACCTGTAGTTCAAACCACAGCACCCACATAAAAGAAGCTGGATACCACAGCACACATCTTTAATTTCAGCCCTGGAGAGGTAGAAATAGAAGGATCCCTGGGGCTCACTGTTCACCCACTCCAGCCAAATCAGTAGGCTGCAGATTCAGCGAGAGACCTTGTCTCAAAATGCATCAGTAAATAAAATTTTAAAACGGATTAGCTGAAGAAGACACTGGGCGTTGACTTCTGGCTTCCAATATGCACATGTACACACATGGACGTGCACACTCACACACCTCTACACATACATACACCACACACATGACTGCACACACATACACACATAAGAGCCTATACACTATGTGTTAAGAAAATTTCCATGGTTTTTAGATAGCTTAATGACACTGTGATTATACGGGTTGTACATTTTAGAAATCCTTTCTGAAGAATTTGGGAGTGAAATGTCATAGTGTCTGCAATTTACTTTAAAATATTTCAGGAAAAAATTGATGAAGTTAGAAGTACAACGTGGTAGAAGTTAGGTCTATGTGACAGAATAGGAGTGTTAATTATACCATTTCTGCCTTTCAATGGGTTTCAGAATGGTCACAATAAAAAGAGAAATCCAGGGTGAGGCTAGGCCCTGTTTGTGTTGGGTAGGGGGAAATGAGGGGTACTTTGTTTGGCCCTGAAGTTGAGAGCAGTGACTGGGACTCTTGCTGTGGCTCTGACCTTGCACGGAAGGTGTTATGTGACCTTCAAGAAATCACTAGTCTCCATTTTCTTTGTCTATATAAAAGTCAGAGCGTTATTCTGGGATCTGCCATACTTTGAGGTCCCAAGAGTCACTGAGCAGCCCACCTGAAGATCTGCACCTCTCCCAACTCGTGATCTTCCTGAGAATCTCAGGTGAAGGCACATAGGACCCTGTGAGATGTTCTAAGACTGGCCTTCACCTCACTTGCCCCACGGCCAAATTCAACACGTGGCTACCAAATGCAGGGCAGAATTTTGTAGGTAGTTCGAGCCAATTCCAGCCAGCACTGGTGCTATAGTCTATTTAGTAAGAGCACCAGGAGCACAGAAGACAACTGGTTTTTGTTGTTGCTGAGTGAGGTGTTCACAATGGCCTATTTCAATAAGCTTCTTAGTAGTGTGGTTCAAGTCTTCTGTATCCCTGAGGACTTGAAAATGGCCCCGGGATCAAGCTTTGCTATGTTTCCTTATGGTTGACTGCAGGTCAGCGGTAGCAGTATGGGTGGTTCATATTCTGAGGAAAGGAGCCCACTCAAGAAGGAAAAGTGTCCTGCAAATGAATATATATCTTTACTGCACCAAGAATTTTTTCATCTTAAACATTTATTATAAAAAATTGGAGCCCGGTGGTGGTGGTGGTGGTGGTGGTGGCGGCGGCGGCGGCGGCGGCGGCGGCGGCGGCGGCAGCGGCGGCAGCGCATGCCTTTAATCCCAGCACTTGGGAGGCAGAGGCAGGCGGATCTCTGTGAGTTCGAGGCCAGCCTGGTCTACAGAGTGAGTTCCAGGAAAGGCGCAAAGCTACACAGAGAAACCCTGTCTCGAGAAAACCAAAAAAAAAAAAAAAGAAAAAAATGGAAATAAAAACACTACACACTGAATATTAATCAGCCCTACCGTCAGCACCTCTGGGAACTTCCATACAGTTCTTCCATCTGTCCTGAGGCAGCCATGCTGAGGCTTTATCATACATGTTAAATCATATCCACCCTTTTAAAGAGTCGATTGAGATAATCAGATCATTTTTCTGATAATTGAATATTAAACTAACTTTTCATTCCTACAGAAATCACACCAGGTCATGTTGTTTTATACACTCTGAGTATTGTTGTTTTCTTTCTGAGGTAACTGGCGACCGAACCTAGGACCTTGTACATGCTACACAAGTTCTCACCTCCTAGTGATCTCCCTAGACTGGTTTTTATTGTTCATTTCCACACAGAGTCTCACTAACTTGCCCAGGCTGGCCTTCAACTTGTCACTTTCCTGCCCTAGCCTTATTGGTTGTTTCGCCACCAGGTCCTGCTCCTTTTTTGTGTATTGTTCAGTTCAGTTTGGTCATATTTTCAGTGTTTTTGATACATTCTGGTCTGCAGTTTTCTACTGTTATTTCTACTATATTATGAAATATCCCTTTCTGAAATGGTATTTGGGTAAGTTTGCAGATCAAGAGGAAATGGAAAGGTTTTCTCTTTAATTTCTGAAAGAGTTTAATAGGTCTAACATTTTTTTTCCTACTTAATTTTTAAAAACAGAATTTTCCAGGGAAACTGTAGTAACCAAGTAAGAAGACTTATAGCTACAGGCTTAATAGATGTATTGTTATTCATGCTTTCTATTTCTTCTCAAATGAGTTTTGGAAGTCTGTGTCTTTCAGGAAATTGGTAGATTTGTACATGTCATCTGAGTTGTTGAACTTGCTTAAAATCTCTTATGCAATTTTATTATTAGTGTTTCATTACTTAAGGTCCCCGGTATGTGACATCCCTCTCTTGATCCTTGCTATTGGTAAACTGTGGTTTCCTATGCTCCTGGGTCAGTCTGGCCAGATGCTCACTGCTCACCAGTTAGTATTATAGTTGGATTGTGTGTTCCCTTCTTTCCAGTTTCCTTGGGTTTAGTTTGCATTTCCCCTCTTTCCTCAAGTGGAGATGTAAATGACTGATTTGGGCACTTTCTAATTCAGAGTCATGATCACTCATGACTACTTGTATTAGAAACTTTTCTATTTTGTGGTAAAACACCAAGACCAAGGCAACTTATAGGAGAAAGGATTTATTTGGGCTTACGTTTCCAGAGGGATAAGAGTCAGTAATAATGGAATGGCAGCTGGAACAGCAGCTGAGAGCTTACATCTTGAAGCAGGAAGGAGAGAGAGAGAGAGAGAGAGAGAGAGAGAGAGAGAGAGAGAGAGAGAGAGAGAGAGAGGAGAGAAAACTAGAAACAGCAGCAAGTCTTTAGATTCTCAAAGCCTGGCCCCAGGGACATACTTCCTACAGTAAGGCTGTATCTCCTAACCTACATAAACAGTGTAACCAACTGGGAATCAAGAATTCAAATGCCAGAGATTGTAAGATATATTGATCATTAAAACCACCACACTACTTACTATTACTTATTACTACAGTTTTGCTGGAGTTCCAGAAATGACATATGTTGTATTTTTATTTTCACGGACTTCAACATATTTAAAGATTTCCTTTGTAATTCATCCTTTGACTTATGAATTATTTAGACTTGTTATTTGTTCTCTAAGACTTTTATGTACACACCTTACTATTATTTATTTAAAAATCAGTCGCCAGAGAACATACACAGGATGACATGATTCTTTTAAGTGTTTTAGTACCTTTTGTGTGTCAGGTATCACGTGTGAAGCACCAGAGTCTTCAGTGACGTTCAGGTAAGCTGGTTCTCTGAGAAAAATTGCCTGGCTTGTAACACCAGCCAGTCTTTATGGTACAAATACCTCCATCATGGCCAAACCGAACACAGTGCTGCTGGATGCAATGTTAGAAAAATCAGGTGCACAAGTTTGTGAGCTAGTATGAGCCAGCTCCAGCCAATATTGAGAATATGGACTTTTGAGTTAGACTAGGAGGCACACTGTAAAATGATGGGTGTTTTGATGTTGTTGGTTAGAGTGTCTGTTTGGGTGAACGTCTTGATGGTGTTCTTCAAGTCCTCTGTGTCCTTAGAAAGACTTTTGATCCAGGTATTTGACCAATAAAAGAATAACACTGAGGTTGCCAACACAGCCTTGCATTTCTCTCTCTCTTCCAGTTCTATCAGAATTTTCTTGCATATTCTGTCTGACAATTCATTAAGGGTTACATAAATACTTATACACATTTTATCTTCCTGATGAACTGACCCTTTTCTCAGTGTGTTGTATTCTTTGTGTGTATGTGTAAAATTCTATTTAACTTGATGTGAATATAATCAATAGAATTATATGTAAATATAACTAGTGTTTGTATAGTATATTTTATTTCATCTGATCTAGTTTCATTTCTGTCTCTATGATAAAATACTATTTTTTTAATAAGTCTCTATCTTTCTATTTTATCAATAAAGACCCAGGAGCCAGAAGCTGGGGTGAAAACCTGCTAGCTCAGAGAGGCAGCTGCTTCGTCCTTCACCATCATCCCAGAAAGAGGTCTCTCCTACCATCTCAAACAAAAGAAATTCCTCCAAGTGGATATCCCTCCCTTCTACTTCCTGTGTGTCTCTCTATCCATCCTCCCGACTCCCCCTTATTCTCTATTGTTTTTACTTCCTGTCAACTTGTTGCTTGCTCTTCCATTTGACCTATGGTTGATTTTATTTAATCCTGTTTATAATACTCAAGCAGAAAGCTCTTAGATTAAAGGTGTGTGCTAGGGCTGAGCCATACCACAGCTAGAAGCAGGTATTTCCAGTAAATAATACAATCTAAGGGTTCACCATGTAGTCAAATATCCTGCAACAAAATACCCTAATAAAAAGCATCTTAGGAGAGAAAAAAGATTGTTTTAGCTTACAATTCCAGATTACAGTCCATCGCTGCAGGGAAGTCAATGTAGGAACCTGAAGTAGTTAGTCACATTCATAGTCAAGAGCAGAGAAAAATGAATGTATGCATGCTTACCTATGTTCAGTTTACTCTCTACAGTAAGCAGTCCAGGATCCCCTGCCTGGAGAATGGTGTCACCCACAGTGGTCTGCGTCTTCACACATCAATTAATATGTAATCAAGAAGTCCCCCATAAATATGTCCACTGGCCAACCTTATTTAGACAGTTGAGAATCATTGAGATTCTTTTCCTATGTGATTCTAGATTGTGTCAAATTGGCAATTAAAACTACTACATCAACTTTTACTTTGAGCTTATCTGTTTTTATATTTAAAATAAATATTTTGTGACATGTGTGGTTGCTCACACCTGTATTCCCAGGACCTGGGAGGTTGAGATAAGAAGATTGCCAACAATTTGAGGCTGGTATGTGCTACAAAGTAAGTTTTCTTAAAAAAAAAAAAAGTATATATTTTATACATAGCATATAACTGGGTCTTACTTTTTGATATTTTAAATTTAATATTTAAACAATTTGTATTTAATTGTTTGTGGGTTGAGTTCAAATATACTATTTTGCTACTCATTTTCAATTTTTATCTATTCTTTGTTCTATTTTTATTTCCTTATTTAATATTAATTGCATATTTTTAGGATTCTATTCCATGTTCTGTATAAGCTTATTAATTATGCCTTTGTGTTTTCTGCTCTTAGGTATTGCTTCAGGATTTGTAACATGTGCATATTTACTTTCTCCCAGTCTCCTTCCCACTAATCTTATGCTAGTTTCTATATGATGTAAAATTTTTACAAGAATACAATTCCTTTTTCCCTTCTTGTCCTTTATGCTATTATTGTTACATATGCTCTCTCTCTATTTCTACACACACACACACACACACACACACACACACACACACACTACTCTTTAAAAAAAAATTAAAATACTCAAAGTTTAAAAAACTCTATCTGCAAATTTGGACCTTCTGGTTCCCTTCATTCATCTCTCTAGCCTTGATTTCCATCTGATATTTCCCTTAAGCCAAAAGGGTGCTATTTCACCATTAATACAATGCAAATTTCCTAGTGATAATGGATTTTCCACACTTTATCAGTTGCATTTTTTTGCCTATGTTTTTGAAGGGTATTTTCACTGGCTATAAAGTTCCAGGTTGGCAGCCTTCCAGCTTTCTTTACACATTAGTGATACTGTTCCATTGTCGTCTGGTTTGTATAGTTTGAGCTGAATAGTCAGAACTGTGCTTTTCTTCAGTTACGCCCCTTGTGTGTGTGACGGGAATCTTTTACACACTTTAAGGACGCTTCAGAGTAATCACTGATTTTCATAAACTTGATTAGGAAATCCATGGATGTGATTTTTCACTTTGTTACCCTGTTTTGAGGTATGTTGTCATTTTAAATATGTCAACATGATTTTTTAAAAATCTAGAAAATTCATACAGCTATTACTTCTTCATGTCGTTCTTATGTGACACTATGATATAACAGCAAATTTATATCTTAGTTTCATTTATGGATCCTGAAGGCCCTTGTCATTTCCTAAATGTCTAGAGCAATAGGATTGTTTCTTGTTTCAAAATAAAACTTGGACTTCTCCCTCAGTTCCTGAAAGAGCTTCAGAGTGGTAAAGGTTAAAGACACATCTTTCATGATTCATAACAAGCTCCAACCATGGCTGAATTTATATGAGTGAGATTCGTTTTTTGAAAGCCCTTAGATAACCACAGAATGAGGGCTGTTTGAGCCTATCATATGATTAGAGGATCAGAACTTACAGCTCTGTACACTGACCTCCAGGAGGAGATGAAGCCAATGGTTGAGCTAATGATGTAATCACTCATGCTTACAGGGTTTAGAAAACCTCTAGTTGAGTGTTGTGTTGGTTTGATTTTGTGTTAGTTACCTTGGTACTGTGACAAAAACAAAAAACAAAATAAAAAAAACAAACAAAACAAAACAACAACAACAAAATCAAAGCAGCTTAAGAAAGGAAACGTTTATTTGGGCTCACAGCTGCTCACAGTTTAAGGATACAAGCCATCATGATAGAAGAGGCGTAGTGACAGCAGGTTGAGGAAGCTGTCACATTGCATCTTCATTCAGGAAACAGAGAGATGAATGCTGGTGCTCAGCTCACATTCTTCTTTTCATTTAACCCAATGCCCAAGCCAATGAGATGATGCTACTCATACCATGATGGCTCTTTCAACTTCAGTTAGACCTCCCTGGGAATGCCCTCACAGACATGCCCAAGGTCTGCGTCATGGGTGATCCTAGATCCTGTCACGTTGATAATCAAGGTTAACCATCACAGGTATGAAATAGTTGGTGGGTTTATGATTGGATCATAAGATCCTAACTTCATTCATGGAATAATCCATTGCTAATGTTTGTACTAAATGGACTATTAGGAGGTGGAGCATGGTTGGAACAAGAAAGTAACTAGGGATATGTCTCTGATGGAATGTCTTGCTTTGCCTCCCCTTTTCTCTTTTCTCTCCCTCTTTCTACTCTTCTTGGCTGCATGAGGTGACCATCTCTGCTGTCCCACACTTTCTCCGCCACAGCCCTGCCTCACCACAGTCCCACAGTGCCAAGACAACTAAGTGATCATGGACTGGAACCTCTGGCACTGTGAACCTGAATAAACCTTGTCTTTCTTCAAGTAGTTTATGTCAAATATTTCATCACAGTGACAAAATCTGACTAACACACTGGCACTTGTGACTGACCTGGGAGAGCAATGCTGTGGACCAGGGGCTCTTCACCGGTGGGACTATGATGCTACCTCCAGGTAGATGGTATCAGAATTAAACCATAAGACACTCAGATGGAGATTGGTTGTTGGTGAAGAGCAATCTCTTGTCTGGGCAAAGAAATGTTCTGTGTTGTGTATGAGAGTGTGTGTGTCAGGGGGAAACAGCTTCCTTTTTCCTCCAGAATAAAGGCCCATTGGATGTTTTTCTACATGTCACTGGGGCTCTTTTAATTGATTGTCTTTAAAAACTTCTACTTCTATTTGAATAGTCTCTCTGTTCAATCTTGCCTGTTTTCTTTGGGAAGTGTCTAATCTGCTTTTAAGCTTGTCTAGGACATTTTTCATTTTATGTGTTATAATTCTGGGCTCTAGAAGCTCCACACCGCCCCCCTCCCCCAGTCTTTTCTCTCTTTGGGATGCTTATAGTTTCCTCAAACCTTGAAAATATTTATAACAGTTGTTTTAAAATCCTTTTATGCTAATTCCATCCCCTTCTGTGGTTTCTGAGTTTGCCTCTCTAGGTTTATTTGATTGAAATGCCTTGGGTTACATTTTCCTGTTTCTTTTCTTTTCTTTTTTTTTTTTTTTTTTTTGCATATTTTGATACCTTTCCTTGGGTTCCAGGCATCGAGTGTGGTATGGCTGAGTGTCTGGGCTTGGTTTTCCCTCACAGACTGCACTGTGCTGTGTGCTGGCAACCAACTGGTTTACCCTCAAGTGGCATCTTGCTTTTGAATCTGTGTTTTACATTTTTTTGGCTCTGAAGTAGATTTTGCCCTTCTATGGCTTAGTTCTGCTACTGTGGGGCCTCCCAGAACATCCACAAGGACCCACAAGGGCTAGCTACTCTTTCAGCTGGAAAGTGGCAAATACCTCTCAATGCTGCTGAGCACCAACCAGTGTTGGTTCAACTTCAGGTTCTCTGGCAGCTTACTATCTCTGGCAGCCATTCTCTCCGTGGTATGACAGGACATTCCACTAATGGATACCTCCCCACACATGAGCAGCTCCAGATTTAAAGAAAGACTGAGGGTCCTGACGCAGGCTTTAGGACCTTTTCCTCAGCATAGCTTCTTTCTCTTCCGTCCTCTGTCTCAAACATCCTAGTAGATCTCTCCTTCTACCGTGTGGGTTCTAGAGATTGAACGCGAGTCACTGGGCTTGGTAGCAAGTACCTTTGCCCACTGAACCATTTCATCAGCCAGGCAAAGAAAAATTAGGATCACAGGTGAAATAAGTCAGCTAACTTTATGAAGAGAGGCTCTCCCTGATGGCCCAGGAAAAGTCCTAGAAATTATCTTTAGTGGAGGAGAGAAATAGTAGAGAACAGAGGAGAGAAATAGTCGAGAAAATTGCAGATGTGGCAGTGTGAGAGGAATGTGGTTAGATTTCACTGGCTGAGGGGATAGAAAGGGGGAAATATGATCCA
Source organism: Peromyscus eremicus (assembly GCF_949786415.1). NCBI lineage: Eukaryota > Metazoa > Chordata > Mammalia > Rodentia > Cricetidae > Peromyscus > Peromyscus eremicus. The sequence continues at coordinate 82,113,248 of NC_081425.1, forward strand.
ATCAAAACAGACTCTGGGACAGGCAAGGAAATAGATTCTTCTCTAGCTTCTGGAAGAAATGCAGCTCCTCTGTCATGCTTCATTTCAGCCCTCGTCCACTCACTGTAGACAGCTAACCTCGAATCTGTACAATAACACATTTATGTCTAAGTGTGGCAGTAGTAAAAAGCCAAACCAGGTTAGATAGCTCATCCGGTTCCAGCTAATGTCATGACTGGAAGGAGACAACCATCTGTGTGCTTTTGAAGACAATTCAATACTTCAGATGCCATTGATCAAAGCCGAGGCCCTGGGAATTTAGAAAATGTCCTAGGTATTCTAATGTGCACTCAAGGCTGAAAACCACTGACCTCATCCCATCCTTCTAATATACGGCTGAGGGGCTTGGGGCATAGCTCAATGATAGGGTGCTTTTCTAGTATGTGCAAGGTCCTGGCTTCAACCCCCAGTACAAAGAAAGAAAGAAAAGAAAGGAAGGAAGAGAGGAAGGAAGGAAGGAAGGAAGGAAGGAAGGAAGGAAGGAAGGAAGGCAGATAGACAGAAAGAAAGAAAGAAAGAAAGAAAGAAAGAAAGAAAGAAAGAAAGAAAGAAAGAAAGAAAGAAAGAAAGAAGAAAGAGGAAGGAAAGGAGGGAGGGAGGAATGAAGGAAGGAAAAGAGAAATAAAGAGCAAGCTTCTAAATCATTTTGCAGTGGAGGTCATCAGGGTGAAGGATGGTAGAGGTAAACACAGGTAAGTTGGTGCATTTCAAGTCTGGCAAAACTAGGGCTTCAGCGTGTGTGTTTTTCCTTGAGGGGCCCTCTTGGCACCCAGCTGTTTGCAAATGTGGCAGGTCTGCAGAGGACTGGGATGCAAGCTGCGCAGCCTTGGAACACAGGAACTAAAGCCAGCCATTAGCTACGCCAAACAGATCCCTGCATTCCCCACATGGCTTCAATCAGTCATATTGCCCAGAAGTGCCACTTATTGACCAGGGTGAAGCATTGATTGGTTTTGATCATGGTGATGGGAATTCTGATAGCTCACAGACCTCAGCACTCCTGAGAACCCCCAGGGAACACCCTGCCAATGCCCATATCAACTCACCTCTGGTTTACCAAGGTTGGCTCCTTGCTGGATTTCAACCAGTTCAGTAACTTTTTATAGTAGTGCTTTCTCAGGATCAGCAAACTTTGCCCAAGTTTTGATATCAGCAGCATTCTGGGATGCATCAATTTATGCCGAAAATTTCAGGCATTTGGGGCTTTTTTGGTTAGAAACTCTTTGAAGATGTGCTCTTTCCTCTCTCCCCTTCCCCTCATTTCCTTCCCCATCCCTTTTCTGTCTCTTCCAAAGGAAACCCCAGAGCAACCACAACGGAGCAGGGAGGCCCTGCCTGTGAAGCAGGTGATGGGTAATATGGGTCAGTTCCTCCCCTGGGATCTTCCCAGTCTTGCCATTTTTCTCATTCCACAGCACCCACGTGGAATACTTGTTATCCTGTTGCGATTCCATCTGATAAAGCTTGTACCTTTTTGTGGGCAGAAGACCCTCTCCATTCCTCCTTCCACAGTGCTTTCCTTGGGCCTCCACCCTTTGGGCTTTGAGAGTCCTGAGCCAAGCACTTTTGGGGGTTAAGAGACAGTTACAGGGAATAAAGACAAAGGCACAGATTAACCCTTATAGACAGTGTGTCGTTGTCCTGTGTGTCTGACGAAAGAAAAGCAGCAAAGACCTTCATTTTTATACAAGAGGCACAGAGAGATTGAGTAAATTTTGTGGAACACGCAGCTAGTCCATATCAAAGAAAAGCAGCAAAGACCTTCATTTTATACGAGGCACAGAGAGATTGGGTAAATTTGTGGAACATGTAGCTAGTCCATATCAAACCTGGGGTTTGTGCCCAATAGTCTAGAACTTTATTTTCATGCTATGGTTAAGATCCAGCTCTGCATCTGCATAGGTAAGGTGGCCTCTGCAACATCTCATGTCTCCTGACTAGTGATCCCGACCTTAAGGTGGCGTCTGCTGGGTGTCACTTATGAGGGTCAAATTGTACCAGTCCTGGCCTTAGGGGGACTCCTTCAGGGTGCTCCTCTAGCTTTCTTTAGGTGGGACAGCAGTGACTGACCTGGAGCCTAGGGCACATCATGGAAATTGGTGGCAGGAACTGCTTCTGAACAGAGGCTAAAGAGTAAAGTGGGCGGATGAGGAGGCAGAAAGCAGCTTGGGCGTGAGCCCTGTTCCTGGTGTTCTGGTTACTGACCATAGGATGGTGGGTTCCAGGATCATGGCATTCAGGGGCCAGGGAGGTTTGTTTCCTCTATAGAAGCTAGGGAGACAGGAGACTCTGAGGCAGTCTCTCCAGAGTGGCTTTTTTCTTTTCTTTCTTTTCTTTTCTTTTCTTTTTTTTTTTTTTTTTTTTTTTGGTCCATCTAAAAAAGAAATACCATAAGCAAAAATTCCGGCTTGGCTCAGTAGAGCTCACCAGTCCTCTTCTGCCTCAGAAACGTGGTACACCTGGGGCAGGTGTGAATGATTTCTGATCACATTCTTGTGTGATCGGGGTGACATGCCACTCTAGACCACCTGGGTAAGGGTTAGGATGCTGGCAGCAGAGTTCAGGAAACCTGTATAAGGTTGGAGCTGATGGGAAGTCCTCTGAGAATGAGTTATATTAATAGACACCCTGTAGGCAGAACATGGAGATAACAAGCCTACATGACAAGAACAGCCTATGGTACTTTGTCCAACATGTGAACTCTTACATCTCTGGCTACCTGCACAAACACTAGGTCTGGGCTGTACAGAGCCATAGCTCACTTGACAGAGAGGCATTTCTTCATTGTTTTTAACCTGGAAGCACAGGCGGGGGAGTGGGGAAACCAGAGACAGTGACCTCTGCCCAGGCCTTTCTAGCCTACAAGGGACATTCTTTTCTAATCTAGATGTTGTTTGAGTCAGAGTAAGGTTGGGGTCTCCACAAACACACCACTGAAAATATCACAAAGCAGGAACACATACAGACAGCTAATCTTCCACGCGTCATTGCAGGCTCAGCCTGTCTCCAGTGTGCTCAGAGTGCTCACACTCACCCACAGCTGGGTAGCATCAACCCACACAAGGCTCATCTAATAAGGCACTGGACAGCCCATGTCACGTATTGGACACCTTACCCCCCAAGCACTAGTAACCCAGTACCATGGAGTACAGGTCGTTTCCCACTGTAATCATGTAGTTGGTTAGTATACTGTCACTGCCCAAATGTCAACAGCCTAGATTTCATTTCACAATCTGCATCTGTTTCCCCAGGACATGTCACTTTCATGCCATGGTAAAACTGAAAATCCTAAGTGAATATTCTACCTTGGGGACCATCTGTGTGGTTCTGTGTGTTTAATCCTTGCAGGTGGGCAAGGGAGAGTTGGGGCCACAGTCCTAGACGCTGTTACTGGGCCTGGACCAGGGGGTTGAAGAAAAGACACTTTTCCCTCTTGAGTCCTGACTATCTCCTGGTGTCACTCAGCCTCAGCCATGTGTTGTGTGTTCCCCAGGTCAGTACCTCTGCTCGATGCTGTGATCTCCTGGGTCAAGGGCAGTGATAACTCTGCCCGGTAGCTAGGCAGAGCAGCATGTGGGGGCCAGGGCTCACATGTGCACCTGCGTGTGTTTGCAGTGAGGCTGGCCTGCAGTGTGGAGCCAGCCAGGGTGCTTGGCTGGATCTCACTCTTGTCTGGCTTTGGCTTCACAGATCCTTTCCTGACAGGCCTAGAGAGGCCAAAGCACACAGATGGCCATCTGGCTGGCACTTTCCGCACGGCCCAGGCTAGCTCCCAGCTGCTCCTCTCCCACCCCTTTCTGCTTCAGTGGCTCCATGGACTCGGCAAAGGGATGACAGTTGCCAGAGAGGCATTATGGGTGGGACACTGGGATGCATACGACCCAGAGCTGGCTACCTCATCCTAAATCAATACTCTACACATGTCTGTGTGTCCCAGTGCAGAGGACTTCAGGACAGGGCCAAGATTGAGAAGGTTGGATGCTACTCCTAGTGGGAGAATTCCACACATGAGGCAACCTCCAGGGCTCAGCTCATTCTGTTCCCAGGAGACAGGCAGGGATATAGCTCAATTTATCTCTCCATGCATCCATACACTCATCCATCTATCTCTATCCATCCACTCCTCCCACAAACCTTATTGGTATTTATGGCATGCTAGAATTTAGCATAAGGCCTAGCAAGGGTACTAAAATGAATAAGAATTGTTAGACTTGGTTAGTATCAACTTACTTCTCCAGTATAAAAGCTGTAGAGGATGAAGGCAGTTTCTTTAAGCATAGTGTAGTGACCCCATCCTCTGTGGAGTTTCTGGGGAAGGTGAGAGGTAATACACAGAGAAATGAGCTAAAGCAGGACTCAAGGTTTGCTGCCTATGGTCTCTGTGCCCTGGTAGAGTTGCCTGATTTAGCAAACACAATACATTGAGGATAAGTATGTCCTATTGCAATGCTGGGAATTATACAAGTAAAATATGGTGAAAGAGGAACAATGGAACAGGAAGGGTTAAATGGAGTAGAAACTGGGAGGGCAGGGTAGAGGAAAGAGTATGGTGAGGGATAAGCAGCAGTCAAAACTTTAAAAAAAAAAGGCCATATGGAAAACTGCTACTGTAGAAAATTCCTAAAATATATACATATACATATAATATAATACACAAAACAAATTTAAATGGAGTTACACTATAAAGGGCTGGGTACAATCCCTCTCTCAGATACCATAGTCTATTAATAATAAAAAGCCCAGTGCCAGGTATGGGCTACCTCTTTTTGAGTTGTTGGTCAGCAGGGTCTCATAAGACTTCCAAACATTATAGGCTATTGCCATCACTCTTGGCTACCCTCCAGAACTTGATCGTTAAGAACTTGTTGCTAAAGACATCGTCACACACTTGAGTCATAAGATATGGAGGAAACCAAGGTGGTATAGACCAGGAGATTTCATCCCTACTGTGCAGCTTTCATAGAACTAGATTCCATGCATGCTACTGAGGCAAAATGTAATCAACAATCTTACCTAGCGGTGAATTCTGTGATGTACTATGATGATTGTTCTGGCAAGATAGGCCCACTGGTAAGATAGTGGTACAAGTGTTATGGGAGTAACCGATCACTTTCTGATGGGATTTTTTTGTCCTACTCCACAAGACATAGCTACTATCTGGGGTCCTAGTTTAGTTTCTGTTACTGTGATAAAACACTGACCAAAAGCAGCTTGGGAGAGAAAAGGGTTTATTTGGCTTACAGGTTATAATGCATCTTTGAATGAAACCAAAGCAGGAACCTGAGGGTAAGAACTAAAGCAGCGATATAGAGAAATGCTGCCTCCTGGCTTGCTTACTCTGGCTTGCTTACCCTGGCTTGCTTACCCTGGCTTGCTCAGTTATCTTTCTTTGATAGCCCAGGTCCACCTGCTAAAAGGATGGCACTGCCCACCTTTGTAGGCTGGGCCATCCTACGCCAACTGAGAAAATGCCCCCCAGACGTGCCTACAGGACAATCTGATGGAGACAATTCTTCTATTGGGATTCCCTCTTCCTAGCTATGTCAAGGTTTGTATCAAGTTGACAAAAACTAACTGTGACTCCCAGGACCATTAACTGGAACAAAAATGCTGACTTCCTAGGTCATAGGCCCTAGGGAAGAACCTAATACTAGTGTCCTGCCAAATGGACACAGTGATAAACTGACCCCTAAGTTCTTACATTCATATCCATAGATTAGTGCATCTCTCAATCCTCATGAGAGAGGTTTCTTTTTTATAGTAGAGGGCAACTAATACAGAGATCCACAACTGGTCGATGTGCGGTGAATAAAGAGACAGTGGAGTGCTCAGCTCTAAATGGGACATCGGCATCAGACCCCTCCCCCAAAGGCTCAGGGACAATCACAGAAAAGGGGGTGGAGAATTGTAAGAACGAGGGGGAGTAGATGTCTGCAGCAATAAAATGGTGTTTCTCTGAAATGACAGTACCGTGACGTGTATGAACTCACAGCAGCTGGGACTGCATGCCTCCGACCTGCACACGACCAAGTCAGCCCTGAATGCATCAGGAGGGACTCAGGAAGTCCCACCCCTACCTGACATGCTTTGGCAATTGATGTCCAGGGAGGGAGAGACAATTTTCTTCAGAGATGTGGTCCCTATGAAGCTTCTCGTGCTCCAGTACACGGTCCCACATGTGTGCACACGCAGGAAGCACTAAGTGGACTCAGTGTGTTTAAAGAAAAAAAGGAAGGTATAAAGTTGAGAGGGAAAAGTCGGGGGAGAGAGGGTACACATGGGAGGAGAGGGAGTAAGGGGTGGATTTGATCAACCATATGGTATAGATGTGTAAAATTCCCAAACAATAGCTGGGCAGCGGTGGCGCACGCCTTTCATCCCAGCACTCGGGAGGAAAGGCAGGAAGATCTCTGTGAGTTCGAGGCCAGCCTGGTCTACAGAGTGAGTCCCAGGGCAGCCAGGGCTGTTATACAGAGAAACTCTGTCCCCAAAACAAAATAAAACAAACAAAACAAAAATCCCAAACAGTAACAACAAACAAAAAGTTGACAATGTCAACAAATGAATACCCTGCTTTAAAAAACCACCAACAACTAAAAGTTATTGGGTCTTTGCCTGAAATTAATACTAAACTGGGCTCCCCATCAGCCTTCTTCAGCACTAGACACATGGGCCACAGATCCTCTCTCAGATACATCAAGGCCACGAGAGCCAGAAAGCGGGTGGGGGTGGGAATTGGGATGCTGCCATTTCACTGTGGGCACATCTGTCTGTTTCATGCCAATCCCTAGCTCAGTGTCTTCTGTTGGGCAGCCAGAAACCTCCAGAGTCTGTGGAGAAAATCTGGTGATCAAGGAGTCAGACCCCTCCTTGGAGTCCTGGCTCCTCTTACCTCACAGAATAGTTCAGTCCAGACCAATCACTACTTGCCATTACATGGAGGTCCAGAACAGGAAGGCCCAGCATCACCAGGGTCCCCTTTCAAAGAGGTATCCAGTGCCTCGCCTACCTTAGCTCTTCCCCTGCTTCTGTTGGAATCTAGACAGGACCTCAGTGAAGGGGTGGAGGGCAGCTGGGAAAGAGCTTTGCAGAAGCCCCATGGTAGCCTGTGCTGGTGCAAAAGCCCCTTCCCACCTGTTTTTCTGCCCTGTGCTATCTGGGGGACAAGCTTTCTCGGCCTGCACAGTGTACCCTGGGTATAAGAGGGTTATTCTTGGAATTCCCCCCAAATTCTGGCCAAAATGGTCTCAGGGAAGGTAGGGGGCCTTTGTCCAAAAGACTAGTGGTGTGCTTTCAGAAGTATGTCTAGCATGAGATGTCACTGGTTACTTAGAGCAGAGAAAATTTCATATACTAAGAGTCTGATTCGCTACACAGAGGGATGAGGGAGAGCATGAAGCAGGAATCCATATTAACCAAGGATACAGCGAGAGAGGCCCAGCTGAAGGGAGTGAAAACAGTCTTCCTATGGGGATTTCTCGAGCTGCCAGAGTGTGCCTCTCAAATTTCAGACACTAATATCTTGACAAAAGCAAACAAACAAACAAAACTGGATGTGCAGGCAACCTCGAGGGTCTGACAGAAATCTCAATGAGTCCCTGCCTGCTTTGGTTCGTTAAGAAAAAAAAAAATGTGGCTAACAATACTATCTGAGAAAAAATTTCCCTGCAATCTGGATGCCTGTCACCTATTGTTCCTCTGGAAAATGTCTCCTCTTTAAGCGCCCGCATGTTGGCGATCGTTAGGAGGAAAGAGCGCAGCCGAGTTTCCTTTATTTATTTATGTCCCTCTGGCTGAATTCTGATGAAGTACAGCATCTGGCTTCTTGGAAAGATGGCTGGGTGGAGAATTGCGGCCCCAGCTCCACATGCAGAGAGCACAGGCTGGGTCTCAGAGTCCATTACGGTTCTGACTTCCCTGAGGAAGTGTCTCAGGGAAGTGCTACAGTGTCTACAGTGACATCTCTCAGTGTCCCCTGGGGATGTTCTCCTCATGGCGTTCAGGTCAGCCCCCACTCCCAGTCTCCCTGGGCAGACTATTTGTGAAGCTGGGTATCAGTGCTGGAAGCCTGGCTCACGCTGGTGCGGGGCAGGGCTGAAAGAGGGCGCAGGGGCACACTGGTGTCGATCCGAAAGGCAAGATGGTGGCCAGACTAGTGTGGGTTCTAGAAACCTCTTCTCTGAAGAAGGCTTCCAGAGCCCGGGGTTAGTTAGGCTGCAGAAGTAGGTGTGTGAGGGGGTGTTGATGGGTGCAGCCACATTCCTGTCCTGTCTTTTCATCTATATGATTCCAAGGGTGACAGCAGGTGGGGGGTGCTGTGTCCCAAAAGAGAATTTTGTGATGAGACACGAAGAAGAGAGAGGTCCTTCTAGTCTCAGAGGATGTCACTAACATGGCAGTTGGCATGGTGGCTCTGTATTGCAGGGGGGTTTTCTGTCTGGGGACAGGTATGGTGTAGAGGAGAGTGTGTCACTTACTTTTTCAGTCACTGGATGTGTGCTGGGGACTGAGGGCTGGCCAATCCTTGGTGTGCCTGAGATCTCATCAAGTGGGGTGAATGACCAACATCTAAACCAAAAAGAAACGCCCAGGATTCTCCACACTGGGCTGGCAATACGACTACAACATGAACGCTAGTGAGTGGTCCTATGGGTCATGAGGCAAGACCAGATTAGGAGAGACCAAGGCAGGGACAGGTGTACAACCTCTCTCTGGTTGTACAAACCCCTGGCACCAAGATCTCCTCACCCTGTGGGAAGTCGAGGAGATGTCAAAGAAAAGCGGCCAGGTCTGGCTCAGCTGGTAGTGCTTCATCTAGTTCTGGCTAGAAGTGATATGGAAGGACAAAGGTTGGGCAGGGTGGGCACCATGGGCTGGTGGGTATCCTCTCTCCTGGCACAGATGTCTAGCCCAGGCCTAGTGGCAAGGTCTAAGTAGGTATCTTAGAGTGGCTGGAGGCTGTGAGGTCCAGATCTGCCTCTGGTGGGTGGAGAGCAGCAGACCAGCACAGAAGTGGTGAAATGGGCCGTGTGCTCCCGAGGACAGCTGTCCTGCCCCTTCCCCACAGCCCACAAATTTGATAGTGGGAGGGGAGGAGGAAGTCACCAAGTCCCAGGTAGTACCGATGCAAGAGCAAGAGGGTCTGTGCAATCCCTGTGAAGACTTCGATGACATGCTTCACAGAACTAGAAAGAGTGTCCCTAAAAATTCACATGGAAGCATAAAGAACTCCAAACAGCTTACACAACACGGAGCAGAAAGAGCAACGCTGGAGTCATTACAATATCTGTTCTCAAACTACACTGCAGAGTCACAGTAACAAAACCAGCACAGTGTTAGCTCAGCCCCAGATCCACAGACCAATGAGCAGAACTAAGACCCCAGAACAAAAGAAGCCCACACAGATATGGACATCTAGTTTTTTTTCCAAAGGTGCCAAAGTGTACATTAAGAAAAAGAAGCCTTGTTAACAAATGATGCTGGGAAAAGCTGGATAGATACACATAGAAGAATGAAACTAGATCCATTACTCTTATATTGCATGCAAAATCAACTCCAAGTGGGTCTAAAGGGCGGGGCTGTAGATTAGAGGTAGAATGCTTGCTTAGCATGTGCAAAGCTTTGGTTCAACCCCCTGTGCTAGAAGAAGAAGAAGGAGGAGATGGAGGAGAGGAGGAGGAGGAAGGGAAGGGGGAGGAGGAGTAAGAAGAGGAGGAGGAAGGAGAAGTGGAAGAAGAAAGAAAAGATGAGGAGGAATAGGAAAAAGAAGAAAAGAAGAAGGAGGAGGAGGAGGAGAAAGAGGAGGAGGAGGAGGAGGAGGAGGAGGAGAAGGAGGAGAAGGAGAAGGAGAAGGAGAAGAAAAAGAAAGCAAAGATCTTAATGCAAAGACTTGAAACTTGAAAAGCATAAAAGGAAACACTTCAAGATCTATGCACAGGCAAGGGCTCTCTGAACAGAACTCCAATGGTGCAGTAAGCAACAGCATGAATTGCCAAACGGCCTAATTAAACCCATTGCCACCAGCCTTGGATTAAGACTCCCAGTGTGTCTGCCTCAGCATTTGTTTCCATTTCTTTCCCTTAGCGATAGCCAATCCAACAGGGATGAGAGGGAATCTTGATGCAGCTTTGACTTGCGTTTCCCTCATGGCTAAAGATGCTGAGTACTTATTTGAATATGTAGTTTTTGTATACTTAGTAGCCATTCTGTACTTCAGTCTGGGTAGGGAGGTTCCTCAGAAACACTGCAAGTCAAACTTCTTGGAAATGTTACAGCTTTTCTTCTCTGCAGGGTGTTTGTCTTGGGCCCCTGAAGAATGGTGATCATGGACCAGGGAGAGTGAGCAAAGCCGGGATTATTAAAGAGGGAATGTTCTCAATGCCTGATGGAGCTTCTCAGTGGGTTGCCAGGGAAGATGCTGTTTCCCGGTTTTTTTTATAGGCTCAGGTGGGTTCTGATTGGCTGGTGTGTGTATATGCAAAGTAGACAAGAAATAAGGACCAAAAATGAGTGGATGAGTAAAGAGCGTGCTCAAACTGGGAAGGGTTCAGTTTGGATCATTGCTCTGTCCTCAGTTCCTTTGATGGTACCAAGGAAGTTGAGGAGCTGAAAAGAGAAAAATAGCTTATACCCCCTTCTTCATTCTCTGATCACAGCTGGGGACATTCCTTTGTCCATCAGAACTGTCATGTGGTCATATGGTCCTGCAGTACTGCTCCCAAGAAAACACCCAAAGGACTCCCAAGTCACTATACCATAGAGACACCTATGTGACCACGCCGACTGTGGCACTAGTCACAACAATAAGCCTTCGGCACCTACCAATGGATGAATGATAAAGCAAGTGTGGCCATTTGCAGAAAAATGCGTGGAGCTGTGGCTTATCGTGTCCAGAGAATGAAGCCAGGCTCTGAATTACCACGTCACATATTTTCTCTCATGTGTGGAATTTGAGGGGAATTAATGGACGTGAGTGTGAAGTGAGGACATTAGGGGTGTGGAAGGAGGGGATAGGTGGGGTAAGACAGGGATGTAGAGGCAGAGAGAAACATTACATTATACAATTAATGTATGCTAATAATCAAAAGAAATGTTCTAGAACAAAATGAAGGAAGAAAAGGAGGGAGGAAGGGAGGGAAGGAGGAAGGGAGGGAGGATGGAAACAGAATTTCTTACTTGAACAGACAATTCTGAAAGTTTGCCCTGCTGAACATCAGGTCCTGGTGGAGCAGGCCCCATTGGTTGTCTTCCTAATGCCTTTCGCGACTTTCTTTATAAGAGCCTTCTCGGATGTACACCTTCATGGGCTTCAAGTGAGTCAGCCCCAGCCCCAGCTTCTGCTCTTGGGCAGTCCAAGCTCTCATAAATCTTGAACTGCCCACAGTGGACGTTCCCAACTTCGTTCACGACATTCTATGTTTCTCCCCTTCATCATCGTCATCATCATCATCATCATCATCATCATTGTCGTCATCATCATCGTCGTTATTATTGCTTCACTGGGAGTTGAGTGGAGGGCCTTGTACATGCTTGGCAAGCACTCTTTCACTGAGCTACACCCTCGGAAGTTCTCACTCTGTGGCCCAGGCTAGACTTAAACTCCTAATTCTCCAGCTTTCTACCTCTAAAATGCTAGAATGATGGGGGTACATCCCCATGACCAGCATTATTTCCCTTTCCAGTGTCCCTAACACTTCGTAGAGTTAGGCCCAAGTAACTTGGCAAACATTTAGGCCTCAGCAACTTGTTAGCCCATTGAAAAAGCAATATACCCAGACTAAAAGAAAACAGTAAGAATTTAAACTGCATTCCTTTTAAATTACAGACAGGCAAGTGGCATGTTTACTTGTGCTTTTTTAATTTTTTTTTGTTGCTTTATTTTTATTTGTTTGTTGTTGATGTTGGTGGTGCTGTGTGTGTGTGTGTGTGTGTGTGTGTGTGTGTGTGCCTGTTCATGCCATGACCATGGTGTGGAGGCCAGAGGATAACTTGAGGAGTTATCTCTTTCCTTCTAGTCCTGCTCCATCTGCCTTCTTATACAACCCAGGACCACCTGCCCAGGGGATTGCACTGCCCACAGTGGCCTGGGCCCTCCCACATCAGCCATTAATCAAGAAAATGCTCCATAGGGCTGCCTGCAGGCCAATTTGATGGAGGCATTTTCTCAACTGAGGTTACATCTTCCCAAATGACTTTAGCTTGTGCCAAGTTAACAGAAAACTACATAGCAATCAGAACCACCAGGGTAAAGGTCCTAAAGTTGTGGCATCCTCAAAAGTCTATAGTAGGATCCATGGATAGGCAGCATGAAGTCCCTTGAGGTAGTAGTTTGTGTGCTTTTCAACCCACGTCCAGTTGCTGGGTTCCTTTGAAACATCCTTCAGTACCCCTGAATTTGTTGTGACCATCTGGGACACATCAGTGCCGAGTTTGAGCCCCATGAGCCCCACTCCACTAATCATTGCTTTAGGCAGCAGCATGACTACCGAGAGATGGAGAGAAGTCTCTGGTTGGATTATTGAGAAACTTTTCCTTCATGCTATGCAAGTTCTGGTCCTGGTGGCTGCGGAGTCTGTGAAGGGATCAGCCAAGATAACAACCCTGGTCTGCAGAGGGGAAAATGTAGGGTAGCTGGCTTTCATGACATACTTGGATGCTGAGTTCTGGAAGGAACTATCTTCCTATTGTGGGAACTGATGCCTTTCCAGAAATTTCAAGCCCTGAAAAGCTGAATTTCCTGTTGACCTGCACTCGCAAATCTCCTTCCGGGTAATCCAACAAAGTGCTTTTGGGGAACAATTCCTTTTATTCAGAGTCTCTGAAGAAGCCCATGATTCTTGGCTCGCCCTGGATCAGTGCGGTTTGCCAAATTCCCTTCTCTGAGGAAACCTTTTTTTTTCCATAGAACCCAATTATATCTCACAGAACACATGTGTGCCAAAAAACACACTTTTGAAAAGCTGCCTCACATCCCGCCTCATGGCTCTCAGCCCCCACCGGCCTGCAGAAGCCTGTGCACACAGACTCCCACCTCAAAGCACAGAGCCCACATGTGTTTCTGCTCAGTGGGGGAGACTAAATGGAGCCAGATGTACCTGGGCAGCCCACAGCAGAAGCAATGATTTAACATCCTAGGTATGTGGGGATTAGCTTGCCCGAGAGCTCCCATGGAGGGGAGGGCCTCACTGGCTGGTCTGCTAATGGATTCAGCAGAAATGCCTCACAGGCTGGACACAGCATGTAGTATGCGTGTAGTGGTTTATATGACATGTCGTGTGCATGGCATGTTTTGTCCGTGACTATACTGGTGTACATGCCTGGAGTGGTGTGCCTGAGTGCAACCTCCATGAACACAGTGCATATGACAGCTGTGCCCGTGATGGCCATGCTGTGACTGATATATTTTTGATGATTCTGTCAGTGACAGCTGTACGTTGTTCTGGTGACGACTGTCATTGCCTTCTGTAGCTCCTGGGACAGGACCTGCTTTCATTGCTAGTCTCCACCGAGGAACCCTCTGGGGAGTACCCTGCCTGTCTTGTTCTTTCTTAGCCCAAGCCTTAGGTTCCCTGGCCCAGGTGGATCTTTACTGCATGACCGGGCCATTTACTGCATGACTGAGGCCATCCCTCCCCACACACTAGGGCTCCGAGACCACTCAACACGTAATTTTTCAAAAGGCATTCTTTGGGATCCTTTGGTGTGTGGGATGTACCTGAGCTAGGCTTGTGTAGGGATGAGGAGGGCCAGGCCAGCTCTTGCTTATTCCCCGTTTCCAGGAAAAGGGGCTAAACTATCGACTGGCAGTCCTGTATTTTACCGCAGATGAAGTCCTCTCTCTCTGAATCCCTGAAGAGTTGTAGGCTAGTGGAGGGGGTTGGGCCAAGCATGGGGAGATATAGTCCACAGGGTCAGCCATTTATTCTTCCCATTGGCTTTGCCTGGTGTGACCCAGGAAAAAATGGCCTGTCCAATGTATCTGCAAGGCAGTCAGAAAAACACACAAAGCATGCTTCTCAAACTTTGGGTCCCCGGCGAGGAAGCAGGACACAGGCAAGAGCAAAGTACAACCTTGGAGGTAGCCGGTGCTTTATTTGCTCAGCTGTGGTCAAGGCCAATGCTGTCCACCCACACTGGACTGGGCAACGTCACCTGAGAACTGCACTCATTACTCTCAGGGCTAACTAATCTGGGTCTTGTGGTGCCTAATGGCATCGATTGGCATGGATTCAGAAGTGGGTGGCTTCTAGGGACACATGCCATCTACTCCCTCAGGCAGAGTGGACATATGCCTGTGGCCCAGTGCTCTTGACACCCCACAAATATGGCTTCATTTCTCTTGAAATTAAAAGGAGAAAATTAAAAAAGATTGGACCAAACCTTTCAGTAGAACATATTAATTATTTTCATCTCGGCCCTAATGCATTTGCAAAGTAATATTGCTACGTTGTAACAGTTCCATATTTGTACAGGAAGGCCTCACACTGGAGAGGTGCTGCCAAAGTCAGGATGAAGGCGTGAGGTGGCCTGAGGTGGTGACAGGGAACTTTGGAGTTTTATCAGCTTGGATGCCGTAACAGTGTCACCAAACAAGGGGGGGGGGGCAGGGACTGTTAAACAACACACACTTGTTTCATCAGCACCACCCTGGTGGAGCCTGAGAGTACAAGACCAAGGTACTGGTGAGGTTGGTTTCTTCTGAGGCCTTTGTCCTGGGCCTCATAGCAATCCTCTGTCTCTCTCTCTCTCTTTGTATAGCCTGTGTCTGTGTCTGTCTGTGTCTGTGTCTGTGTCTGTGTCTGTCTGTCTGTCTCTCTCTCTCTCTCTCTCTCTCTCTCTCTCTCCCCCAGTGTGTGTGTCCATCTGTCTCTCTCTCTCTCTCTCTCTCTCTCTCTCTCTCTCTCTCTCTCTCTCTCTCTCCCTGTGTGTGTGTCCATCTGTCTGTCTGTCTGTCTGTGTATCCCCTCAGGAAGACACCGGTCGTACTGGATTAAGAGCCACCCTAATGGCTTCATTTTAACATTATCACCTCTTTAAAGACCTTGTTTCTAAGTCCAGTCCCTTCTGGGGTCCTAGGGTTTAGAACTTGAAAGCTTCAACACAGGAATTTGAACTCAGTTCTAAATAAAGTATGTCCACTCATATCCTTCCCCTGAAATTCTCCCTCTCTCTCCCTCCCTCCCTCCCTCCCTCCCTCCCTCCCTCCCTCTCCTGCTCCCCTCTGCTCTCTGCTATTAGAGGTAATACTCTCCAACTCCCTGTTCTCTCTACAGTCCCATGAGTCAGTCGATGTCACAAATGGCTTTCAACAAGCTTGGGCTACCACAAGAGACACAAGGGCTGCTTGTGCTGGGAACGGACTGAGGTCTCTTCCTTTTAGCTGTCGGAGCTTGATCAAGATGGACTTGAGATACTCAGTGTTCTGATTCTAGGGGCCATGAAATGGTGTTGCGAGCAGGTAGAACTCACAGGGTCAAAGAGAGCCCCTTCTCCGTGCTCCACTCCCCCCCCCACACACCATGCACATGCTATGGGGGTGTCTTGACAGTGAAAGGCCTAGATTCCCCAGCATTGAACAGTAGAGGATCCAAGCAGGTCCTGATCGCTGCAATGCTGGGAATTCTTGATGTTTTATTAGGGCTTTGACAGGAGAAGGAGTTTACAGACTCGGGGAGACTGCATGATATTTCCAGTGCCTCTCTCAAACATGGGCAGCTGGTAACTTTGGTGAAATTGGCTTGGATTTCAGATGGGCACTCCAGAGAGTAATCTAAAAATGAAGAAAGGAGAGGAGGGAGAGGAGGAGGAGGGAAGGAGGGGCAGGAAGGGGATAGAGGAAGAAGGGGAAAGAGGAGGAAGAAGAGAAGAAGAGAAGGGGAGGCAGAACGGGAGTGGAAAGAGGAGGAGGAGGAAGAGGAAGAGATGGGGTGACAGGTAAGGTTGTGTCTGAGCTGGATCCCTTTGGTGCTGCTGCCCTGGGGTGGTGATCTGATCTTCTCCAGGCTCTCCAATATGCAGGCACAAACCTTCTCACAGCTCGGTCATCTTGTCCTGGTGAATGGGCCCCAGTACCTTAGTGGGACATAGAGTCTTTGACTTCAGAGTCAGGAGGCATGGTTTCGATCATTCCAGAGCTAAGACACTTGTCCTGGGGTGGGAGGGGCACAGCCATGGAACTGCTCTGGGGTCTGGCGCCCCCACCTGAGGAGGAAAGGGGCTGATGATATACTCTAGCATCTCTCTCTCCCCACTCACCTCCCATACAAAATAAAGTAGTGGGGCTGGAAAGCCAGAGGCCTGTAATCAGCCCTCAGCAGAAGTGTGTTCCATCCTGTGTTAGAGCAGATAGGTCATTGGTCTCGGGGATTACCTGCCCCTGTGTTTCAGTCTCAGAACTGGGGTGGTAAAGACAGACAGACAAGTCCCAGAGGTTCTAAAGTAGGCAGTCTGTTATAAGCCAGGCTTACCTTCTCCCTGAAATAATTTTTTCTTCACCATGAAAGTTGATGATTATTATTTAAAATATATACAGAAAGTACAGCCAAGTGGGAAAAAGGTAGAATTGATCCCAGTAAATCCCCTACCCGGAGACAAGCACTGTTAGCACTGTAGTTGGCCCTTACTCCCTGGACCACTTCCTGTGTGACAGACACAGCAGCTCAGATGCAGGGCAGAGTGGCTGAAGCGTTCTTCTGATCCCTCCCAACCACAGCAAGGTGGTTAGAAGTATCAGTTTTACCCCCTCCTGTGACATCACTCCTTGGTAGCTGAGCCAGGGCTCATAAAGAAGGCCACCCTGTCCTTCAGAACAAGGTCAGCTTTGTCAGCTCTCGGGGTAGCAGGGAAAGTACTTTAGGTAGATGGAAGAAACCAGCTAAGTCCTAAAGGTGAAGGCCAAGTCCATGGCTCCTTCAGCAATGGAGAGCAGCCAGAGCCAATGGATGCATACCAATGGGTTTATGCCTGCGTACCATGCATGTATTGGGATGGGTAGAAGGGAAACAGAAGGGGTGAGCGGGCTGTAGTTAGCCTGACAGGCATGAACTACTATACATAACAGCTCAAGCTTTCTCCCCAAGGCTTCCAGGAGCTATTGACGGTTCATAGGTGTTATATATGTAACATACTCATGTGTGGACATGTGTGCATGAGGGTGCCTGGGTACATGTGTATGCTTGTGGAGTCAGAGGCCCATGACTGGTGTCTTCCTCAATTGGTGTCTAGCTCCTTTTTTGAGGCATGGCCTCTTACTCAATCAGGAGCTCATGAATTCATCAACATCGGTTAGCCACTGAGCTCCAGGGAGCTTAGGCTGGGATTACAGATGCTTGCTGTTGTCCCTGACTTTTTACCTGGGGACTAGGGATCTGAACTCAGATCTGCATGCTCATAAGGCCAGCACTTTACCGACTGAGCCATCTCCCCTGCCCGGACTCTTCAGATACAAATGGATCTTTTAGTGAAACACTAGACTCTGGATGGAGGAATCACAGAGGCCACCATGGGACTCTTGGATCCTCTGACCCTAGCTCACACCCCAGCAAAAGGAGTGGGGTCAAGGTCTGGTGGCTTTGGGAAGGTGACTAGATCCCCAGATGTCCCTGGATTACAATGTCCTTCATAGGGTGATGAAGGGCTGAATACACTAACCCCTAGGCAGGAGGAGATGGAAACAGATTCTAATATAATGGCAGCAGCCTGTGCTCAGTCTCCTCCCTGAAGCTGGGCTCAGCTGTCTGAGGGTACATCTGTTTGCTTCGTCTCCAATGTGAGGAGGGCCCCCCTCATGGCTGGAACTGGGTTGACAATGCGTAAGTCTTCACTCAGGTGTTTTCTAGGATGACTGATGCCATGTGATGTGATCAGCTGAGTTCATTAGGCGCCCTGCCCTTCTACACTGTTCCTTAGGCATCAGGAAACACCAAGTGGAGGGGGGTACACATCTCACAGAAACCTCGGCTGTCAGTGGAGCCTTTATACCAAGGACCAGGACTGGACACGTAGCAGGTGTGCGCAAAAACAGGGTTCAGTCCATGACTGGTCACAAGTGAGGACAAACGTCTGGTGACATATGGGTTGGACTGAGTGAGGGATTGAATGAGTGAATCAGGGTAGATCCTACTGCAGAAAAGCAGAGGGGGTTGAATTTTGCTTGTAATTTTTGTCCTTCATGAGTTGAGGCTGAGTGGTGCAGGCTATCCCAGAAAGGGGCTCCAGGATAGGACTGAATACAGCTTCGCCAGGGACCATGCTTTCCCAGGGTAAAGGGCAGAGAGGGGACCTTCAGCCACCAACATGCAGGATTGAAGCTGGGAGAGTAAGGGTGAAGGAGGTGGGGAAGGAACTGTGAGACCATGGTATGGGTCTGAGAAAATCCGGGCCAGGTTGATGGGGGGGTGTCTCTCGAGGAACTTTGTTCACTAAAAATATACCACCTTAGACATGAGAGCCCATCCAAGAATTCAGGTTATGGATACCTGCCTCAAATGGACACCAGCATCCCGGGAAGCAGCTGAGAGAGGCAGGTGTGGCCTGCCATGAGCACAGTGGGGGACCCAGAGGGCACAGCTAGTGGCTGTCAATCAACTCTGCTCCACAGGAGGCATGGGAGGGAGGAACCTGGCTGCTGTGACAGATCCCACTGTGGAATCCGGCTCTTCTGAGAACCCACTGTCTAAAACACTGCAGGTCCGTCCCTGTGACAGATCCCACTGTGGAATCCGGCTCTTCTGAGAACCCACTGTCTAAAACACTGCAGGTCCGTCCCTGTGACAGATCCCACTGTGGAATCCGGCTCTTCTGAGAACCCATTGTCTAAAACACTGCAGGTCCGTCCCTGTGACAGATCCCACTGTGGAATCCGGCTCTTCTGAGAACCCACTGTCTAAAACACTGCAGGTCCGTCCCTGTGACAGAAAAGGGAATTCTTTGGAGTGCCTCACTGGTGACAAAGTCTCCAGTCTAGGAGAGGGATGTCACCCTCACTGGACACAATAGGAGGTATCCGATCTAATAAAAGTTCAGAGTGTAAATACCTGAACAACCAGAGCCGGAATCCAGAACCAGAACACGAGCAGCCGCCTGAGGGAAGGCTGGGCTCAGACACTCTTCTCTCAGTAGGAAGCTGTGTGTTGTGTGCTGTTGAGTTCACTTCCACAGAGGATTCCTGACTCACCATTGAGTCGTATCCCAATAAACCCACGGTAAATTGAAACTGGTCGGACAGTGCAGTCAACACACCTAGTGTATTGAACACCCCAGCACAGGGCCGTGGCTTGACGCCGTTGCCTGGGATGGCAAGAGTCATCATGCCACTACCAGTCCGGGAGAAGTAGGAAATTAAAACCAGAATTGTGGCTTCTACTGAACGCACATGGTTTCCGCCTTGGCGTAGAGCTGAGAAGCTGTCCATCAAACCGTCCCAAGTTGGGGGCCATTATTTCAAATAAGATGATGGATTGGAAACTAAGCCTGTGAGATCAGGTGAGAAGTTAAGACACGAAAACAAGAGAACCCGTTTCTATAAGAGGAAGAGCTGAAGAAAAGAGAGGTAAGCGTCGGGGAGACTCTGTCCTCAGACGTAGCCGGGCCTGTGTCCCAGCTGCTCATGTTGGGTAGGGTTCAGCTGGAGCTGCCAGGGAAGTACATGTGTGGGGTACTGGGCAGAGGGAGAGCCAGAGAGAGAGATGGACTCAGCTGTGGAAATCCAAACCAGAGGCTGGATACGGTGTGCAATGAGAGTGAGCCGGCACCCAGCAGGCCGTAGAGCTGTGAATGTGGCACAGGAGCCCAAAGCTGAGCCATCTTCGGGGCAGCCTTCCCCTGGTGTGCTTCATAGGATTTCAGAAAGTGTGATGCTGAACTTGATTTGGTACCCCGAGAGACTAAACGGAGGCAGGCGTGGGTGCCGGGCCTTCCGTAAGATGGAGACCACTTACCCAGACTCTTGGCGGATGCAGATGTATACAAGAGAGAAGGGATAAAGGAGGAGGGCCAGGCAGGCCTGTGACCTGCCAGCAAGACATACCCAAGCCTGCGTGAGGTCACGGCCGCAGGGACACTGAGACAGTCATGAAGCTAGCGCTTGTGCAAGACAAAATGAGAAGACAAAGAGAAGGTTCTAGAAGGAAAATGGCTGGATGCAGCCACCTACAGAACCAGAGCTCTTGCCTGATTGTATGAGCAGGCTACAGGTTCAGGGGACAGAACCTATCCCTTCTCCCAGTGGCCCTTTCAAGCCTGGCCCAGGGCCAGCCCTCAGGTGGCATTAGTGAGCCCCCTCCCATGACCCGGCCAGCAGATGAGTTGACACTCTCTCTGTGCCATAAGCTCCTCATGTGACAAGATTGCATTTGGCCACCAGGCTGCGGCCGCGTCTGACTGCCTTTCTTTTGCAGGCGGCAGTGAACCCATTAACTTGGTGCTGTTCTCTGGAGGGTACGACAGGGATTATCTGGCTGCTTTGCCACTTCCTGGCTTTCCAGAGCCACCCCTTTGGGACTCAGTCCAAGGAAGTGAGTGATATCATCATTAGGCATTAGAAATCAGGAATTCCCATTTCCTCCTCCACCGACTGTGTATGTACCCAGGCAAGACTCCTGGAGGAGCAGTGAGCAGAGAGGGGGCAGTGAGCAGTGAGGAGGAGCAGTCTGGGCTTTAGCCTGGGCCTGTGGCTAACCTGGAGTATGTCTCTTCCATCACAGGGCTCTTCTGGTCTGGCACCCTCCAGTATGGTGACAGTATGTGATCCAAACCCATTCCTGAATGGTCCTTGGCCCTTGTTCCCTCCGCTCAGCAGCACCTCTCCCATCCTAGGACACTGTGACTTGTCTTGTGGGAAATGATGGTGATCACCAGATCTACAAAAACTGAACTAATGGTGACCTTTATTCTAGTTTGATTTCTGTGGTTGTGACAAATACCCTGACCACAGGCAACCTTGGGGAAGAAGGGTTTATTTCAGCCCACAATTTCGGATCATAGCCCATCATGGAAGTCAAGGTGGTGGGTACTTAAAATGGCTAGTCACATCAGGTCCACAGTCAAAAGCAGAGTGGGATAAGTGCATTCATGCTTACTACCCAGCTCATTCTCTGCTTGTATACAGTCAAGGCTGCAAAACCGGGTTACGGCTTCCCAAAGTGAGCCGGGTTTTCCTGCATTATTTACTCAAGATAATGTCCCACAGACAAGCTCACACACCAACCTGATCCAGACAATCCCTTTTTTTTTTTTTTTTTTTTTTTTTTTGGTTTTTCAAGACAGGGTTTCTCTGTGTAGCTTTGCGCCTTTCCTGGAACTCACTTGGTAGTCCAGGCTGGCCTCGAACTCACAGAGATCCGCCTGGCTCTGCCTCCCGAGTGCTGGGATTAAAGGCGTGCGCCACCACCGCCCGGCCCTGTGACTCTTTTCTAAGATGATTCTAGATTGTGACAAATTGACAATTAAAGCTAACTCTCACAGCTACCTGTGAGAGTTATGTGAGAGGATGCTGTGGGTCCATCCCCCTGAAACTCGTGGGGAAGTCCACTTACTTATCTTCCTTAAATGGGGCAGATTCTTTGTCCCCAAGCATAGGAAGACATGGGATCTGGGACACTGTGTCTTGTTCCATACATCCTCCATGTCCTGTGTCAGAGACCACCTGTCTGTGTCATAGTAGGGGTGGCTTTCTGGAATCTTACCACCAGACAGAAATGTCGACTTTTCCTGCTTTTTGTAGTTCCATTGTGGTCACACAGACCCTCAGGCTCTTAGGACTAAGGAACCAACACAGCAAGATGCCGATGCCCCCATATGCCAGAGAGTGCTACATGGACAAAGGCAGAACCCGGGAGCCACCTGGGTCTGCGTGGGCTGTGTCCTCACAGGGTAGTAGGATGTCCTCCTACTGCAAATCCTTCCATCACTCCAGCAGTTGGGGTACACAGGAACTCCCCTAAGAGATCCAGGACCTTCACCCAGAGTCCTAGTCAACCCTTGTGCTGTCAAGTCTGTTGATACTTTAAACCAGACTCCAGTGGGAGTATCCAAGACCCATGGATCTACTTTCAATATAGCATTTAGGTTTCAGCAATTCCTCCCCTCGTGGGTCCTTGGGTGGCCATGGGAGTGGGGAACCATGCTTTATGTCTGGTTGGCCATTTCCCAACATTGAGGCAGGCGGATCTCTGAGTTCGAGGCCAGCCCAGTTCTACAGCGTTAGTTCTAGAACAGCCAGGGCTACACAGAGAAGCCCTGTCTCAAAAAACCAAAACCAACCAAACAAACAAAAAGAGGTGGAGTCCTGGGTGGGAGAAGGCTCCGTAATGGAGGTGGGTGCTACAGTTTTGATCTGGCATGTTCTTCAAAGGCCTGTGCATCGAAGATTTGGTCCCCAGGGTAGCACTACTGGGAGATGGTGGCACTTTTATGGGGTGGGACCTAGTAGGTTGTTCCCGGAAGCTGAGCAAAATAAGACACCCCCCAATCCTCTCTCTTTTCCTTTTTCTCCTAGCCATGACTCAAGTGGTTTTGTTCCTTTACATGTTCCCACCACAATGGACTTCCACAGCTCCCAAGTAAGACCTCTAAAGCCATGAGCTAAAAGAAACCTTTGTTCTTTATATGTTTTGTCTCAGGGATTTGTCATAACAGCAGAGGGATAATGGACGCAGTGGACATTCATTGGTAAGGGGTGAGAATGGCATATGTCCAATTTGGCCGGGGCAGCTTCACAAAATTAGGAGGGAGATGTGACACACTGCGTAGCCAGACAGAGGCGAGACCTGTCTGTATGGCTTAGAGATGGTGATGGCAGACGCAGGGTCTCTGCACGAGGACCACTGTTTGCAGACCTCTCACTTTGGGGAACCCACTGAGCTCTGTTGAAGGCTGATGCCTGATGGATAAAAAAGCCTCTCTGCCAAACCTTAGGCCGAAGGCCTCCCCTTTGCAGTGGGTCGGTAGCATTCTTCCTGACAGGCGAAAATTGCCATTCTGTTTCTACCAATGTCCAAAGATTCCAAAAAGCTTCTGCTCAGCTCCAAAGCCAGGAGAGCAGGAGAGAGAAGTATGCGTTCTTGGCCTGGGAAAACCTGGATGTGAGCAGTGGAGAAGGCAAGAGTGCTAATTAAAACCCACCTGGGACTGTGCCAAGTGGGAGAGAGAGAGCTGGGGCCAGGAGCCTGGGCGATGGGAAGGAGGGAGGGCGGTGGTGGTCTATTTATAAGCCACTTCTGGCACTGTCTGCCCAAGTTCTTCCAACCAAGGAAATGCTCCCATCTCTGTCTGAGACGGCATCTGATCACTGTGGTTCTGGTTGAAGACAGTTTTAGCCTTCTGCAGACACACATAAAACCTACACCCGCTGCCCAGTGTGGGGGACAGAGAAGTCCTTTTGAGGACTGCAGACCTCCCTGGGGCATCGAATCCAGGCTGTCCCCAGCACTGGTCTGGTTCAGGTCCCTGAGCCTCTTTTCACACAGGCTCTGCCCTCACCTCACTGTCTGCCTGCTGGACAGAATCCCCCATGCTGGGGGAGGGTCCACCGGGTCCCTTCTCTTCTCTTAGGGCCTGTAGCACACTATTCCTGCCTTTCTGCATTTCCCTCGCTTGGTTTCATTTACTCAGTGTTATACTGATGGCCTCAGGCCTGGTCCCCACTTGCACCTTGCGTATATAATGGCATATTGGAGGTGAGAATAGGAACCAGCTTTCCCTGCTTCCTTTCGATGCTTACACACATGCTTGGCTGGGGAGCCTCCTCTCTCACCCCTCAAGGACATTGAGGTACATTCTGGAACCTCTCAGTCATTTTGAGGAGTAGAAAAAATTCCCCCCTCTGATATGCTGAAGGTCCAGCATGGACCAAGTGCATGCTCTGATCACACCCACATCCAAAGCTTCTTTCCTGACCACATGGGTGGCCTGGAGATGGCTGATTCTGGTATGTTTCTCTTCCTTCCCATCTAATTACAAATTAATTATGTCCCCCTTAAATAAAGATGTTGGTATCCCCAGGTGTGTTGACAGGTTTTTAGATATGTCCTAGAGGTAGAGTTTTCACAGAATTCAGTAAGTTAAAATGTTGACTCTAAGGCCGGGCGTTGGTGGTGCACGCCTTTAATCCCAGCACTCGGGAGGCAGAGCCAGGCGGATCTCTGTGAGTTCGAGGCCAGCCTGGACTACCAAGTGAGTTTCAGGAAAAGGCACAAAGCTACACAGAGAAACCCTGTCTCGAAAAACAAAAAAAAAAAAAAAAAAACAAAAAAAAAAAAAAAAAAAATGTTGACTCTAAAGGGGGCACTGATTCGGGATATCTGACTCCTTGTAGGAAGTGGAAGTGTGGACACGAAGATGGCACAGCAGGAAGACAACATAAAGACCCATAGGGGGAAACAGTATGAGCGGAGTACAGCATCTCCCAGGAAGGATTCTCCTTAGAGCCGTAGTGAGCATAGGCTCAACAGCAGCCTGCCTAGGACCTGTAGCCCCCTGAGTGCTGGAACTGTGCATACATGTTACTTGAGGCCACTCAGTTGCGGGATTTCATTACAGCAGCCAAACGAACAAATGTACATCCATCTTTTCTGTCTGGTTCCCCAGGGCAGGCAAAACAGGATGCTGTGGAGGGAAAGGTGGATGAGTGGGGTGCCCAGATCTCCCATGGCTGTTGTAGTCACTGTTAATTAAGGTAGTCGTCTAAGCCTCCATGTTTGGAGGAGTGCTGTGCTCTTTGGGTCTTCTCACGTCCCACCACAGCCCAGGGCTCTACCAGATGACTTTTGTTCCTGGTTCCTGGCTCTGCGGAGAGCCTGTATCCTCTCTCTACTACAATATGGACCCGTTGACTGCTTGCCTGACCCCATCCCACCACCTATCTTGAGCTCCATTCTCAATGGGCATCCCCCTGCCCTAGTCCTGGATGGAAGACGAACTCTACTAGAGTTCTTTCTGCCACTGTGGGGTGACTTGGGCTCCTGCAATGCAGTGGAGTTACAGTTGGGCAGTGAGGGCCTGGTCTTCCCTCTCCATGGGGACCCCAAGTTCTAGAAGAGCATGCAGGCATGAAGGAAGCAGTTGCCATGGCACTGTGCATGCGTGACAGAGCCCCCCCATATCTCCATGGAAATTCCCTCTCTTTTGCTTAAACAGGTGTGTATGTGGTGGTGAGGATGAGACTGTGCTTCAAGATCTACCTGGAAGGAAGGATTCTGGATGCTTCCTCCTGAGATATTAGAGTCCTGCCACTCATTACCCCCAGAGAATTCATCCCTGACTTGTTTCATAGAAGAACAAGTCCTGTGTGTTTGGGATCAATGACACACTGAACACAGGGTCTCCTTCCCTCTCTCATCACAGCAGCCACTGGGGACAAGGAACCAGTAGGATAGGATGGACCCTCTGTGGGCATTTGGACCCAAGTGGGAGGCTTTGCCATACTGTCATTCAGTTATGGGTCCCAGCTAAGCCATCTAGCCTTTCCTGGCCTCTGCTTTTACCCAGGGATGTATGGCGATAAAGGGAGTACCTGTAACAGCAAGGTAGTACCTGCCACAGTAAGGCCCAGGGATGCACAGCCCGAAGCCTCTGGGTCAGAGGTCAGCCACAAGCCTTTAAGGATGTAGGAGGTATGGAGCTGCCACTCTGACAGATGCTGAGGACTTTCCCAGACCTATCTGTCCCATGTGATTCAGATTATGAACATGTATCTGGATGTACAGGAGCTACCCACACCTGCTCAGGTTGTGAACTAAGGATCAGCAGAAAATGAAAAGGACATGGGTAGTTTAAGACCTGAAGCCACCTGAGAAGGCAACTAACTAATTTAGCCTTTCGAAAGGCCTAGATCTAAATTCTTGTGGGACTTTTGCCATTACACACCCTTCCCACAATTCCAATTTGCCACTTCAACCCAGGACTTTTAAAATTAAGTGATGCGTGCATTTAGCGGTGGGGTACAGAGCCGTCAAAGTGATTCTTAAAGTTCACTAATAGATGACTTTAAAATATTTATTGATTTATTATTGTGCATGTATGTGTGTGTGTGAGTGCCAGTACCCACATGCCAGGGTGCCCGGGTGCCGTGGCACGTGTGTGAAGGTCAGAGAGCAGCTTCTGGGAGCCTCCCCTCCCTTCTTGTTGAGGGAAGCTCTCCCTTGATGTTTCCGCCAAGGTTAGCTGCCTCACAGGCTTCTAGGTGATTCTCCCATCCCCCCTCCCATGTCACAGGAGGAATGCTGGGATTAGAGATCTATGCCACCACACCCAGATGTTTTTAAGTGGGTCACAGAGCTCGAACTTGGGTCATCAGGGCTGCGGAGCAACTGCTTCTACCTGCTGAGCTGTCTTGCTGCCCCGTGTGTCTGCATTTTAAAGGGAACAAAATTATCGTAGACCCCCAGTGTCGACTAAAATTATTTTGATCACATTGTTACTTAAATATATACAAACACAAGAGTAAGTATGAATTCCTTGTGCTTTTAGTTCTTGTGCAGCTATAAAACCCAAACACAATTACCAAATTAAATGCAAACAAAACTACAAAAACCATTAAAATTCAAATTAATGCCATTAATTTAATGTGACAGATGATGTTTTGCCGAAGTGAAATAACCAGTGTCGGGTGTAATAACAGAAGGGTGTCCCAGTTGAAGATCTGCTTGCTATCAGCTGGATTGTCTTGGCAATGGCGCCTGCTGTGCCCTCATTAGTGTTATTATCAATATTATTTTATTTTTCCTGTATTATAATAGATAAGCTTTTAACCACAGACTCAAAATGTTAATGGGCCCATCAACTTCATAAAATACCCCAAAACAGAGTCACTTAGTGCCATGCATATACGTGATGTACTACTGTAATTGATCTACCCCCACCATCCCTTTCTTTTCCCTGTGAACCCCTTCTGTCTAACTGGTCCACCTTGCCAGGCAGTGGTGGCGCACACCTTTAATCCCAGAACTTGGGAGGCAGAGCCAAGCGGATCTCTGTGAGTTCGAAGCCAGCCTGGGCTACAGAGTGAGTTCTAGGAAAGGCGCAAAGCTACACAGAGAAACCCTGTCTCAAAAAAACCAAAACCAAAACAAACAAACAAAAAAATCTAACTGGTCCTCCAGTGGCTATGAAATTGAAGAAAATGATACCCTTTCCCATGGTGACCATTAATAGTCATAAGCTATTCAGGAAGGGGTGAGACCTTGGGGGCACCTCCTCTGTCCATGATAGATGACTGTGTGCCCAGTTTTAACAGCTGTGCCCTAACCGGATGGCAGTCTTCCAAGTCACTCCTTCTCGTCTCTTACATTCTTTCCACCCCTTCTTCTTCAATGTACCCTGGGCCTTGGGGAATGCATGAGACAGTTAACATGTTTTTAAAATGAAAAACAACTACAAAAGCACGTGCTGCTTAGTAAGAAGTTCCTTGCCTGTGCACCAGTCAGTTGTATCTTACAAGTCGTCACCCCAGGGCAGTGTGCACTCAGGCACTGACTGGCAACATGGAGACCTCCAGAAGCTTTGAGCCAGAGCTGGCCAGCATGAGGCCTGCCTGTGCCCCAAGAGTGTTTGATAACTCAGTCCTCGCCTACTTATCTCTGTTTGAACAATCACTAAGCCACTGTTTGTACAGCAGCCTGTGAAATCATTTGGGCTTCCTTTTGTGGAAAAAAAAAAGTGTTAGGTAAACCCAGACACAAAGCTTTAGTCCTATCTGAGGACAACACAATATCTCACTTATGTGTTTAGATTTTTTTCAAATAAAAAAGGTGAAATAAAAAAATTCGAGGAACCCCTGACCCCATGTGTGGTTGATATATTGTGCACCCCAATAAACTTACCTGGGGATCAGAGAACAGAACAGCCAATATATTAAACACAGAGGTTAGGCAGTGGTAGCACATGCCTTTAATCCTAGCATTTGGGAGACAGAGATCCATCCAGATCTCTGTGAGTTCAAGGCCATACTAGAAACAGCCAGACATGGTGACACACACCTTTAATCCCAGCATTTGAGATTTCATGTCTTGCTTGGGGAAGACATATGCCTTTAGTTCTAGGAAGTGATGGCAGGAAGCAGAAAGATGTATAAGGCGTGAGGACCAGGAACTAGAGGCTTTTAAGCTTTTAGGCTTTTAGCAGCAGTTCAGCTGAGATCCATTCCGGTGAAGACTCAGAAGTTTTCAGTCTAAGGATTTGTGGAAACAGGATCAGCTGAGGAGTTGGCGAGGTGAGGTTGGCTGTGGCTTGTTCTGTCTCTCTGATCTTTCAGAATGTACCCCAATAGCTGGCACTGCGTTTTTTGTTTGTTTGTTTGTTTTGTTTTGCTTTTTAATACGATCTTTTAAGATTTGTCTTACACCTGTGCCTCTGAAATCACTGGCAAGACGACAGGAGCTCTGGTCTGAGCTGGAACCTAGGGTTTCTAGTCTAGGGGGTTCTCAGATGCCAGTGTGATAGGTTGACTTCCTCTGCTCACTGCCCAGAGTTCTGCACATTAGTCACTGCCATGCTGATCTCTCTGGACCACTCCATGTGGCCGGAATGACTGCACAGATGGGGTACCCCGAGACCTGGGTACAGAGCTAGTGTATGAGCAGCCGAGGTTATAAAGCAGGGCTGTCTGGTCACAAAGGCACCGCATGACAATGACTCAGTGCTGAGCAGCCGCTACAGTGCTCCCCCAATGCCTTGGCCCATGGAGGCACCCGTGCCCTGGCGACCATGTCTCCTCTTGCTCACATCTTCACATGGTCACAGAACTGGAGAAGGTGGAAGAAAGTCTTGATGCCCCTCACACTCTAGAGACGCCGCCAGTCCACTTCTCTGCTCTGAGGCAATGCTCCCCACCCCAAGTGACGAGGGACAGTATTTGTAGAAACAGGCACAGTCCCTGACAGCCCCGTGCTCCTGGCTAGTGGGCAAGTTCCTATTTATTAATATTTCTTTTTGATATAAATCTATAAGTAGCTCAAATCCCACTTTATGTGCACACTTGCACATAAGTGCAAGAATACATATATACATATACACATGCAAATGCATATGTACTTGTGTACCTGTGTACATCCCTTGGTAATAGCGAATGCCTTCCATAGAATTGGTCTGGGCTGGGAGCACAGGATTTGTGGCTGCCTTCTGTGTCTGAGGCATTGGTTCACTAGGAAGGACTCCAGAAAGCAGCTGTTTCTCAGAAGCCTTGACCTCTGACCTCTCCAATCCTTGGTGTCAGGGAGCCTGTGGTAGGGATTCCTGTCTTATCTGAGAAGCCCCTGCATATTCCATCCCCCTAGAGATCACTCTGGGTTCACTGGATGTATCTGTACATCTGTAGTGTGATAAAATCTGTGATGTGGGGTCTCCCTGGGTTCCAGGTTCATAAGGAAATGCCAAGCTGTCCCAGGGAGGGGGAATGCCTACTCTTGAAGAGCAAGGAAGGTATCTTTAGGGAGGACCCCTTAACACCTCATCCTTCCCATTCAACATCATGTGCCTTTAATGATTTCTTCTAGGGCCCAGTGAAGTGATTGTGAATGCCTTCCTTCGTTTATATGAAACAGAAACATTCCTACTTGACCACCTAACTGGCATGTGGTTCCTGCTTGTGAGACACACGGCATGGATGGACCAGCGGCTCAAACAAAGTCTTTGACATTTTGGTTATCCATGCAACCTTGCTCAGGGCACAGGTTCAACACCCATGATGCTGTTGGAAATAGTGGTGATCAGGAGTTTGGGCATAGAGTCTCCCAGTGCCCACCTATCCGCCATCGCATCCAGGGAGAACCTGGGGACACATGGGTGAGTGCAAGTCCATGTACACTGGATCAGTTGCTAATTGCTGAGTGCTGGGTTTCTGCTCTTTTGAGGTTCCCGACTGATGAGCCCCGCCAGTTACTTCTTTTCTCAGTACTTCCATTGCTTAGATGGGGACTAAATATGTCCACTATAAGGTGATAGTGTGACAGTGCTATTTGGTTCCTGGTGACTACATGACACATCACTCAACATCCGAGGCCCAGAGTACATGCCTTGCCCCAGGGCTGGTACAACCTAGTCCTAGGGTAGAATGACAGGAACCTTGTGTCCTGGCTGCAGAGTCTCCAGGGTGGGCCTTTGCGGGCTGGCAGCTTGCCTCCCTCAGCTCTCTCTGGCCTGAACTCCTCCTCTTCTTACCTACTCTGAAAGTAGATGGCTCCCTCCGGCCTGGAAACCTGGAATCCTGGTCTCCTGCCCAGTGTTCTGTTGAGGGACTTGGGTTGCTTCTGGCAGTGCTCCCTGAGTGAGAGGACTCCCCAAGACCCCACTGACACAGATGTCCACTGCTCCTAATGTGGCCCTTAGGTCACCTTGGAAGTCCTACCTTGAGTGTTGGGCCAGCCAAAGCCACTCCATGCTGGAGTTTGGATGCTTTGATTATGTCCCCTGGAGATCTGTGCTAGAAGCTTGGTCCCCTGTGCTGTGCTGGGGGACAGACAGGTCCAAGAGACAGGTCTCTGGAGATATCTGAGGCCATGGGGCTCCATGCTTGGGAGAGGACTGAGGCTGTTTTCTTGGAATGCAGTGGGTCTCCCAGGGTTGAGTGAGTTCTTGAGAGGACTGGTTGTTATGCAATGAGGCCACACCAGGGACTTGATGTATTCTCCCATGGTTGGCTCCCTGGAACGATTCTCATTCTCCGTCCTGAAACAGAGTTCAGATCCATCATGAGAAAGAAAAGCTATGCTGTTTCAACCTTCCTGCCAGAAGGAAGGCCTTCATGGGCCTACAAACCTCTCTTCTCCATATATTCCTGGGATTACACTCAGGCATTTCATTACAGCAACGTAAAACACCCCACCACAGGCCCCATGCCACTTCCTGCCTTAGTTTCTCTTCTCAACACAGGCTTGAGCTGCCTACTACAAAAATCTAGGTGACAGCAGAATCCCAGTTTAATGTGGGAACTCACTCAGCTGTCACCCAGCTTGACCCTGAGGTCCTAACAGGCTCTCCTCTGGCAGTCTCAGACCCTGCTTCTGCAGGAGAGTTAATCCACCCTGGACTCTAGATTCTGGAGGCTACACCCCAGAACCTGACTGCCTTTGGGGCTCCAGCTCAGGTGATACTGCTGGTCAGGTGATGACCTGGTCGCCTCTCATCAGATGATACCTCGCATTAGATGGTCCCTCTGGTCAGGCAACAATACCTCTTGTCAAAGCAAAAGGAAGGAAGGCTTCCCTGGGCTTGTCGAACTCATGCCTAGTGCCGTGACAGGAACCTCTTGTCCTCAGGCAGCCAGCGTCCCTGGACAGTGAATGTCATGGTCTCCGAGTCTTAAATAAAAATGGAAAAGCCAGGTGGTGGCTCTGACTCTTTCCCTGGCCATGTCTTTGATGCCTCTAGACTATGGGGACACAGATGAGAGATGAAGCTAGTGTCAGGGACCAATTGTGTGAGCCACTGGCCTGATGACTGAAGCTGGGCAAGGGACAAATGGCAGCTGCCCATCCCTTGGTCCCCAAGTATTCATTCCTGGGTATGGCTGATGCAGGCAGGGTTTGGGTTTCACATGCCTGGAGAGAATCCATCATCAAAGTTCATTCCTTCATACTGTCTTAGCACAGCTACAAGACCATAGAAAATTGTGTTTATGAATCTTGTTCCATGTTTACTGGCAGCACTGTCTAGGGGATCCACAAAGTCAACATGGAGTCTCTGGGTCACCAGGTCTAGCCAGGAGCTTAAGAACAAGGGAGCTGGAGTGAGCTGTGTGTCAGACCAAGTGACAAATGGGTGTGAGGACGACACGGGTCTCCCAGGACTGTGGGTTCCTGTAAGCAGAAGTATACACTGAACGTGACCTTGGGCAGCATGAAGGCCCCAGTGATCTTGAGAAAGCCTGAATAGAACGGGTTCCAGAGAGAAGGAAGACAGAGAGTTCTCACTAGAGATAGCAGCCAGACAGCTGTTTGTAGACATTCTTCTCTGAATGTGAATTCTGTTTCCAAGTTAAGGAAGCAGTTTTGTAAGGCTTTATAGACAAATATTGATTTAGATCCCTCCCATATTAGCTCAGTTCATCAGGGACATGGTAAAGCAGTTAGTATTTCATTCACCTGTTACCAGATGAGGAAAATGAGACACAGAGAAGCTAAGTAACTTGTCTAAGGTTACCCAGCAACTAGGGGCCAAGCTGGGAGTCAAACCTCTATGAAATGGCTCTGAGCCATCATGCCCTCATGTTATGGGCATAGCTATGCCTGGTAGGAATTTAGGAAGAGAGAGATTGTTGATATGACTATAGCAAAAGTGTTCTTGAGAGAAGAAAGGCAGGATTGCATGGTGGGTAAGTGGCATGGTAGTTTCTGGTTGCAAGCAGGTCATGTGGGGCCAGGAAGCTATGGATGGCTTGTAGGGGAGAAGATTGGTGAGCACAGAGGCACGGGGCCATCGCTGGTGATGGAGTTCGCCTGAGAAAGAGGGACCCGGGTACAACTGGAATCCTTCAAACCTTCCCTGGGTCTAAAAATGAAGTCTCCAGGCTGCTTCCATCCAGAACTTGTCCTGGCCACCCTCATGGCCATGAGTGGATGGCGGAGGTCAGGCTTTGCTGGGAACAGTAAGAGACTAGTTTTACTTCTTTTCAGACAGCTGTGCTAAGAAAGATCCAGGTTCTGGGCCACAGTCTTCGAGTGCCTGTTGGGTTGTGGCAGGCAGTGAGGGCTGGCTGCTTGGGAGAGGCCCACTGTGGGTGAGTCTTGGAATGCTCTGTCTGGGGTCCAGAGCAGAGTGGGCAGAGCTTCTGTGCTCACTGGTACACTGTGTGGGCTAGCCTGCGTTTACACAAGTGTAGCTGAACAAATCAGCATGCAGATGAATTATTTATCCAAGGCCAGCCAAGGAAGAAGCCCACAGCTTGGGCACCTCATTGGTCTTCGTAGAACATCTGCTACGTTGCATGTCTGGGTGGGTAGGATGGTGGAGGTCATTAGATTGTTAGAGGTCTGTTGTAAATAACACAGGAAGGCATTTTCTTCCTGTTTAGATTATCTTTTGCTTTTATATTTTATGTTTATATTTTAAAATATATGATATTAAATACATTATATTAAACTGAATATATTCAAGAGTACAGCTCACTCTTTACCTGGGATGGGGGTTTGGAGAGGGGACAGCTTAGGAATGAGACATGCAAAGCAGGACTTCAGGCACCTGGGTCTTCAATAGCTCTACAGGCTGGAAGCCTTTGAGTCTGAATTGTACCATGGGGCCATGTCCCCATAAAGAGGAAGATGAGCATTAGCTGTGACCGGAGTGGGGCATTCCCTCCTGTCCAGTGGGGAGTCAGGCAGGCTGGGCCACTTGGAGCCAAGAACTCTAAACTCTGGAGGTAATGACAACCTAGGCTGGTCATCAATGTCTCCTGGCATTTATCCTCGCTTCTACCCATGGGGAAAGCAGTGGAGATGAAGACAATGGCCCAGATTCTCTGAGGAACGGGGTACCCTGTAAGCAGAGAACATCTTCCTAGACTTCTGGTCACGGGTGTGGGTGGCCCAGAGAACAGACAGATCTTCCACATTCCAGATACCTAGACAAGAGGATACTGACCTTTCTTTCCCTGGGGCCAGAAGTTCTACAAGCCATCCTGGGGGAACAGAGCCAATGAGATGTACCCAAACAATGGCTGTGTCCCCTGGAAGCTGAATTCGGGTTCTCAGGGCACCTCCTCTTGTACCACACACCTTCTTCTATGATTTTCCCCATAGCCACTTTATAGCTGAAGACACAATCTGGCAGTACCTCTCGGGAAGGAGGAGGCTGTGTTGATCTGTAAATGACCTCCAAGGATTGCAACCAACCAGGATGAAAGCAAATCCCTGCCATTCCAGTACTAGGCAATGAGAAAGGGGGGTGAGTGCTACAAGTATTGGGGATTGGGGATGACTTACATAGTCCTCAAGCAGTGGTTCTCAACCTTCCTAATGCTGTGACCCCTGAAACAGCTCCTCATGTTGTGGTGACCCCCCAACCATAAAATTATTTTTGCTGCTACTTCATAACCATAATTTTGCCATGGTTAGGAATTGTAATGTAAATATTTCTAGAAATAGAGAGTTGTCCGAAGGGCCATGACCCCCCAGGTTGAGGAAACCACTGTGCTCAAGGCCAATGCACTGTGTAACCCACGGGGCTGTAGCATGGAAAGAATCCCCTGCAGGAGATGGACAGTTCTCAACCTGCACAACAGTACCTGTCAGCCTCACCTCTACAGGTTACACATACACGATCTACCCCTGTCTGAGCTTTCTTGAATGAATAATGTGTGCGAAGACCGATTTGTTGAGTAACGGAATCCTTCTGTGAACAGCTGTGCTTTTGAACTACTACGGTTAGACAGTTAATTCTGTCAGCTGCAAGTGACAGGATCCTAACTCCAACTGGCTTTAGACACATGCATTCGTTATTACAAGAAACTGAAACACCTGGGTCCCAGTACCCTTGTTTGGTAAAATACATCCCCGTTTGTCACCTGCCCCGGTGCCATCAATTAAGTGCTGATTTAAAGGCTTTGTCTTCCTCAGAAGAGTCACAGTTGTGCATACCCAGGGCGACCCCAGTCATCACTCTCCTGATTTCTTCTCCGAGGGTTTGGCATGGTCAAGTACAGCTAGAAAATGCCATGCTTTGGCTTTTTTGTTGACAGACCAGCACACCAAGGCCCCCCAAAAGCCCTGAGCCCGCCTTTGGAGCTTCATTTGGCTCAGGATTTGCCTCCACCGATGGATTGCCCACAGCCTGAGGAGGGTTGGCCACTTCCTGAGAGCCGAAGACATCCTGCCTGGGATTCTGTCACACGCCTTCTGGGTTGTAACCAGGTGATGCAGCATTTCCTCCTTCTATACTGGACCTTAGCTGGGCCCTGGTGACCCATGTAGGTTTTGTGAACCAGACAGCACCCCCAAATGGGTCAGTGCAGTGGAGAGGCACCTTCATGACCCCCTCTGGATCAGGGAACCTTATCTGGAATGGGGGTCGCCTTTTCCCCGGCACTCCATTGGTTGAAAGCCAACTGAGAGAGTGTACAAGTGATCTGCTGATGTAAGAGCCACACAGACCTGGACCCTAGCAACTGGTCATGCCTGAGACCTGACCTCTAGAGAGAAACAGTGTGGGGACAGGGGCAGGACCAACCAGTGCCCCGGATTCCTAGCAGATCATCACCTTGGTTCTCGATGAATTCCTAGGGATTGGCACAGTGATGGCATCTGCTTCTCCTGGGCATGGTAGGAGCCTTGGCTTTGGCCATGGGCTTGAATAACCTGCCCCCTTTCTTCTGTGCCTCTGTTTCTTCATATGTAAAGAGGATGAGTGTAGCTCCCTGGTTTGGCTGTGGCAATGCCATCCCCTTGCTCAGGTGAGGAGAGTGGGCTATTCCTTGCAGAGGCTTGGGGAGATCTCTAGGAAGCCAAGAACATAGGCTTGACATCCAACAGGCCTGGGTTCAAAACCTGGGGTATTCGCTGACCTGCTGGGTAACTTTAAGCGCCTTACACAACCTTTCTGAACTTCTTGACTGTGAATCCCAGCATCTAAGTGCTTAGTGGAGCAGGCAGCCTCACCTCCTTGGATTCCAGTTGGTGGGATCAAGCAAATCAAGACAGGGGGAGGCCTCAGAGCCACCTTGGCAGGCAGTAAGCGCTTAGTGAACAGTCATTTCCTCCTTCCTCTGTCCCTGGGGTCCAGCTCATGTCCCTTCCTTCCATCCCATCTTCTAGTCCTTTCTCTCCCTGCCTCCCTTCTTCCTCCTGTGCATCTCTCTCTTCCCTTCCCCCACTGCTCTCTCCCTTTATATCACAGGTTAGCACCTTCATATCCTGGGCTAGCATCCCTCACCCCCCCCCCACCATGCCCTTGGCTGTGACCAGCTTGTGGGGGATACTTGTGACCTGAGCTGGGAGGCCAGGCCCTGGACTACCACCTTTAGCTTGAGCCCTCCCTCCATCACCCCTGCCCATACACTCAGGGGACAGCCATTTGAGATCTGTCTTTCTACACTAGCCACTACACTACACTACTTTCAGCCCCCAACCCCACCCCAGTCGGCAGATAAATCTGTTCCCTGCACAAAACATTTGTCATTTACATGAAGGGTCCTCCATGGGAGCCTTTCAGACTGTAACTACACACTAAATCCCTGCCTACCAGGGAGAGGGAAGCTTGGAGGAGACGGAGGGGGCAGCAAATTCTGCTCAGGAATGGTAGTGACAGTCCCCTCACTCTCCTCAGGCACAGAGACAACAGAGCATGCTGGAGCCTGAAATCCAGAAGGAAAGGAGCTCCCAGGTTCCTGCCTGGAAACTGAACCTCACCTGGGCCTGATGATGCACTCCCAGCGCTCTTCTTTCTGTGATCCATCTCTCTGTGCTGAGCTTTCCCAAGCCAAGTTGGGGGGGAAAAACTACTCCCCATTAGGAGAATAAAAATGTGCTGTTTTAGTAGATAATAATATTTTTATGATGGTTTTCTGCAACACCCGGCCAGCACCTGAGCACGCGGGCTGTTGGGGAACCGTGTAGAAAGTGCTTTGCCAGCTGTGACTGCAGTTGGGCCTGGGCTGTGACCCTGGCCCTCCCTCCACTGCAACCTGAGGAGCTTCCTGTCTGCAGACTCCTGAGGGGGCTGTGCTGGGAGCTGCCTCACACAGGGCTCCAGGTCCCATTTTTCCCACATCCTGCTGAGAACATGCATTAGCCACACATTTTTCAGGAGCCAAGGCAAATCACCTGCTCACAGGCAGGCACCAGTATGTAAGACAAGATGGCTGCTGGCCCTTGCTGGGCTCCAGGAAGATGGTGGAGACACCACCCTGGGCAGGAAGGAGAAGCAGGACTCTTGAGACACGACACCCTGAATGCAAAATCGGCAGTCAGCTTGGAAATAGTCCCCTTCTGATGTGTGAAGGTATGCACATGCATATATGTGTGCAGATATGTGCAACATGTGTGTAGATGTTTATGTGGGTTTAGTGCACATGCAAATGAGTACATGTGAGCACACATGTAAGCATCTTCAATTGCTCTGCACCTTGTCTTTGGAGACAGGGTCTCTCATGGAACCGGGAGCTGGCTATTGAGCTCCAGGAATACATGTCTCTGCTTCCCTAGCTCTGGGCTTCCAGACACATGGTGGTGTTCTCAACTTTTGTTGTGAATGCTGGGGATCTGAACTCAGATCCTTAAGCTTGCAGAGTTAAGTACTTCCAAGGATCCATCTCCCCAGCCCCTTGACACAAGTAGATCTTGTTGAAGACATTACAGCTGTTTTCTGTTCATCGTCTAACTGGGACGTTTGGACAGACAAATGCACAGAGTCTGGAGACAGTCTGGCCCAATGCCTCAGACTGAACCTACCTGCTTGACCCACTCTAGATACGCAACACATACACAGAGGCCGCCCACTCCGCCATTCCCACCCTTGTAATCTCCATCCTGACTTCATAGGCAAGGCTGGGGCTTCTTGATGGTTTTTAGCAGCGCTCTTACCCTTCGAGGAAGTCACAAAACAAGACAGAATCCACTAACAAGAGTTTTATTAAGACAAGGAGAAAGGGATAGATGTGATCAGGCCTGCTAAAAGGACACGTGTAGGAGAAAGGGGGGCAGGGAGACATGGGACCTGCTTTTTAAGGGCCACCCTGCACGTGCGCACACAGGCCCACGTGGCTACTCCACGCATGCGCATAGATCACGTGGTCACACCACGAGCGATTCCGTGACCAAGCAGAGCATCCGGGGCATGCACAACCATGGGGGTGTGGCTGGAATTCCTATCACTTCTGCCAACCAAGTCTCACATGGATGGAATCGTACATCCATGTCATCTTTTGTGTCTGGTTTCTGTCACTCAGTCCTTATATTTATCATATTCTTCAGTGTGCCTGCCTCCAATGATACGTGGTTCATTTTCACTGCTGTATGGTATTTCATTGTGTGGAGATTCCAAAGCCAATGCATTGGTGGGTGAGCATGCATTGGTGGGTGAGCATTGGTACGGCTTCAAATTTTAGACTATTCTGGAGAAAGTGTTAGAACATTCTTGTGTTTCCCCGTGGTGTGTTGGGGAGGGGGTGGTGGTGTAGTGTATACCCATGTGTGAGAGAAGATGCTCTCAGAGGACAGAGGAAGACCTTGGGTGTTCTGCTCTCACTTCCTGTCCTGATTCCTTGAGACAGGGTCTCTTGCTGGGCCTGGATCTATGCTGTCAGCCACCAAACCTCAACAGCCCTCCTGCCTCCACTGCCTACAATGCCGGGCTTACAGAACTCAGGTCCTCATGATTTTGTGTCAAGAATTCTGACCCACTGAGCCTTCTCCCCACCCCCTAATTATTCATTTGTACCTGTGTGCATATCTGAGAGACACATGACACTCAAGCAGGGACACGACGCATTACGGGCTGGTGACAGCTTTCCAAAGTAGCCACACTAGTAGCTAGTTCTGGTCCTCAGACACATGGATGTGGCAGAGAGCCCTCATTTGTGAATCAGTGCCTGCAGTTCTGTGCTATAAATCTTATGCTGACGATAGAAACGGAAGTGTTTCCCTCTGGAAGCAAGCTTATACGTGTGCATCTGATTTCTGCAAATTCCCAGACTCTGTGGACTCACGAGACAATTCTGTAGCCGACTGACCAAGGCATAGATAGACCTCAGCGCTCCTTGCCTCTGAGGGCTGCTGGGTGTCCAAATGTAGGTCTCTGAACCCTGCTCTCCTGCCTCAGTGAAACCCACCCTTGTCCTGAGGGAGCTGGGGTCTCACAGGGCAACCCTCAGCCGAAGCAGCAACACATTCAACAGCCCAAGATGCAGTGGGGCTTGGAAGCCCCCAACTTTCCTCTCAGCAGCTTTGAACCCCCCTACCCCCCCCCCCCCCGACATCACCACCAACAAGCAGGTCTCCAAGGAGTCAGGCGAACCTTTTCCATCTCATAAAAATGAGGCACAATGTCACCTCTGTTGGCCTGGGAATATGGGGGAGGAAGGATTAAGTCAGTGGCCTTGTTCCCTGAGTGCTGGTGGCCGCCCACCTTGGCAGTTTCCTGCAAACTGTATTAAAGCCTCCCTCTGTGCTGAGCCGCCCCACCCCCAGCGCTGGAGAGAGCTGGAAAAGGCTTCTACCGCTGCCCAGACGCTGAGGGGCCACCTGAGGGGGTGGGGTCCCACTTCAGAACTACCCAGTGCAGCTCCCAGGTCTGTCTGGCTCCTGAGTCCTGCCATGCTCCTCTGTGTCTTCCCCTACCTCCATCACTTCTCTCTCTGCCTTAAAATGAGTGCTCAGCCTTAGTGCCTGGGGTAGTGAACTAGAGCTCCCCAGCTAGCCCTGCTCCTCTCTTCTCTATAGCAATACCATGGACTCGGGCACAGCTACCATGCTGTCCCTTCATGGTGCCTCAGGCTTCACCATCTAATTAGCTGGGTTGCTGGGTCTCAGATTCTTCTAGGTTGGCTTTCACAGAAGATGAATGGGTCCGTGTGGGCTGTGGTGGGAAACTGGTTTTCTGAAAAAGCCACCGTCCCCTCAACACAGTCATCCTTCAGAGATTACAACTTAGGGCTCACTCCAGCCCTGCTTGCGACCCACTTCCCACTCCCAGGTTTGGGGTGGAGGTGCCCTTCAGTCCCTGCAGTTGACAAAGCACACATAACAAAATAACTGTTTATTTTAGGGGCACCACAAATGAACTATTCACAATGCCAGGACTTTTACAGATATGTTACCTTTAACCCTTGCATTAACCTGGATAATTTAGGGGTGTGCATCTGCATGTTCCTGGGTCGCCAGCGACCACTGTATTGGAAATGCATGCCTGGAACAATTTCACATGTATAAAGTTCTGTGGGATTGGGCTGTGTGGCAGAGTGAGAACAGTGTGCCTGTCTAGGCAGAGTTCCATCCATGCTGGGAATGTCCATTAACTTCCTCGGGTAGGTTACACATGATCAGGCAGAGTATAGAGGCAGGTAGCTTTCCACGGGGATGAGGAACTGAGACCGCCTGTGTGTGTGTGTGTGTGTGTGTGTGTGTGTGTGTGTGTGAGAGAGAGAGAGAGAGAGAGAGAGAGAGAGAGAGAGAGAGAGAGAGAGAGAGAGAGAATGAGAGAAACCAGAGCTTGCCAAGTAGGCTGGGCTGGCTCAAAAAAATCTACCTGGCTCAGCTTCCCCAGCACTGGGATCATAGGTACATACTGCTGTGCCCACCTTTTTTTGTGGGTGCTGGGGATCCAAACTCAAGTCCGCATGCTTGATCCAAAAGCACTTTATCCACTGAGCCCCCTCCTAGGATTGCCCCCCCTTCCCTTCCCGCTCTTTTGGCCTCTTGCTCCTCTGGGGACTTGAGGCGCATTGCACTAACCTTTCCTCCCCTTCTGCTTCTCGTGATGAGGTGACTGACAAAACCCACAGAGAAGCAGAGTTGATAGCAAAGGTCTCAGGCTCCTCCCAGATCTGCTCCTCACAATCTGTGTGTGACTCATGGGCACGGTGTGTTTGAGAAGCCTAGGGAGACACCTCACTGTGCAATATATCCTGTGTCCTACAATGCCAGCTCTTCCAGGAGACCACATCATGGCCCCAACAAATGTATGTGGTAGAGCCATCCACCAGCACCAGTCCCCGGAGCTGAGACATGCTCTCTAGAGATTCAGTGCACATTTCTCTAAGGTCAGAGCCAGAAAGACACTGAGACATGAAATAGTCCCCATTGCTCATCTTGTAGCTCTAAGAAAGAGAACAGCTTGTCCAAAATTACACAATGGAGCCAGAGCATAACCACGGTGCCACAGCACAAGTTTCTACTGGGCCATCCTTATAGCAAAGACAAAAGTGTGGTGCCTTGGAGGGAGGGTCAGCGGCTAAGGTCTATCCTGCCTCAAGGTCGTGTGTGTGTGTGTGTGTGTGTGTGTATGTGTGTGTGTGTGTGTGTGTGTGTATGTGTGTTTCCATGTGTAGTCAAGGGGAGGAGTAGAGCTTCCCTCCAGGTGGGGCTGGGGGAATACCCATACTCTTATCTAACTAAAGCAAAGCATTGTTTGCCCAGCCAGGTCTGACCAGCTGTATTCATTACTTGTCTTTTTGCTTTAACAAAATACTTGGCTGGAAGGTTTGTTTGGCTCCCAGTTTAAAGAGTACAGCCCATCAGGGAAGTCCTGGAGGCAGGCATGCGAAGGGGCTGGTCACATGGTGTCCACACTCAGAAACCAGGAAGAGAATGTTGCAACTCAACTTCCTTTCTCCTTTTCGTTCAGGCCAGGATCCTAGGCCATGGAATGCGATGCCGCGGATCCCACCTTTGGTGTGAGCCTTCCCACCTCTGCTAACCCGATCTAGAAACTCACCCACAGACGTGTCCAGAGTTTGGGCTCCATGGTGATTCTGGAGACTATCAAACTGACAATCAAGATTAACCATGAATCATACCAAAGTGTGATCCACCAGGCGATCCCCTTCCCCTGAGTCTTCTTCCCATGGTATTTCATGAGCAGCTTCTACTAAAAGGGTGATGCATGAGGTCAGAGCAGTGGCAGAGGTTGGAGAGAGGTGGTGGAGGGCTTTGCATGCCGTTGCTATCATTTTGTTCTGAGTGGAACGAGGAACCGGTGCAGGGAGCTGAGCGGGGGAAGGCAGTGTTCTTGAGGACTTGTCTGGATTCTGAGACGGTAATAGCCTGAGAGGGAGATCAAGTGGACACAGATGGGCCAGCTGGCAAACTCCTGCAAAAGTCCTAGCCGCCAGTCAATGCGGGCTGAGGCAGGAGTACGGATCGCTGTTAAGGACTATCGGGAAGTCAACGGTGGCGTAGGAGTGGAATTTACAGCTGAAGTCCAGAGTATAAATCATCAAGCCACAGATGGAATGTGACGTTCTAAGATGGGGGCTGTTCTCAACACATCCCTGAAATGTCCGAGTACTCAGAGTAGACTCAGAATAAAGGAAATGTGATGACGGGGCAGAGCTCTATCAGCCTTGTCATCTTCTCCCCAGCTTCACCACCCTGAAGGTCCCTCTCCCGCTACTCTGCCCTTTGACCCAGGTGTGGGTTAGTTTCCATTGGCAGCCAAAGAGTGGAGGTGAACACACCCTCCTTCTGAATTCCTGGGGGTGATGGGGAAAATATAGGGATCCTGTGTGTGGGAAGGGGGTTCAGGCAAGTTCATTTTGTTTGCCCAGTACCACGAGCCACATCATCAGACTTCAGGGATACAGAGGCATCCACCAGACCTTGGACTATACAGTGAAAGTTAGATTTTTAACTCACAGTATCAATACTGAGAAACCCAAACACACTGTTGAGAGGTTCCCCCCACCCCCAGTTTTTTGGATCTCAAATTTCAGTATCATTGCTGGTATACAGACTGGCAGTTAACCTTTGCAATTAGTCCTGTGATCTCACTGTACTTGTTTCCTAGTTTCAGGGTTCCCCCCCCTCTTCTTCTTCTTCTTCTTCTTCTTCTTCTTCTTCTTCTTCTTCTTCTTCTTCTTTTTTGTAAATAATCTGAGGTTTTCTTCACAGCCAATCATGCCGCTGGGAATGGTGACACTTGCATTTCTTCCTTTATGGTGTATATGCATTTTGTTCATTTTTCTTTTTCTTATTAGAGCAGCCATGACTTTGGGTTCAACACTGAGTAGGAATGCGGAGGAAGAGATGCTGGCTTTGCTCTGAGTCTTAGGAAGAACACAGTCCAGTTTCTCAGCATCCAGTCTAGTGCTGACATTCTTTATCACATGGAGGATCCCTAGGTGGCTGAACCAATTTTGCTTTTCTGTTTTCAAATCCCAAATGGCTGTTGACTTTTAAAGATGATTTTTGCCTCCTTTGGCACACTGTAAATGTTCTCCTCTCTATTTGCATAGTAGGTTCCACTGAGTTTTCGAGTGCTGAATTAGCCCTAGGTGTTTGGATTAGTTGGTTGTGGCCTATGGTTCTTTTTATGAGTCACTGGTTTGGCTTGGTGATTTCTTGCTGCTTTCTACATTCATGTTCGTAAAGACATGGACACTGATCTGACATGTTCTTTTCTTAAAATGTGTTTGTCTGAAGTTGGTATTTCAGGGGCAGTGCTGGCCTATGGAACCAGATGGGGAATCTTCTAGTCTGTTTTATTTCTGAGGAAGACTGCAGGACTGGCACTGCTCTGCCCAGGTGCTGGGAGAATGTGCCAGTCGAACCCACTGGGCGGGGATTTTCTTTTTTGGAGACATTGAATTTTTTTTATTTTACGTGTGTGTGTGTGTGTGTGTGTGTGTGTGTGTGTGTGTGTATGTGTACATATACAGATAGATAGATAGATAGATAGATAGATAGATAGATAGATAGATAGACAGACATGAGGCTATTTAGGTCATCTACTTCTCATTATATGAATTTTGCTAATTTCAGGTTAATTATTAAACTCAAGGGTATAGAAAATTTTGGATTTTGTTCTAACCTTTTTCGTATTATACATTGAATGTCCAAGGGATGAGTAGTGATGAAACCTCTTTGGTTTCT
Organism: Peromyscus eremicus; assembly: GCF_949786415.1. NCBI lineage: Eukaryota > Metazoa > Chordata > Mammalia > Rodentia > Cricetidae > Peromyscus > Peromyscus eremicus. Next base: position 82,156,798 of record NC_081425.1, read on the forward strand.
GGTGTTGATAATTTGCGAGTTCTCTTTCTCTCCTTTTTCCTTGGTTCATCAGACTCTATAAGTATTCTTATTATTGATTGTTTTCAAAGAACCAGCTTTTGTGTTTATGGATTTTTCTTTTTTTCTTTCTTTTCTTTTGTTTTTTTTTGTTTGTTTGTTTGTTTTTGTTTTTGTTTTTCCAGACAGGGTTTCTCTGTGTAGCTTTGGCACCTTTCCTGGAACTCACTCTGTAGCCCAGGCTGGCCTTGAGCTCACAGAGATCTGCCTGCCTCTGCCTCCTGAGTGCTGGCTTAGTTAGGGTTTCTATTGCTGTGCAGAGACACTATGACCACGGCAACTCTTATGAAGGAAAAACATTTAATTGAGATGGCTTACATTTTCAGAGGTTCACTCCATTATCCTCATGGTGTGACATGGTGGCATGCGGGCAGACATGGTGCTGGAGAAGGAATTGTGATTCCTACATCTTGACCTGCAGGCAACAGGAAGTGGTCTGAACTCAGCCTAGCTTGAGCATAGGAGACCTCAAAGTAAACCCCACAGTGACACACTTCCTTCAACAAAGCCATACCTACTGCAACAAAGCCACACCTCTTAATAGTGCTACTCCCTAAGTGATTATGGGGACCAGTTATGTTCAAACTACCATAACATGATTGTACACGTGTGTGTGTGTGTGTGTGTGTGTATGTGTGTGTGTGTGTGTCTATGCACTTGTGTGTGTGTGTGTGATGAGCATACCCAGCTCTGTTCCCTGAGAAGGTGCAAGGCAATGACACTCATAACAGAAAGCCCATCTTGTGGCCATTCTTGACCGCTGCACCCACTCCATGTTAATTTCCTATTGTTGCCGTGACGAATCACCACGTATTTAGTGGCTTCAAACAACACTTATCATTTACAGGTGTAGAGGTTAGAAGTCCAAAATGGGTCCCACCTGACTGAAAGTCAAGGTATTGGGAAGGCCCTAAGACCGGAGTCTTTCTGAGGTCCCAGTGGAGAAGCCTTGTTCTTTCCTAACCCAGCTCCGGTTTGTCACCCTCAGCCTCAGATGGGTAACTTCTCATCCCTGCCATGCCATCACTCTGACCCTGGCTTCCATCCTCACTTCTCTTTCTCAGTCTCTGACTCTTCAGCGTCCTTCTTTAACCTAGGATTCTCACAGTTACCCTGAGTACAAAGCACACTTTGATCACCCAAAGTAAATGCCCATCTCAAGAAAATTACCTCTGTCATAATTACATGACAGTCCCATTATTATGCCACGACACAAGTCTGCAGTCTTTAATGGGTATCCTTGGAGGCTATTCTCCATATGTTTCCACGAAAAGACTTTTGGAGAAGTGATGAAGCTGGGGCTTGTTGCTAAGAAACAAGGAAGGATTCAGATAATAATGAAGGCCTTTGCAAACAATGTGAAAACCAGCTTGAGGGGGAGACCAAAGGCCAAACTGGAAACTAGATAAAAATGATTGTTGCAGATTACCAATTAGGATAAAAGAAGAGTGTATGAGCTACTATGTATACAAATAAATTCACGAATAAACTACTGTTTGATGAGGAACGGAATATTTATGTAGTTTAAAATACATGTTCATTACAAAGAGGGAAGAGTAACTACCATGGAAGCCTGGGAGTACCACATTAGTTAAGGCAGGGCAGTGAGTACCATCAACGCCGGGGCAAGTTCAAATCATGCACCACCCAAAAAGATGCAGTAAGGGGCAGGCCAACTAAATGACTCGGTAGGTAAAGCCACCAGCTACCAAGCCTGGACCCGAGTCTGATCTCTGGAATTCATATGGTGGGAGCAGAGAACCAAGTATGGTAGTTGTGCTCTGACTTCCACATGTACACAGTAGAATACCTGCTTCCCTCACACACTCCCCCCCACCCCACCCCCACACAATTAATTAATATAAAATAAGAAAAAAGATGCAGTAAGAGGACAGCATTACTTCTGGAATATTCATGTGCAAAGTGCATAATCTAAATCTAATGATGAGGAATTATCAAACAAACCAAAAGGAAATCTCCAATCTTCAAGATACCAAGGCCGTCAAGGACAGCATTAGGAGTGGGGTCATGGTGAAAGAGATGGACAGGACATGATAAGTAAGCACAGAATGTTTCTATACTAGGTGTAGTTTCTATACTATACCTTATATGATATTATTGGGACAATTGGTGACTCTTTTTTAAAGTATTTTATTTTTAATTATGAATGTGTGTAGGTCTGTATGTAAGTGTGGTGCCTGAAGAAGCCAGAAGAGGGTGTCAGATGCCCCCAAAGATGCAGTTACAGGTGATACCACCTGATGTGGATGCTGGGAACTGAACCTGGGTCCCCTGGAAGAACAGGAAGCACTATTAATTGCTGAGCCATCTCCCTAGTCCCAGTTGATGGCTCTTGAATGGAATGTGAGGACTAGTTGGTGATCATTTAAAACGTCAACTCTGCTATGGCAATGGTGCCACCAACCTTCACCAACCTCTGTGTTGGTAAAGGAATTCTAAAGAGAGTGGTTTCTGGAAATTCAGAAAGAGGACACATTACGAGCTAGATATACTGGGGGACCATGGCATACTCAAAGGTGATGGCACACAGGGCAACTTTCACAGTCAAAATGGAGATCATGTGGTTATTTTGAAATCATATTTCTTGGCCAAAAGGAGGCATAACAAGGAGACTCATGGGCCAATAACAAAAGAAAGCCCAGCCCAAGGTTAGGCAGTCATTTGACACATCCTTGCAGAAGAATTCTCTGGGGTGATAGCAGTGGTCTCTGGGCAAGTGTTTCTAGCAGAGATTCCTGAGAGAATTGCTGTTATCACTAGCAGGCACACAAGGACACACCCTTCATCACTGTCCAGCTCTGTTTAATTTTGTTTCATTCAGGGTTCATAATAGCAACTACATCTTCATTTTAACAGCTTTCTCTATAGTATCATGAGCATCATCAGAATGCACAGAGAGCACATTAGACCGCTCAAGGGCGATTAGTCTCTTTGCCGTGGTTCAGGTAAGAGTTCTTTGAAGTTTACTTCTAAATTCCAGAAAGTTTGCAATTGTTTCAAGAAGTAACAACAAAAGATCAAAGCCCTATTGTCCACTGTAAGGGAGCCACCTCATTGTTTTGTCGAAATTGTGTTAAACTGTTAGTGTATTTTTGACATTGTTAGTATTTACAATGCTGTATTTTTAATGAAATAAAAAGGATGTGTCTTTCCATTCATCTGGCTTTCATTCATGCTCTGCCCACTTAAAACTTTTCTCATGTGGCTCTTTCACATTGCTTATTATATTTATGCCTTTATATATTAATATTTATTGTTTGGGAAATGAGAACCATTATACTGACTAGGTTATTTTTTATTCATCTCACAGAGAGAAAGAGCTTCATCTGGTAAATTAATTTTGTAAATGGCCTCTCCTAGTCAGGTTTTTGTTATTGCAACAAAATATCTGAGATAAACCAACTTACAGGAAGAAAGTGTTTGTGGAGGTATTAATGTTTGTTGTCCCTTAGATGGGATTTAGGAATCTTTGGAAGATAGAGTCACATATCTGGGCGTGCCAGAGAGGTGATTACCATGGCATTAATGAGTGATTTTTTAATACCTCATGTATTTCTTTAATAAAACTTCAGTGTGCCAGTGTTTGAACAATTTTAAAACTTTGAGTTCTTTGATTCATGGTTGCAAAAGTGTGTGTATGGGAACCCTTGCTTCTGATCAAGTTCAGGAGAGTGCCAACTTCTGCCTCCCCAAAGGAAGGGAGTGTCAATATGTTCCTGTTTGGCTGGAGGTTCTGTTCAGACTTAGATATTGGCTTTATGGTGGTCTTTATTATCAAACTAGAGGAATGCATTCTTGTTACTGACTACTGCGGTGTGTTTAAACCACCCTTGAATTCCTGGAAAGACTCTCGCTTTGTTGTACCACAGACCTATAATGTGCTGTTAGATTTGATTGGATAGAGATTTTTTTTGCACCAGATTTTATAAATAAACCTGGTTTGGCATCTGCCTCTTTTGGTTCTCCTTGATTAAATATTAACCGCCCTCGATTATGTGTGTTCTAATGGACCAAGCCTTCTGGAGCAGGTGAAACAGTAGTGGGATTATCTTCTGCAGGCGAGGCCGTGGTTTTTGACAATCTCACTAAAAATATTGAAAATGGCTATGCAGTACAGAAACCATTTTTGAATATGAAAGACATTGAGACGAGGAAAGCTAGCGAGGCTGAGTCTCTAGAGAAGGGCTTATTTGAAAAGAAAGTTGACTCTTTTTTAGTCCCTTTTACAGTGGAGAACTTTTCTGACTCTATGTGTGAAGAGGAGGCTGGTGACCTGGGCTTTGTAGAGGTAGCGGGGGACTGCTAAGAGCAAAGAAGCCAAGAGACCTCTCAGATTTGCGGGGGGGGGGGGGGAATGGAGATAGCATAAGGCCAATTTTTCCATCAGACAGATTACTAGAGTCTGGCCTGAAATGAAATAATGAAGCCTGAGAAGGAAACCTGTTCACAAGGCAACAGAGAGGTTCTGCCTGCCCTCTAGGAAGGCAGTGTTCTAGTTTACATTCTACTGCTGTAATAATACACTGGCCAAAAACAGCCCGAGGAGGACAGAGTTGATTCCATCTTACTCTCGACCATCCATCATCCAGGGACACCAGGAAAAGCACTCAAGGTAGGCACCTAGCTGCAGAAACTGAAGCACAGACCATGGAGGAGGGCTGCCTAGAGGCTCCCTCCCTCCCTCCCTCCACCTTCCTCAGCTACTTGTCTTACACAGCCCATGGTTACCTGTCTAGGGTTAGCATCACCCACAGTGAGCTGGCCCTCCCACTTCAATTATCAATCAAGAAAAATGGCCCATGGGCATGCTCACAGGCCAATCTGATAGAAATAGTTTCTCGATGGAGATTCTGTCTTCCCAGGTATGTCTAGGTTTTTGTCGTGGTGCACGCTCAAAGCAGTGCAAGTTCAGGCCACTCTTTTCTCATTCCCACTTTCCCCTAGACATCTCTTCCAATTTAGCTGCTTCTGAATTGTAGCCTTGGTGGTGTACCTGCAAACACAGAGTGCTTCCCAGAGTTCTAGGGTCATCCTCATGAATATTGAACCTGGGTGGAATGTAGTTATGTGGATCCCCACATTTATAGCTGGCCTATCAGAAGTATCCACCGCCTAGGACCCAGCAATGGCGTTTGAAGTTGGGGCAGCCCTGAGGGATTGAGCCCTTAGCCTAGACCAGCGGTTTTCAACCTTCCTAATGCTGAGACCCTTTAACATAGTTCCTCGTGTTGTGGTGTCCCCCAACCATAAAATTATTTTCATTGCTACTTTATCACTGTAATCTTGCTATGGTTATGAATTTTAATGTAAATATCTGTGTTTTCCGATGGTCTTAGGTGAAGAGGTTGTTTGACTCTCAAAGGGGTCGAGACCCACAAGTTGAGAACATCTGTTTTAAACCCTGTACACTGACTGGAAGTCATCCGTGTCAGAAATGGATTGAATCACTGGGTATCAGGATGGCATTAGGGAGCCAGAAAACTAGTGCTGGAAAAAAAATGTTCTGTGTAGTGTGTTTAGACTCACCCCATAGAGAAGGGAAAACACACGGCTACTCCATACCCAGCACAAAGTCTGTCTTCACCCCATAGGAGCGGGTTACCCGTTACTATCCTGCTAGTTAGTGGAAGATGGAGTGACTGTCCCAGGCAAATCTAATCTGTTGTGTACAAAGTCAAAGAATAGATAGCCTTAGGCGGGGCTTTTGTGATGAGCCTGTGGGGGCTGCGTCTGGTGATCATGGGTGGTGCCGTAAACTAGGTGTTGGATTCAAGCGAGGATATTGCTCACATGCTTCCTTCCCCACAAGCCTATTATACTTTTAAAAGTATAATGCACATTGAAATGTTTGCCTGGGTTTCAGTTGTGGTAAACTTGAGCGCTTCCATTTACCCCAGGTCCTTCTTAAAACTGAAGAACTCTTGATGCAGGACAACAGACAAGATGTGGGAGAACCATGGCGGATGAGAGGAGGAGGAGGGACTTTGGGGACTAAAGGAGAGCATGGGGTGCAGCGTTAGGGTTTCCTTACTGTTGTCTACACGTCCCAGTCAGGTGCTGCTGAAGCTTCTGATCCAGAAACTTCAAAAGGAATGGAAAGAGAGAGAGAGAGAGAGAGAGACAGAGACAGAGACAGAGACAGAGACAGAGAGACAGAGACAGAGACAGAAACAGAGACAGAGAACCTTCAGGAAAACTATTAGTCCTGACTAAAGAACCAGGAACAAGACAGCCAACCAACAGAAAATATTCATGGCAATGCCCGCCCTACTCCAGCTGAGTACCAATAGAAACTCACACCTGCATACACATGCATTTTTACAGACTGGGGCAGGAACTGGCCTTCCACTGGCTGTCATGTGTCTCCCTCTGCTTCACAGGAGCAGAAAGGGCTCTGATTCCTCCCCTTGAGTGATGCCAAGTGAGGAGGAATAAGAGACCTTTCATTTCCCCCAGCGGAACTAGGCATCGCTCCAATTTCTGTGCCAAGGCAGTGTTGGCTGGGTTGAGTGGGGAACTGCTCTTTAATTCCTTGCCCAGAGGAAACAATCTGCATGCCAGTCCCCACCACGATAGCATCGGTGGCCTTCAGTGGGGAGCTGAGCCTCCACTCACAGAGAGACAGGAAGGGCCCTATAAGAGGAAAGAGTCCATGTCCTTTTTCCCTCCTATTGTGGAATCGGTGGGTTCCATAGAGGAACAAAACTTCCAGCCCCTGATCATTGTGCAGAGGAATGAGATAGTGGGACACAAGGCTTGGATCCCTGGTGTCAGCTCCCAGCAACAAAACCAGTGAGTCAGTCCTTTACTTTAGCCTCTCCTAGTGGCAGTGGGGCCCAGCGGAAGCAGAACATGCCTTCTCTTCCAGCCCTCAGTTAAATCTTTTAAATGAGACAGCTTGGTTCTTAACAGAGAAGAGAATCAAATAGAATTAGTTTCATGACATAATGTCCAAAGTGGCCAGGCTACAGCAGCAACAAAACTCGGTCATGTAGCAAGCAGGAAAACCACACTGTGAGTAATAATAGACAATCAGCAGAGGCATGGATCAACTCCTGGAAGTATCTGCCAAGGGTTTGGAGGCATTCGTTATAAAAATTCATCAATAAGTAATTATGAATTCTCTTCAAGCAAATGAAATAGTAAAATATCTCAGCGAAGAAATAGAACTTGAAAAGCAAGAAAAAATGGATATTGTAGGAAAATGCAATAACAAATGAAAATCTATCTAGATGGGCTCAAAAGCCGAGTGGAGATGAACAGGGATAATGATTCAGGAGCTAGAGGGCAGATCAACAGAAGGTACTCCATCTAGTCAATGGAAAATAGACCAAAAAAAGCAAGAATCTCGGGGACTTAGCTGATAATACAGAAGAACTAACATATGTGTCACTGAAATTCTAGAAATGAAGATCTCCTGTAAAGACTCACTGACCTAAATTTAGCAGAAGATACCAGGAGATTCAAGAAGTGAAGAGAATCTCATACAAATCCAAGGAAACCCATGATCAGGTAATCATATTTATACTTCAAAAACTAAAGATGAAGAAAAAAATCCCAAAAGACATCTTGAAAGAAACAGCCCAGGAAGATGCTTCCCTCATGTTGACTAGTTTATTTAAAAAGTGCAATTTGAAATGGCATCATTGTTGGGTAGTATAGGGTGACTGTGGTACAGGGGACACCAACTGTGCGACAATGTCCCCCTCCTCATGTAAGTCCAAATAAGCCATAGGCCAGTAAGAAATCTCAAAGGAAATGTTACAGAATTGGTGTGAAGTGAAAAGGGAAATGAAGCAGACTGATGGATGTGGGCAGCAGGGGCAGTGAGGAGAGGCCAGCACAAAGTGCTTTAGCTATGAAAGCAGGTAGGTCACAGGGACTCAAGTTCCCACCTAGACGAAGTAGAAGAATGAAGAGCACAAACCCACAGCAAGCAGAAGAAAGGAGTAACAAACATGGGGTCCAAAATCAACAGAATTGAAAGGAGGAAAACAAGAGAGAAAAATTTAATGAAACAAACAAAAAAAAAAAAACCCAGTACTTTATTTAAAAAAAAATGATAAAATTCTGAAACCTCAAGCTGGGCTGCAAAAGATTAAAAGAGAGAGAAAAAATGAATTGCTGATATAAAAAAAACAGACCCAATCACAACACATATAATTTTATTAACATAAATAATAAGGGAATACTATGAATAGATTTGCATAAATCTGTCAACTTATAGCAATTTTTTTCTGAAATCACAAACTACCAAACTGAGCCAAAAAGAGATAGAGAACTCAAGTAGTCCTGTGACTGTTGAAAAGTTGAGTGTGTAACATAAAGATTTTAAAGAAAGAAATCTCCAAGTTTAATAATTTGTTGGTGAATGTTACTAAATATTTGAGGAAGAAGTCACATCACTTCTGTACAAGCTTTCTCAATAAATAGGGGCTATATCTCAATTAATTTTGTCAGACTTATATCACCCACACATAAAGAGTTCATTTAAAAAAACTATAGACCAATATCTCTCATGAATTGAAACCCCATTGCTAGCAATACAATATTTGCAAATAAAATCCTTAAAAGTATAAAGAAAGTATCATTACTGAATAAGATTCATTCCAGGCATGCAAAGTTGGTTCAATATTTGAAGATTGATGTTTAATATAAGCTACCATATCAACAGAGTCAAGAGTAAAATCAGGTGGTCATATCAATAGACACAGGAGAAGAAGCACTTGGTAAAAATTCAACGCCCGTTCATGCTAAGCACTGTCAGTAAATTGGGAAGAGAACACTTCTTCAACTCAATAAAGAACATTTGCAGTTCTTTACACTACACTTAAGCCAGGCTGCAGCATAGACTCCAATGATTCTCCTCTAATACTGGGAACAAGGCAGAGATGCTTGGACTCTAACACTCTCATTCAATGTATTATTGGAAATGTGTCCATTTCAATAAGTCAGGGAAAAGAAACAAAGTCATTTAGATCTGCCTTTCTTTATAGATGGCATGGTTCTATGTGTATACAATTCTAAAGAATCTGTCATACAGGACAAAAAGGAAAAAAAAAACCCAGAAGTTCCTAGGGTTAAGATAGGAGTTGATCAAGGGAGTAGGCTACAAAATCAGGACCCCAAAATGAACGGCATATCCATATATTAGCACCAGGTATCCAAAACAAAAATGAAAAACATGGTGGCACTCATAATCACTTCAAAGAAAACGGAATATTCAAATATAAAATCAAGAAAATATGTGTAGGACCTAAGTTTAGAATATTATATATATTGTATAAAATAAAGAAAACTTGATTAAATTGAGATTCGTACTATTTTTGTGGACTAGGAAATTTAACATTGTGGAGATGCCAATCAAGGATACATGGATTTACAGGTTTAATGCAACTCCTATCAAAATGTCACCAAGGGTGGGCATATACATCTCTTCTGATGTTTATGCAGTACAGGCTGAGAATTGTTAAAAAATTATCTTAATGAAGGAATAAAGGAAAATAAATAATCATATTCCTTATTTCAGCCTAAATGTAGCTACAGTAATCAAGGTAATGCAGTCCTGGTGGAGGTTCACACAATAATAGATCAATGGGATAGAATACAGAGTACAGAAATAGACCCAAACACATGTGTCTTAGTAATGTCTGACAACGATGTGGTGGTAATTTGATGGAGACTTTTCAGTGAATGGTGTTGGAATGATTGGATATTCATAGTTAAAATAATGAATAGAAGTTTAAATGTCATATCATATATAAAACTCAACTCCAAAAGGATTGTGTAAAATGTTAACCGTGTAACTTCTGAAAAGCCCCAGGATAAGAGATTTAGCGTATGGGATAGGCACAGTTCCTGGACTGGACACCAAACACGTGATCCATGAAAGCAAAATTGGTAATCTGAGCCTCCTCATACTGGATCATCAACTGTGCTTCCTCTGCCAAAGATCCTGTCAGGAAGAGGGAAAGACAAACTGAAGACCAGGAGGAACTATTGGCAAACCACCATGCGTCTGACAAACGACTTCCCCGGAATAGAGGAAGGATTCTTGAAAACAAGGAAGAAAAATGAGTAATTCGATTAGAAAACACAGCACAGATGAACAGTTTCACTGAGGGGGATATTCAGATTGCTGATGAGCACACAGAAAGATGCTTAACATCACTCCAAGTACAGCCACAGGGAGGTGTCCCACACACCTGTCAGAAAGACAGACCCACAGTAGCAAGAAAAGGAGATAGGAGGATTGGTCCCCCAGGGGGCTCAGAGCAGTGGAGAACAGTGTGGCCTCTTTAGAAAGCATCTCTATGAGTTACTAGACAGTTAACTATCTAACTACCATACAACCCATCCCGGGCTTTCCTGGACATTTAGTCTAGAAAAGTAAAAACATATGCATATAATAAAACCTGTACACAATGGTCTTAGCTGCTTCATTTAATAGTTCCACACTGGAAGAGTTCAGTTTTATCTTACTCCACCCCCTGCGCCCTGTGTGTGTGTGTGTGTGTATGTGTGTGTGTGTATGTGTGTGTGTGTATGTGCTTGTATGTGCTCACATGCATACACACCCACACGGAGGTGAATGTTGAGTGTCTTCCTCTATCATTTTCTGCCTTATAATTTGAGATTACATCTCCCCATGAACCTGGAGCCCAATGATTCAGCTGGGCTGGCCACCGGTGAGTCTCAGGGATCCTCCCTTCTCCTCCTCCTCAGCATTAGGATTACATCAGCTCTTATGTAAGCGCTGGGGATTGGAACTTGGATCCTTCTGTTTGTGAGGAAAGCACTTCACTGGTTGACACTTCTTCCCAACCCCAAGTTCAGTTCATCCATGCATTGGTCTTGGCAATATTAGTCATGGTTGGCAATAAAAAGGAATAATTTACTGATGTAGCAGCAACTTGGATGGCCTTCTGGAGAATCGTGTGGAGAAAACCAAGATAGCCATGGTTACAGTACCATAGGATAGGATAACATTCTTTTGAAAAACAGAAAGGTAGAAGTGAAGAACGTGTCAGTGGGCTGGTGAGGGGCGAAGAAGGGGAGGAGAGAACAAGAAGATATGCTGGGATTTACAGCGTGACTGTGTGCACATACGTGCATGGCTGCGTTCTTGCCTGACTGTGTGTGCCTCACATATGTGTAGTGCCTGTTGAGGCCAGAAGGGGGCACTGGATTCCTTGGAACAGGAGTTACAGGTGACTGGAGCTGCCATGTGGGAACTGAATCCCAGTCCTCTACAAGAGCAGCAATCTCATGATTACTGCTGCGGCAACTGAATCACAGATGTAAAGGATCCTTTGGCATGATTTGTTAGGACTACATGTCTATCTATTACCATCTCATGACGTTAAATTTTAAAATGTTTGACAACACAAGAACCCAAAGACTTTTTTTTTTTTAAGTTTAAAATTTCTCTTGTAAAACTCCTAATTTGGTACACAGGGGAGTAGAGGAAGAGCACCTTAAATTTCCCCAATTTACTCTCCGGTTATTGTTTTCGTCATTTTATAATTCAAAATACATAGATTTTATTTAAATTTTGTTGACTATGTGGGGTGTGTGTGTGTGTGTGTGTGTGTGTGTGTGTGCATGTGTACACTGGGCAGGATGGGGAGAAAGGAGACAGAAGGATCACTGGGCTCACTGGCCACCTGTCCAGCTGAAAACCAGTGGGCTCTACGGCCATTGAGAGACACTGTCTCAAAGGATTGGGAATAGGGGAGAGGGCAGTAGAACAGGACACACACACACTCGTTCGTGTGCACATGCAAAGTCTAGAGGACACCACCACTGGGGTTACAGGTGTGCCCTTTTTATGGGTGCTAGGTGCTCCTGCTTGTGTGCAGTAGGTGCGCTAACCCACGGAGACAACTCTCTAGCCTGCACACATTGTATTTGTATAGCAAATTCCTGGTTTCCCAGATTCTTAAGTTCATTTGCAGATTTAACTTTGTAACCTCCGGGGGCTGCCCCTTCGCTCCCCCCCCCAGGCCCCACGTCAAGGACCTGCTTTTGAATTTCTCTGTCTCTTATTTTATAATTGATTTATTTGCACTTTTATCCTCACTAATTCCTTCCTTCTGTTTCCCTCATGCTTCATACATTGTTCCTTGTGTGACTTTTCAATTGAGTTATTTTCATTTGTTCTTACTTACGGTAGCATAAACTAATGACGGCTGTGAGGTTTCTGTGGGGCACCGAGTTCTGTGTGGTGAGTTATCTCAGAAGTGGTTCTTCTGTCACTATCCCTGGTACCCAGGTTCAGAGTTTGGTTTTTGTGCTTAGACTCTAGGTACTCAGAGATAAAGTCACCAAGTCCTTTGTTTAGGGCACATTCCAACACTTAACTGTGTATGGCCCTCATCTCTTTTTTACTGGTGGTGACTTGATGTTTGCTTTTAAACAGATTTTTTAAAATGTTATTTTATGTTTATGAGTGTTTGATTCTCATAAATGTATGTGCACTATGTGTGTGCAGTGCTCACGGAGGCCAGAAAAGGGTGCCAGATCCCTTGGAACCGGAATTACAGATGGTTGTGAGCTGCTGTCTAGGTTCTGGGAACTGAACCTGAGTCCTCTGCAAGAGCAGCCAGCGCCCTGAACCCCTGAGCCATCTCTCCAGCCCCTTAACTGTGTTGTGAGGCTTCAATGCATGATTTGCATTTCTTTTGTTTAAATTACCTTTATATACTTTGTTCCCTGTGATTTGGTTGCAAATGGACTCAGACCTTAATTTCACATTTGGGTTGTTTATTACCATTTTAAAGATATTTGACTGACTTGTATATTGATCTTACTTTTACAAATCTTCTGAACTAATTAATTCGAATCATTTTTTTAGTGACTTCCTTAGGATTTTCTACACACATGATCCTGTCATCTGAAATGTTAATTATTCCTTTACAATCTGCATGCCATTTTTTGTTTTTCTTGCTTTATCACTTTGTCTACAACCTCCAGTACAACCTTAAGTGGAGTGTTGGAAGCAGACATCTAGGTCTTGTTCCTTATGGGAGACAGCAGTGCATGTTTCACCGTTAATGATGGCGTAGGCTGTCATATCGTCATTTTGAATGTAGTTTTTCAGTACTCATAGTTATCATTCTAAAGCTTTAATATTTAGGATTTTCTTTTAATGATTTTTACAAACATGGTATTAGGCAGTACATAATCTTTGAGTACTTTCCCCACTCAATATATTTTATAATTATTGTTCCATGAAGCTACAGGTTTTATTCTTTCTGATTATTATACAATATTCCATTTTGTGAATATACCACAATTGATTAAACCTTCATCTTGTCTATGGCTGACTTGATTGTTTGCATGGTTTGGCTACTATGAAGAATGTTTTCATCACAGTTACAGTCACTGATGTTCTCTGGCATAAACTTGCATGGTTTGCTCTTGGGACTTCACCATGGACTTATAGAAACATTAAAGGAAGCCAGAGGTCAACTTTGCAACTTTGGCTTTCTCTCTCTGTGCTCCCCCCTCTCCTCCCCACCTTGGATTTTAAGATAGGGTCTCACCTGAACCTGAAACTCATCATTTTGATGAGATGGTGAGCCTCTGATATCCCTCTGCCTCTACCCCCCAATACTGGAGCTGTAGACATGTACCACAACACCTAGATTTTATGTGGTGCTGAGGATCTGATCTCAGGTCTTCATGCTTGTGAGGCAAACATTTTCCCTATTGACCATCTCCCCAGACCTCAAGTGTTCATACATTTTGTGAGATAATGACAGTGTGTTTGCTAATGTGGTTCTACAAGCTGACGTTTCCCCTAGTCTAATAATATGAAAGGTTCTGATGACTCATACTCCTCTCCCTTTGCATGGATGGTCTTTGATTTTTTTAATATTCAACATGTCATACTTAGTTTTGCCAACTTTAAACAAACCTAGACACAGCCTGAAAAGGGGACTCTCGATGAGTCACCTCCATCAGGCTGTCATGTAGATATGTGGGGGAGGGGGCCTTTTCTGGTTATTGATTGATGTAGGAGGATCCAGCCCACTGTGGATGGTACCATCTTTAGGAAGGTGGGCCTAGACTATATCAGAAACCAAGCTGCACAAAGCCATGATGAGCAAGTCAGTAAACAATGTTCCTCCACGGTTGCTGCTTCAGTTCCTGCCTCCAGGTTCCTGCCTTGGCCTTCCTTGAAGATGAACTATAAGCTGGAAAACAAAACAAACCATTTTCTCCCCAGTTTGCCATTGATCATGGCATTCATCATAGCAACAGAGAGCAAATGAGAGCCCAGGAGTATCAGAAGTTGGGACTTTGTATTTCCCTAGTGGCTTAATGGGGCTGGACAGATTATAGATGAGTGTCCTTCACCGTGCATCCAATGGCTCTTCAGAGCTGTTAACTCTGATGTAATACTAAGCAGCAAGAAAGAGGCCTTTCCTTGCTCCGAGGAGATCCTGGGGACAGAGGGGACAAATGTTCACACCTGCTGCCATCTTGAAGCCAGTCTGAACCCATGAATCTCTCTACCTCAGTGTGACCATTCAAGGGTGATGCTGAGACCTGAGCTGGGGGCGGGGTTCTTTTCCCACCTGGAATGGTTATTTCACTCTTTAGTCCCCCAATGATAGTATCTTTTAAATAGTACACGAGGTTATCCTGTTGTATTTTATGATAGGACAGGGCTCATTTGGGCTCAGTTCTGTCATATCATTTTATACGGTGCCCACTAATTGCAATGCTTCCTGAAGAAGCCCTGCTTCGTGCTCTAGCCTTCTGTGGTTTGCTCTATGTATTGGCTTCATCTCCAATAACTTGGAAGGTTTTTGGAGTACTTTTAGCTCCTCCACTGGCTGGCATGTAACTCTACACAGTATCCCTTTCTGTCTTACTTACTGAATTATAACTTCAGAGGTTTTCCAGCCACACAAAGCAAGGAGGTTCATTTGCTTCCTCAATCTCACGTTTGTCCCTGCCCGCTTGGCTGCTGTGTTATCCGTTCCTTTGGACCCTAAACCGTGTCTATAGCCAGCACTTCTGTCAGCTTCCGACGTGCTGGCCCCCTCTTCAAATATGAGCCTTGGTTGCTATACATCCTATGTGAAATCCAGAGAATCCAGAAAACACTCCACCGTAAGAAATCGTAGGTGACTTTGGTTCTGAAGGACCAGGAAGTGAAATTGCTCCGAGATGCTCCTTGCCCCACCCTCCTTGTCTCTGTCTCCTGTGGGGACACGGCAGGAGAACCTTGTTCTGAACTCCTCTTTCCTCAACTGCTTGGCTGTTTTGATGCAAACACCAGCTTCTGAAAATGATCCATCCTGTGAGAGGGATGTAACTCTCCCCATCAGCTTCGGCACAGCAATGGGGTCTACATGGGTTTTTTTTTTTCCTGTGGCAGGTTTCGCTGCCATTATTCTCCCCCAGAGCCTCCTAGCTAGTGGATGTACAGCTTTGGAGGCCTCTGTTGCATACATCATAGATTTAGAGTCTGGATTCCTCTCGGGTGTCCTTTTTCTCATCCTCAGGGGAGGTGGGTTCACTTCGTGGGCAGTGGGTGGGGTTTTCTGCCTTCTGCTGTCAGAAGGGCGGCTTTTCTAGGCTTCTAGCCCCAAGTAGAAAGACCGTGCTGACTGTTTTGTATAGCAGCTCTGTCATTCCTCCTCTTGTCTCTCTTGGGTACTAAAAACAGGAGCATTTTATCCAGGTCTGCTACTTCTGGGGGCTCTTCAGCCTTCGCTCCTGTGGGCTGCTCTGCTTCAGAATTTCCCTTTGTGTCTGGCCTGGGAAGAGTTTGCCTTCTACCTGGCAGTTCATCAATGCGGTCATAAATCTGACCATGTTTTACTGCAGTCAGTATGTCTTGGGGCTGTCAATGGCGGTGATGGCTTTGGAGGACACTTGGGAAGGAACCCACCCCATTCCCCAGCTCAGTTCCCTTACAGAACAGATGTGAGGGAGCTCTGGTAGAAGCTAGCCCTTGGCCTGAGTGGATAGTGAGAGTACTTACTACCTTGCTAGCCCAAGAAAGCCTGAGATAGGGACGTGGAAACACTCTGAGTCTCAGAGCAAGCAGTGATGGCTACTTCAGAGCCTCTAGACTCGCTGCCAACTGACCCTCGGGATCAGCTGTGTGCTCAGCTCCTTCTCTGAGCAGGACTTTGGAGGAAATAAAGAAAACGTATTTATTTTCCACTCTGGGGAGCACCTCAAACACAAAGAGACAAAGGTAGGGAAAGCAGTAACTTTTCACAAACAACAAAAGGAAGCAAGAGGTGACCCCAAATGTCAACCCTAACACTGTTTAGCCATATTGGGGGGTGGGGACATTGAACAACACATAGGAGTTAAAGTAGGCTTAAAGCAGATGGTGTCTAGATGTAATAACTGCCACATTCCTTGTCTTGTCTAGTCTACTTGGTTGCGCTGTGAACAGGTATAATTACCTGCACATTCTGTAGTTGTGATTCTCACCTGGAAGTGATTTTTGTCCTGCAGGGAAACTTTGACAATGTCAGGGGACACTTCTGATAGTTGCAGTTGCAGGGTGTTAGTGGCAGCTAATGAGCAGAGACCAGGAATGTGACCCTCTGTCATACAACATGTCGGCAGCCCCTTACAACTAGGTGTTATCTGACCCTGTGATGGTCAATCATTACTGTCAACTTTACTAGCTTTGGAGTTGCCTAGGAGACACACACCTCTGGGTGTGTCTGTGAGGGAGTTTGCAGACAAGTTTAACTGGAGAAATGACCCACCTTGATTGTGGGTGACATCATCTCATGGGCCAGGACCCTACACTGAGTAAAAAGTGCACTCCACTCTGCTGTGTGTGTCCCATTCTGTCAAGAGGTGAGGAGGTGAGGAGCTACTGCTGAGAGCTGCTTAGCTACAGTACTGTCCCTGCCATGATGGACAGTGTATGGATTCATCCACAGCACACAGTAACTAACACAGGCTCCACATACCAATCCAGGGAAAAGTAGCTGAGAGACGCTGATCTAGGCTCAGATAACAAGTCTGAGGCTTCCCATAACCAGTGTTGGTCACAAGGCAGGGAAGGTAAGAACATCTCCAGCTCACGTTGTTCTCTGAGCATTTTCTGGCTGCTGTTCCTAACACTCATTGCGTAGACCCCGGGACCAGGATGTGGGTGGAGCAGGTGTGTGACTTCCTTTTGCATAAATGCGACCAAAGCAGGTAGCATAAACCACTGCAATTCACATTGTATTGGTAAATTGTCACGCCCTGTTAAAGTTCCTTAAAAGTGAACTCTGGGAGTGAGGATGCCATTCCTGCTCGCAAACTCAAGCATGTTGCTGTCAAGTATTCTTCAACCACCCCCCACCCCCCCCACCCCCCGTACTGGGTCAGATTGTTCCCCCTAGCGCTGTGATAGGGAGATGGAAAAGCAAACAGCAGCTAAGAGGATTGCAAACATCGTGTCATTGAGGGCAGCCAGAAGGTAAACTGTTTTCAACAAATGATGCTATTGTTTATCTCACAGAATAAATATGCCTACAGTGGAAACAGAAGCCTGGGAGGTTCATCCTTGGCCCCGGAGCTCTCCATTGGGGCCCCAGTTGACTGCTTTTCCCTAGTGGATTTGCACTGGATAATGTCAGCCTCCAGTTTGATGTTACTTTACTCTCTCAAGCAGGCTTCCCAGTCATTTTTGCTGGATGTTGTAAGCACCTGATTTGATAATGCTTTTTTGTCCATCTGCTGTTCCTATCTGTCTGCCACTTGCATTAAAAACTAAAATATGGTAACTATAGATCATTCTCTGGACCAAGTGGAACCACAACTTAAGGAGGAAGGATTTATTTTCGCTCACAGTTTCAGAGGGTCCAGTCCATGAATGTTTGGCTCTAAGATTCTGGACCATGGTGAGATAGAGCATCATGGCGGCAGGAGCATGGAGCAGGGATATTTCCTCATCTCATGGTGAATGGAAGGGAGGAGGGGAAGAGGAGGACAAGGGAGGAGCCAAGGACAAGACAGTTAAGTCCTACCTTCCAAAGTCTTTAGAATCTCCCCAAAATAGTGCCACCAGCTGGGGACCCAAACATTCAAAATATGAGCCTATGAGGGGTGTTGGATATTCAAGCCATAACTGTGTCACCAGGGGCCAGGCAGCATGAGTCATCCCGGGATCCTGTGCTTTCAACTATTGGGCTATCTGTGCTGCTTGACAGGCTTTGAGGTGACTCCAGAGGTCCTGTTCCCCACACCTCTGCCCTTTTCCTTGCCTCCCTTACTGCTTCATAGCTCAAGATGTAGTTTCAAATTAAATAAATCTTGACGTCAGTTTAAATGCAAGTCTAGATAAATATTTGAATGTAGCAAAAGGGATGTGTCTTTTCTAGAGAAAGTGAAAGCACCCATGACAGAGGTCGCAGATCTGATCCCTGAGCTCTGTCCAGCCTTGGAACCTGTTGCAACAATGGCATCAGATGTTCAGGCCTCAGCAGGGATGATGTGGTTCTTTGAGAGCCTACCAGGGCCTCCACTTTCTACAGTGGAGACAAGGTTCTTTGGGGAGCTGTTTTCAGAGTGGCATCCTGGATCTCATTCCTGGAAGCTTAGCTCTCAGTCTTCTCCTCTGGTGTTTCCTAAGTCCTTGTGTGGAAGCCCTTGCTGTTTGCAGGAGTGGGCTCAGCCACCTGTCCCCACGCATAGACTGATGACGGAAGAGAGGAAGAGCAGCTGGCCACGGCTCTTCCACGAAGGCATCTGAAGCCCTGGGGGAAGGAACAGAGCGGAGTGCCACTAGTATCCCCCTCCAGATACCCAGGATGGGATGCAGGACAGGAGGAGGGGCTAGCAGAGGGAGAGCCAGACTCTCCTTGCACTCTCCTCTCTGCTGGGTGTGTGAACGTTGCTGGGGTGCTAGCCTCTTAGACGCAGGTGTGCTCACTGGGTCTCTTCTCAGTTCCGGCATTCTGTGCTGTTAAGCCTGAACTAACCAAGAACTGGTGGGCAAAGGGGATGCAGGCTAGGTTCTACAACAGAGCCCTCTTTAAATGTCACCATGCAAAGCTTTCCCAATTTGAGGGAGATTGACAGGTACTGACCACCTAATGAGACTGCAGCTTGCTCTTTGTCATAGTGGCAGGACACAGTGTGGGCTAGCAATCATGGGGTGTCTTGGAGAAAGGAGACAGGGATAACAGGCCCGTTTATCACCTACACGCAGAGAGGGCTCCCGTGGTGGGCAATTTTTCACACCAAAGATTCTGAAACAAGAGGCTCAAATTTGGGACACCTAGCAAAGCCTACCTTTGGCTACAGAAAAGAAAGGGGTGACTCTGTGGTGTCTCCTGCAGACTGCCTCCTTTGGCTGTCACCTGACAGAATAACATAAGAAAAAGAAGCTCCTGATAATGGTAGAAAGATCCCACAGAAAGAGTAAGGGACCCGGGGCTAGACTCTGCTCTGTTGGCAACTTGTATGACTTTTGAATAACCTAGCCGCCTCTCTGGACCTTGTTAAAGTATGGAGGATGAGTTTGTTGTTGCTGTTTTGTTTTTCTGAGACAGAGTTTCTCTGTGTAGCCCTGTCTGTCCTGGAAAGTACTCTGTAGACCAGACTGGCCTCAAACACAAGAGATCCGCCATCCTTTGCCTCCCTAGTGATGGGATTAAAGGCGAATGCCACCATGCCCAGCCTCAGAGTGTATTTTTAGTTTGGAAAAGGTGGGAAGTATTTACTGTGCCCACCATCTCTGGAGAAGTTGCGCAGCCTAGGAAGAAGTCAAATTTCAAATTTCCAGAATCACCACCCTTACCGAATGGGTAGTGATTTCACACCATTGTGAGACTGAAAAACTGTAAGTGAAAGCAGCCTAAATGAGGGGTCATACGAGCACTAGCCACTAACAAAGATAGCTAGCCTGTGGGGTGACAGAAAGCAGAGATGGTACCAGCGGCTGAGAGACGGTGACTGTAGAGAGTAAGAAGCTAAGTCCGTGAGTCCGGAGTCAGCCACCGATGTCCCCTCAGGTGTCTTCTAGTTCACCTGCGTTTTCCACTCCTCAAGATAAGCAAGATTCGTGAGGACCTTGCCACATACAGAAGAGAGCAAGAGAACCCCACCCAAAGGGCTGTAACTGTGGGTGAGTGCCTCCAGCCTCCCAGCACCAAGGTCACAGCTTTGGCTACCTTCCCCTGCTTGTCCCTTCCATGCTTGTCCAGTCCGCTATAGTGAGGAGGGTCTACAGAACGGCACCGTCCTTCAGAGCTCCAGGCTCAGAGGTACCCTACCTCTTCCAGGAAATGACCCGGAGCCTTAGGTGTCCCTAGCCATGCAGAGGCACACTCTGCTGTCATCATTGACCTTGGCTTCCAGAGTCTTAAAGCCATGGGTCAAAGTCTGCCTCTGAGTCTGTTCCTCTTGCAAACTGGCTTTGGGTCCCAAGGCAGTGGGGGTACGGAGCTCTTCCCCTCGCTCCAGCCCAAAAGACCTTTGAGCAGAGTTGCTACCAGCATTCCTCATGACAAGGGCTTGATGTTTGCAAGAAGGTCCTCTATTTCCCATCGGGGAAATAGAATGCCAAGAAGAGGGAAGAGAGGAGTTGGCACACCGATTGGGGGAGGGATCTTTGGGGAATAGAGGAAGGCTGAGGTGTGGGCCAGCTCCACGGTCCAAGGTAAAACTGGAGCCAGTGAAAAAGGGGTCAGAATCTCGAAGGCTCCTTCCTAAAACTCTTCTGCCTCTGACCCATACCTAGAAGACAAAAGTGTCCCCGACTCTGATCCATAACCAGAGGACTAAGGTATCTGCTCTCTGACGTTTTCTCAGAGGACAAAGTTGCCCTCCTCCTCTGGGGCTTCAAGCTCGCAAGGGCTTGGCTTCTCTGCCTTCCAGGATTCTTGCTTCACTGCATGGCTGCTGCTTCCAAGCCTTAATCAATGCTGTGCCTTCCCCTTGGATGCCCCACCGTCGTTCTAGAAGCAGCATGTTCCAATTCAAAATCTAGCCCAAACTTTAAAGATTTTCTAGAAACATCCCTGATCCTCTCTGCAGAATGAGTTCTTCTCTCCTCCAGGCTTAGAGAACTCTTGGTTTCCTTCTGCTCTAGGTTTCTGGTTTTTTGATCATCTCCTTTCCCAAGGGCAGAGTCTGTGTCTGCTTAAGACAGTGTTAGATCTGGCATAACTGGGCATTCAGAAAATGCTGTGGAGGGACTGGGTGCTCTCAGTGTGTTTTGGGACATCTGTGGATGCTGGCATGCTGGGTGGACAAACCCCATCTATGTGTGGGCAGCTGAACTCTGGCATTTAGGGCAGGACCCTGGGGCTTGGTTTGATCAGCCAAGCTGGGCAGCCACAGAGGAGCAGCCTTGGAAGCAAGAACCCGCCCTACTGAGCCTGTGATATTTACCAGACTGACAGCTTCGCAGCCGGAGCAGCCTGGAGACAGGCACTAGCTGGAGAAAGTGGGTCAGCCTGACTCTTCTTCAAGCACCAGGGAGAGCCCTGGGGTTTAGCCATGGCAGTGATGGAGACTGAGCCTGTCATTTGTGAGCTTCCAAATGAAAGGGATTAGTGACTGCTCCAATCTACTAATTTTCTGTGCAACACAGGGCAAGGAGAGCCAGTGGAAAATTTAAAACTGTGTGCACATTTCACATATGTGTATGTGTGACATGCACACATATACATACGTGAATGTGTCTAGATGTGTGTATGCATGCATGTGCACACATGCATTGTATATGTTCCTATGTGAGTACATGCATATCTTCAAATGTCGGTGCCTGGGCATGCGTGTGTACGTGTATGCATACTGAAAGAACACACACATACACCACTCATGCCCACATCAGGTGTGCAATGTACAATGGAGAACACACTACCATTTCTGACAGGATCAAGGAAAGATGCAAGCTTCGGGGCACAGATGCTCAGTCTGAGTTGCAGAATTCACTCAGGGCCCCTGATTTCCCTTAGCCTCCATTTTCTCCTTTGGAAAGTAAGCTTGCAGGATGGTGTCTGAGCCGAGGTGTCAGTGGATGTCATGTTCTCATTTGAATTCCAGCCCCCACTCTAGAGGCTTTCGAGGGGCTCCCCTGATCCTCCCCTCAGAATGACAGTACATCTGGCACAGACAGTGGTGTGCTGATCGGGGCCTGTCCTGCAGATAGAGTCCCATGCCTCTCCTTGTGTGAATGGCGTTCAGATTCAGGGTGTCTCTAACTTCATGTCCCCAGCTTCTGATTCCAAAGGGAATGAGGAGTGGGGTCTCGGTGGTGGTGGTGGTGGTGGTGGTGGTGGTGGTGGTGGTGGTGGTGGATACTCACATACACACAGCGAGGCTCTAGCAAGGTCCGTGACCACGGGCAGCTGCCTGCTCTCAATTTCCCCACCGGTGTGCCACCTGTCAGTTCTTGCGTGTGGGGCTCTTTGGAAGCATACAGAGCAAGAGGCCCTGGGCACATGCTGGGGAAAGCATAAGCATTGCAGGGCAGGCTCACGGGAGGCCCCCGAGGAGACCACTTACCCCAAAGGTGTCACTTCATCGCATCTTCATGGGCTTCCCAAACCCATCCTGAGAGCCGCCGTGCCCTCTCCTAATTATGGGCAAAGTCATGTTCAAATAAAGCTGTGTTCTTCAGGTAGAAACTGAGGCCACTGTGTGGGTCACACCAACCTCCCTCCTGAAGGAAGCTGGCTTGTACCCAGGCCCTTCCCCTTAAGGAGTCTCCGGGAGAACTGAGTTGATGTCCTCTCCTCTTATGCTGGCAGAATGTCTGCACAACCTCTGTTTAAAGTCCTCTTCTATTATGACAGTGAGAGCCAAGGAGAGGGTCAACCTCTCCCCGGGTTGTAGAGAGACAAATGCACCTCATCCTGCATTCCCCATGGCTTCTCTTTAGGAAACTCTTCCAGCAGGGGGTGGACCTGCCCATTCCCAATCTTGTCTACCGCTGTGTCCACTTCCTCCCCTTACATGTAGGCTGGAGCAAACATCAACTGTTTCTCAGACAAAGCTTCTTTTGGTCCAGAAGTATCTATGCCAATGGTGTTGGCAATGGCAAAATGCTTTAGCAAATCAGCTTAAAAGACGAAAGATTTTTGCTCCCTGTATCAAAGGTCACATGGCCATTTTTCCTGGGCTTGCATACAGGGAGAACATCCTGGTGGAAGGTTGTGGCAGGAAAGCTACTCACCTCATGGCAGGTAGGAAGCTGACAGAGAAGGACCTGGGGACAAGACAGGCCCTTCAGGGTGTGCCTCCAGTGACCTGATTCCTCTAGCCAGGCCCCCCCTTCCTGGGAGTCCGTTGAGCTTTGGATACGTCTACTGAGGGAGAAGGAGCGGTCCAAAGTCCACCAGATGTCAACAGTCCCTTCACACTTGAGCCTTCAGGCGAAAGTGTCCATATTCAAACAATGACAGGCTGGATGTGAACTGTCCTCCAAAGACCCGTGTGGAGAAGGCTTGGTTCTTACCCCGTGGTGCTATTGTGAAATGGTAAAACTTTGAAAGTGCGGGGTCTTGTGGGAAAAACTTACGTCACTGAGGATATGAACCAGCACCCCCACACACCCCCAATTTCTTTCCTAGCCACCATGAGGTAAAGAGCTTCCTCTGCCACACACTCTTGCCTTGAAAACATGAGCTGGAATAAAACCTTTCCTTTGCTAAATTGATTGTCTAGGGTAATTTGTTACAGCGATAGAAAGTTGACCAACAGTCATCCCCGGCTCAGCTCTGACTTTGCCCTCCGGTGAGTACCATTTGCTGTACACATTGTCCTGGCCCTGTGCTTGGGCTGCCCTGCAACAGATCACAAAATCCATCTGTGTCTACGCACTGGATCTCCGTCAAAGAAAGGAAAGGCCCCAAGAGGAGATTGTTGGGGTACCAATGAGAACCTCATACTGTGGAGTTTTCCTTACCCAGGGGCACGGAGCAGAGCCCAGCTGCTTTGGTGGACTCCATGTATGCTGAAGGCCCACTTCCAGTATCCTAGACGGTGCCTTCTACATGTTCCCTCTGGTGAAGGGGGCAGGCAACCGGCACCTCTTTTATAAAGGAAATAATCCCTTCATGAAGGATCTGCACTGAGAGCCACATCACTGTCTAAAGGAATGGTTCTTAACCTGTAGGTCATCATGACCCCCTGGGGTTGAATGACCTTCTCACAGGGGTCACATATTAGACATCCTGAATATCAGATGTTTACTTTACAATTCATAACAGTAGCAAAATTACAGTTATGAAGTAGCAATGAAATCATTTTGTGGTCGAGGGTCACCACAACACAAGGACCTGTATTAAAGGGTCAAAGCACAGGAAGGTTGAGAACCACTGTTCTAAAGGCCCTGCCCCTTAATGCCGTTACACTGTGAATTAGAGATTAAAACAAACCTGGGGGTGGGTTACAAACCACAGCAGGCTCCAGCTTGATTGTATTCGGGATTCCTTTGGAATTCTGCCTCAGTCTCTCCTATCCCCTGAACTTTGCCTTGGACAGTGGTAGGGAGAGGCTGACAGACAGAGGGAGGAAGAAAAAAGTACGAGAGAAAGAGAGAGAGAGAGAGAGAGAGAGAGAGAGAGAGAGAGAGAGAGAGAGAGAGAGAGGAGGTAAGGCAGAAGAAGCAGATGGGCCTAGGGAGAAGAGAGGTAGAAAAAGAAAGGGTAGAAAGGAGGGGGGTGATGGAATCAGAGAGAGATTCTCCCCTGTGGTGAGAGGGTAGGGGAGGGCAAGCCTGGCCTGGGCAGCATCAGAACACTGGCTGGCCCTCAAGCATGCTGCCCAGCACACAGCGGTAGCAGCTGGACCCGCCACTTGGCTGTCTCTGCTGAGCCCAGGCCTCTGTACCTGACCTCAGCCCAGCTGCTGGAACCTTCCTGCTCTTCAGCTGCAGCTGCCAGGCCCCCCTGCCTGCTCTGAGGTCCACAGCCTGGTGAGTGGGCAGCAGCATCCATCCGTTCTCCTCGTCTGTCTGTGCCAGGGAGGGAAGCGAGCCCATCATGTGCCATCAGCCTATCCAGAAACCCATGGCATTTGGCACGGGGATGAGACATGTGGCTCCTGTGACAGTGTCTTGCCTTCCTAATTAGGGACTTACTGAGGGGTGTGTTGAAATCAGCTGGCATTTCCTGGGTTCAACAAATAAGAAGCCAGTATCTCCCCCTGGGCTAGCATGTTCCTGAGGATTCGGAAGCCTCCTCTTTTCCTGTTTCTTGTAATTTCCCTAATATCTTCACCCAGTGGGAACCACCCCATAAGGAGCAGGGTTCTGACGGGATGCATGACATGTCAGGCAGGGTCAGCTTCTGAAGGGAAACCTGGGCTCCGTGAGGTCCCAGAGTCTGAGCTCTACTGCCCTCCAATTCTGTGGACCCAGGGATAGGAGCTAACTGTGGGTGGGCTTCAGGAGCCAGGTTGGCGGGTATTGGCCAGCTACAACCCTCCCACACTCCCCATGTTATGGAGACCATGTCATAAACTTCAGGAGACGGAATGAGTCAGCTGCATAATTTTTAAAGAGATGGGGATCTTTTTAATTCCTTCTCTTCGTCATCCTTTGTGCTTTCCTACACTTAACTGGGACCAGAGCCCAGAAGCTTGCTGGGTGGCTGGGGAAAGACATGGCCCTGGGACCTAAGGCATGGACAGAAGTAATTGACATGGAATGAGATGAGGGGACCCTTTCCACCAATTCCCCCTGAGACCGAAGCTAAGATTCACATTGGCTCAAGAGGAGGTGGACGGACCCAATAGGAGCTCCAGGGTGGGCTTTGTGGGAGGGGGCCAGGAAGGAGAGGAGGGGAGGGGTGAGAACACAGAGCTGTGAGGTTATGGGTTTTGTAACCCTGGCCTATTCTTCCCTTGATGGCCTCAACACAGTTCTGATGTTTACAACACACCAGTAGACAGAGAACTCCTGGGGCACAGGCTTGGTCTAGAGAGGTATGCAGGATTCTTCCAGGAGTAGGAGGTACTGGGATCTGTGGGCTTTTCAGATCTTAGAGCTGGAGGCTGCAGCCATGCCTGTCTAAATAGCCAGGGCCCAAAGGCTTCAGCTGACATCTTGGTTACAGATGCCTGAAAACTGCAGCCGGAATCCAGGACTCAAAGTGACAGGCACTGGGCTAGATAGTGAATCAGGATCAGCAGACTCTGCCAGGCAGCAGGGAGGCAGAGCCTGGCATGTGGAAACGTCCTTGGCAACAGGAGGCTCTGGCAACGGTGCTGATGCAAGACCATCCCTCCTTTTCTAGATGCTTCTGCTCAATACAGAAGGAAGAGGAGACAAGGAGCAGGGAAAATCTGAGTACACGTGTGCTGAAGGAGTTAGATGGGGAAGTTGAGCCAGGCTCCGGTCCCAGAACCAGGTTCACTGGGAAGAATCTGGAGTCAGGAAAGGTTACATCATCCAAGGCTAGACACCAGCATTTTTCTGTGTGGAGGGAGGGGAGAGGAGGGGAGTGCCTGTAGGTTGGGTTGGAATGACTGGCCCCAAAATATCATTCCTTTCCACTTCCATGTTCCTGCCATGGCTCATGTGAAGCCGAATAGTTTCCATGCTTCTTAACTTGGGGCTCAGCTCCATAGCTTGTTTTGGACAACAAACAAGATGCCCGAGTAGAGATTTAGAAAGACTGGAGCAGCCTAGAGTGGGGCTTGCTCTAGAGGGATGAAGTTGAATTGAGACTGGAGATGTCTGGCCAGCAGGGGAAAGTGACACTGTGCCAGTCTATGCCAAGGTCTCTTTTATTTCTGCTTGTCGTCTGGAGCACTAGCAATGTCTTAGAGTGGTACCAGGTCCAGCAAGTGGGCGGGTCTAAAGAGGCCCCGGGTGGGTGTGATTTGATGAGGACAGTTTCAGAGTCCTGATTTGACGAGGACAGAATTCGAGTTCCTGAACCGAGAAAGTCCAGAACAGAGCATATGGGTCACCTGACCTACATACCTGCAGCCAAAAGCGTGGTTGCCAGTTCCACGGGTACCATGTTCTGAGAGATTGCCCCCACCTTGCCAGGAGAAGGCTCACAAGGGCCTCTCAAGCTAGAAGAGCTGCCAAGGGGGCAAAGAGATTCAAGTTTAGCATGTCTCATATAGGCAGGCCCCTGACAAGAAGGCCTATCAGACAGCATCTAAGATACAATGGCCACCATGGGAAGGTAGCAGATGTCCCCATCACAGCCAGGCTCTCTCTGGGGTCTGTGACTTCGGTAGAAGGACCAGAAGAGACAACCAGTATGACCATCTATTGACAGCTTTAACAACCTCTCCTTTCCTATAGTCTTTTTACTATTGGAGTGTGTGTGGAAAGGTATGTGTTTATGTGTACACATGTGTGTACAGGCGTGTATGCCTATGTGGATATCAGAGCTTCACAATGAATGTCCTTCATGGCTTCTCACATTTTTTTTTCTGAAACAAGGTCTCTTACTGGACCTGGGGCTCTCTGTTGTAGCTAAGCTGGGTAACCATCAAGAAGATCCCAGGATCCTCCTGTCCCTGCGTCACCAGTAGCAGAGTTACAGGCATAGGCCATAGCCTCCAGCTTACAGTTGGGTGCTGGGAATCTGAACACTGGTCCTCAGGCTTGCACAGCAAGCTCTTTACCCACCGAGCCATCTCACTGGCTCCTGTCTTGATTCTTATATTCTATTTTTCTCCACTAGCCTCAGAGCCTGCACAAAGATCTGATTGGAGGGGAGAAGGCAAGGGTCCGTTCTAAGTATACAAACTGGTCAGAGCCCTCCGAACATTCTGAGTTCTGTCTCTGGTAGGAGGAGCCTACGATCCCCTGAGAGTAGACATCAAACTCAGATCAATGGGAGCTGCTTCCTTGGTCAAACTGCTAAGCCAAGCTGACCTCAAGTTCCAGAACCGTCTCCTACCATGGCATCTGGGCTCCATGCTTATGCTGACAGTGGGGTTGTGGTCTCTGGTATATTGCTTCCCCAGAGTACTACCCCAGGCAGTACTTCCTTCCTCACGCTTCAGTTTAGCCCTCTACACAGTGGAGCAGGAGTAGACAGTCCTCTAACTCCCATTTAATGCAAGATGTGGAAAACGGTCTGCTTAGCTTCCAGACCCCATTAGAGGTGGTCAGAACTAGCTGCTTAGCTTCCAGACCCCATAAGAGGAGTGCAGATTTATTAGATTCCAAGATGAGGCTGAGTTTTGACTCCCCCTCCATCTCCTTGGAAGTGTGATGGGTAGTACAGCATGTGTGTTGGAGCTCACAGCTCCAGCCGGGCTTGGAGGAGCACCTCTGCTGACCAGGCTGAGAGCCGAAGGGTTCCTGGGCTCCAAACAGCCCACTCTTCCTGGCTCATCATGCTGCCTTCACTCCAGTCCCACCTGAGCCTGCTCAGACCTCAGCAATGAGGGAACAGGGAATAAGAGGGGGTAACTAAGGTAGAGGGCTGCAGATCACTGGGGGAGAGCATTGTGGGAATTCATTCTGTTCAGCCAATGGCTTTGGGGTACAAGCCCTAGGGTGTGGCTCTGAAGGAGAGTCATGGTGAGAGACTGGATGGTTGGTTCCCAAAACCCCAGGACAGAATGGAGGACAGCTGCTGTGGGATGTTCTGTATGGCAAATGTGTTGCTCTGATTGGTCAATAAATAAAACACTGATTGGCCAGTAGTCAGGCAGGAGGAAATGTAGGCGGGACAAAGAGGAGAATAAAGCTGGGAAGTGGAAGGCTGAGTCAGAGACACTGCCAGCCACCATGAAGACAAACAGCATGTGAAGATGCTGGTAAGCCATGAGCCACGTGGCAAGGTATAGATTTATAGAAATGAATTAATTTAAGCTGTAAGAACAGTTAGCAAGAAGCCTGGTTCGGCCATACAGTTTGTAAACAATATAAGTCTCTGTGTTTACTTGGTTGGGTCTGAGCGGCTGTGGGACTGGCGGGTGAGAGAGATTTGTCCTGACTGTGGGCCAGGCAGGAAAACTCTAGCTACAGACAGCAGGTGGGTAAGCAGTGGTGTTTACTCTGTTCTGTATCCATGAGTGTATTATCCCCATTTTATATATCAATAAATTTCTGAGATCCTTTAACAGACTCCCATGGATTCACATAACAGGCAGTGTCTAACATGGGGCATGAACCCACAACCCTGAGATTAATAGTCTCATGCTCTACTGACCGAGCTAGCTGGTAAAATAGTAAAATTATTTTTCTATTCCCGTTTAAGATAATTTGTATATTGTTACAAATTCAAAATTGTATTTGTCATATTGTCTATATGTTTGTCCTTGTGTTTAAAATATTCTTGTATATTGATACAAATGTAAAATTATATTTTTCATACTGTTTATATGTTCTACTTCTGTTTAGGGTATTTTGTATGTTGATACAAATTAAGGATATTTTTGTCATATTACACTATACATTTCTACCTCTGATTAAAGATATTTTTGTATATGGTCACAAATTCGAGGCCATTGTCCTTATACTGACATCTGTTTACAGATTGTTTGTTTTTATACTGTGAAGTCTTGGTTTTTAAGCTATATAGGTTGATAAGAATTACAGGTTAATAGTCACCTGTGCTTGTCAAACTTATAGTCACATTAGTTAAATTTTGAAGACTAGATAGTTACAGCTACAATCCTCTTGTATCTTAGCTAAGAGTATATCAGGTACAAGATTTAGATTCTTCAGGATAGGACAGCTATTGGAATAATCTCTGTAATTTGCCAATTACCTTTGGCCTGGACATTTAGTATGTGTTTCTTGCTTGATGTTGTTCTTGTTGATTGTAGTTCCATTTTTGTTTATGCTGTTACTCTTTCTTTCTTCTGGACAATACTCAATAATTGTTCTTATTGTATATACAGTTTTGTATTAGGTTTAAAACCTTCTTATTTAGACAATTAATGGGAAGTGTTGTGGGAATTCATTCAGTTCAACCAATGGCTTTAGGGTATGGCTTTGTCTGCATATATGACCCCTCAAGAGCTGAGGGAGAGTGGTCATGCAGTCTCTTGGGTGGTCGGAGACCAGATAGTTGGTTCCCAAGACTCCTGGGCAGAACGGAGGGACAACAACAGCTGGATAAGCAGTGGTGTTGACCTCCTTCTATATCCGTGAGTGTATTATCCCCATTCTATATCTTAATAAATTCCTGAGGTCCTTTAACCCCAGGAATTTAATAGATTCCCGTGGGTTCACGTAACAGGAGAGGAAGAGAGAGAGAAGGGCAGGGTGCCCATGTCCTGTGTCCTAATAGTGTGACATCTAGAGAGATCTAAAGTAACTGGTTAGGAGGTATAGCCCCAAGTTAAACTGAGGCAGTCAGTTTTGGCAGCTTAAATCATGGGAGGAGAACTCCAGCCTTCTATGCTTGGCCCTGTAAGGCTGGGACAAGTTTTGTTCTGCACACTCTTTCAGAGGTCTAGGCTAGGAAAGGCCCACCTACTAGGGATACCACTTGTAACAAGTAACTTCATGGCTCACCAAGAAAAGGGAGAGGTACCGTTAAAGAAAGTCTTCTCCTACATGTGATTGGTGGGTCACCATTTCAATGTCCAAGAGTCACTGGCCAACAAGGGCAATATGTCATCAGTGTGCCTCTAAAGGAGAGGGACCTCCAATCTTGTATCCCCCACAGTCACAGCATAGACACTTCCTACTACCAACAAAAACGCAGAGTACTTTTCTATAAAAGATCTCATTACTTCTTAGTTAGTACCCATTTTCCAGGTTCACAAACTAAGGCACAGAAAAGGGGAGGGATTCCCTGATACCACATAGCCAGAACCTGCCTAAGATGAGCTTTGAACTCCTTTCTGCCTTCCATCACTCTATCCAAGCCCATGCCGTGGAAAAGTATGTTTTTACTTTGCTAGGAAACGTCAGGTTCCTAATAGTGGCAGTTCCCATCTTCTCTGCAGTCATGTCGGAGACACAGCCACTCACAGAATGCTTTTAAGGTGGGACAGCTAGTTCCCTTCTCTAGAGAGGGATGTCGGGGAGATTCTCAATGCCACCTATTTATGGGGAAGAAGTCTGGCCTTCAGACCAGTTAGACCCATGCTCCAAGCTCATTGCTGCTAGGTTGTCAGATGGCACCTTGAACCTCTAGAACAGAGCTGCGGATGTATTTCTGTGCCAGGCATGGCTGCTCCAAGGGTGGGAGCCAGGGGGCATCCTGCCCAGAGCAGCTGGCAAGGACACAGTAGCTGTTGCTGGCGAGGTGTGATGTCAATTCTAGGTCTAGTGCAGGGGCTTCCATGGGCTCCCCGTGCTAACTGCGCACAGAGCTTTGCAAACCACTACAAGGCCCCCAAGACTGGATGATGGACCCAGTGGTTTCTGGAGCTCCCTAGCTGTGTCTAATGGAAGAGCAAGGCTAGGCTGCTTTTTTGTGTTTTGGAATATTCCTATCAAGATAAGAGAAGCTGGGAGATGTGAACAGTGTCCAAGTCTAGACAGAGATGAGGGCACTGCACCTTTTATGACTGATGCTCTTGGGATACCCAGACTGGCAACTCTGGGGGTCCCTGTCTCCCCTCTGCTGTTGGCTGAGAAGCTTGATCTTCCAGATCACATCTCATGTTTGCCACAGTTTGGGGGCTCCTAACAACTTTACACTGGTGGTTTGACAGGCCCCCATTTGCATGCCCACCCCCATCCCCCACCCCCGCAAGTACATCAGCAGTCATTTCGAAGGACCAGTTGTAGTTCATGGTGTATGCAGACTTCATAGTGTTGGAAACTGCCAGCAGTAGGGGATCCACTAAAAATAAATGTTCTGGTTCCAGTCTCTGTCACCTGCCAAGGGTCGTCCTTGGTGGTTCTGGCCCAGAAAACCATGGCAGAGGAAGTTTAGATTTGAATACATTGATTTAGAAGTGACATGAGGCTCCTCAGGAGTGGATTAAACATTTCACGAATGTGGGGGACACAGATTTCAGCTGGGAGAGAGAGGGGAATGGAGACCTTGCTCTAGGGTAGTGTGGCATCAGAGAAAAGTAAGAAGTCACAGGCTTGTACAACCCCATCTCTGCTCCTCCGTGGCCTTATCTCCACAATGAGAACAAAATGTGTTCAGGGCTAACCTACTGGAATGTTCTGGAAGTTCCTCCAAATCAATAAGCGTGAATT
This sequence comes from Peromyscus eremicus, assembly GCF_949786415.1. Lineage (NCBI taxonomy): Eukaryota > Metazoa > Chordata > Mammalia > Rodentia > Cricetidae > Peromyscus > Peromyscus eremicus. The sequence goes on from NC_081425.1 coordinate 82,188,962, forward strand.
GAAGCTCCTTCCAGAATTCCCTGAGTTACACTACCTGGTACACGTACACCAAATGCTCTGAGTCCCAAGTCTCTACGTTCCCAGGACCATCAGAACAGAGTATGGGGGCGGGGGAGATGGCTACCGGTCATACAAGCATGAGGACCTGAGCTTGATCTCCAACACTCATGTAAAAACCAGGGTACGTATCTGCAAACCCATCACTGAGGAGGCCGAGACCATGAGAGTATCGAGGAAGATGTGTGACATCAGTCTATAGTCTCACGTGGGCCTGAACCCGCATGGACACATATACACATACATGTACTCAGAAAAAAAAAGATCACGATGCTCTGACTGCCCCCACCTCTGTGTCTTCTATGACCTCTCTCTTCTGGGTCACTGATTCTTCTCATGCTGGAAGATGCTCCCAGCGCCTGTACCCCCACCCATGATGCCTTCACTACAATAACCTCCCAGGGAGGTTCCTTCCTAGGGAGATTTCATATTGAGTTGGAAACCACAGGTCACCTTGGGGTTGCTCCTTGACCTCCACCTGCACTGATGTCCCCAGGAGAAAGCAGCATACGCAAAGGAAGTCGGGAGCCATCATTAGCCCCTGGGGCAACTGGGTTCACTGGATTTCAGAAGGATGATATGATTCACATATGGTTCATCTAAATTTTCACGTGCTGCAGCCCCAGTCCCCAGGGCAGTGCTGCTGAAAGGTGATGGACCTTTGACAGGAGGGGCCGAGTGGGAAGTGATTCCACCTCATCACAGATGGTTGCTGGATTCTTAGAGTGAGATAGGTCTCCAGGGAGAGTGTTAGTTCCTAGGACAGCAGGTTACTATAAAAAGGGAAAGCTAAAGCCAGACATGATGACTCAAGCCTGTAATCTCAATAACCAGGTGATTGAGGCAAGAGGACTATCATGAGTTCGAGGCCAGCCTGAGCTATATAAAGGAGTTCCAAGCCAGATAGGCTTCAGAGTAAAAATAAATAAATAAACAAACAAACAAATAAATAATTTTAAAGGAGGCTGTATTAGCTAATTTTATGTCAATTTGACACCAACTAGAGTCATTTAGGAAGAGAGAACCTTAACTGAGAAAATGCTCTCACCAGATGGGACTGTAAAAGCCTGCGGTACATCTTCTTGATTGATAGTTGATGTGAGAGTGCTCAGTTCACTGTGGGTGGTGCCACCTCTGGCCTGGTGGTCCTGGGTGCTATAAGAAAGCAGGCTGAGCAAACAGGTAAGCAGACCTTCTCCACGGTCTTGCTTTAACTCCTGTCTCCAGGTTCCTGCCTTGAGTTCCTGTCCTGACTTCCCTAGATGACGGGGCTACAAGTTATAAGCTGAAATATCCCCACATATACATATGTGTGCACCCCAAGTTGCTTTTGGTCATAGTGTTTTATCACAGCAACAGATGCCCTCCTGTCTAAGACAGGCAGAATGAACATCCAGCCCCTCCTCTTCCTCCATCTGTGACATCCTCTCCCAGCTGTCTTGCATGGGTTCGTGCTTCAGATGCAGCTAAGAAGCCACACAGAACTTTGCAGCCACTGGGATCAGGAACTAAATAAACTTCTTTTCTTTGCATGGTACCCAACATTCTAACCTGAAGGATGTGGCTATGGCCACACAAAATGGTCAAAGACTGAGGGAATCTGTGGAGCTTCATCCTGCCCTCCAGCGTCTTCCTGGGACCAGCGAGGCTGTCTGACTGAGGCAGTGAGCAACAAGCATCGAAGCCGGAAAGTCTTACCAAGAAGGGAATCTGAGAGCAAAATCTGCAGTGCAAGCAGGAGCCGCATGTTAGCTCTTAGATGGAGATAGCTAGAGGAAAGGAAAGCAAACTTCTTCCCACCATAGGAGAGATCCAGTCCCACAGACAAGTCTTGAAGTGTGTGTGAGGTCTTTTTTTAAAACAAATTTTACTCCTTGGGGCAAGGAATTTTTTCTGTGGTTTTTGAATGTCTAGCAAATGAACTGATCACAAGGGATGAAAAATCTTCTTTGGGACCACTTGTGGGGCCACGGAGTTCTCTGGATCTCTCCACAGACCCCGACCCTGTTGATGGGTAGCTGTGAACAGATCCTGGCCACTGCACTAGCCTCTTTCCTTCACCAGCTTTCTACTCTGACCACCCACAAAGTATGGATGACGGAAACTCCACAACACACAGGTTAGGTGCGAAGAAGCTTGCAGAATAGAGATTTGATCTTCGTGTGACACACATAAGTAACCACAATCCAGCCCTCCTCAAGACTGCACGGCCAGGGGTGTTGGAATCCAGCCTGCCTTCACATTATTTTCAACAAGTACTGAGACATTGGCATCATCTCCTGTAGTCTTGGGAATCAAGGATGTAGTGTGGGAAAGATGGAGAGGGAAGAAGGGAGAAAAATCGACAGACAAGCGTGTATGATGCTTCTTCTCAAACACTGTACGTGCAGAAAGGAGCATAAAACAGGGTGATGGGGGGTGAAAGGGGGTAGGTGGCTTTTGAAAGAAGACTTTTGTTTGTTGTTGTTTGTTTTCGAGACAGGGTTTCTCTGTGTAGTTTTGGTGCCTGTCCTGGATCTTGCTCTGTAGACCAGGCTGGCCTCGAACTCACAGAGTGTTGGGATTAAGGGTGTGCACCACCACCCAGCAAGAAGACATTTTTTTATTCTTTGAAATATGTACACAACATATATTTATCATACCCATCCTCACTATCTCCCTCCAGTTCTTCAAGTGCCCTACCTCACCTTCCTCCAAACTTCATGTCTTCTTTTTATTTTTGTTTTTTTGGGCCCCTGAGTCCGGTTTGTGTGACCCATGTGCAGACTGGTATGAGGTCAGCCACCAGGGTGAGCAACCCACCAGCGCCTATCAGGAACAGCTCTTATTGGGTGCCCATGAGAACTCTTTAAGGGAGTAAAGAGATCCAAAGAGGGTCAGGAGAAGATGCCTAAAGGCCAGCGAAGATCCTGCTGTCACTGTCATGTAGGGAGGATGCTGATGACTTGGTGACAGGGAGATGAGGAAGATGGACAGATGTGGAGCGTATTCTAGACATCTAAGTAACAAGACTGGCTGATGGACAGGTGAGGTGCGTGTTGGGAAGGCAGAAGTAGAGGAAATGACAAGGAGACCCGGTTTCATGGAGAATGGTAGCACATAATTATTCCTCCTTTGTCCTTCCCAAAGAAACCCCACCACTCCTTACACAAGTACACAAACAACAAAATCCAACATTTGGTCTAGTAGCTTAGTGTTCTGGCTCCACATAGTGAGGAGAATAGTTTTGAGTTTTTAAGAAAGAACATGAAGCATGTCGTGTTTTCAAAGGAAACCAGTTTTCTAGCATCAGAGTTTGTAGCGTGTATCCCAGATGTCCTTTACACAGAATACTCTTCTTACAGTTCTGGGTGGAGTCTGAAGTCCTAAGCACCAAGGAATTGAATCCATTTTTCCCCTAGTCCCCGGTTAAAAGTATGGCCATACTGCTATCCTGGGGTGTGGTGGAAAGTGGCATTATAGGAGTTTTCTTCAGGTTCACAGAAGATGGAAGGTGCAGCTGGTTTGAGCATCAGAGGGGACACAGAACAAAATGAAGAAGAGAAAAAAAAAAACAAAAAACAAAAACGTTCACCTGGGGGAATGGAAGTCGCAGAAGGGAGTCAAAAGTTTGTGTGCACTCTTCTTACATACGATTTTAATGTTCTGTATACACAGTGTCTTAAAGGTTAGGGTTTCTATTGCTGTGCAGAGACACCATGACCATGGCAATTCTTGTAAAGGAAAACATTTAATGGGCAGGCTTGCAGCTTTGGAGGTTCAGTCCGTTATCACCATGGCATGGGTAGTGTGCAGGCAGACATGGTGCTGGAGAAAGAGCTAAGAGTTACACATCTGGCAGGCAACAGGAAGTGAACTGAGACACTGGATGTGGCTTGAGCATATGTGAGATCCTGAAGTCTGCCTCCACAATGACACACTTCCTCCAACAAGGCCACATCCACTCCAACAAAGCCACACCTCCTAATAGCGCCACTCCCTTTGAGCTTATGGGGGCCAATTACATTCAAACTACCACACAAAGTTTCTTTCTGATAGATGAAATTGGTATTCATGGTGCACACACATCAGTGATGAAATTGAGAAACACTGATGAGAATACAAAAATTGAAATATTTACCCCAGACAGTCATTATTAATGTCTAAGGTATCCTCGTCCAGTTCATGTGTGTATAGCTTCAAATGTCCCCATGTGCTTCCGTAGTAAATTCATGTTTACATTTCTTCCAAATACATATTTTTTATATTTTAATGTTTCTGAAATCAGAACACATCTTCTAGCTGTTTGAATGCTTATACTAAAATATCAGGTCACTGGTAGATCTTAAATATCACTGCCACCACAAAGAAGATGTCTATAGCTATAAGAATAGGGTCTCTTGTGTGTGGGTATAATTTGGTCTCTTGCTACCTCTGCTTAACATTACATCACAAATATTTGCACATGCCTTAAAACAGGCTCTGAGTGTTTGACTTTTCCAGAGCACATAATATTCCATTTTGGAGATCTCCCCAAAATGGACCATATCACAATCTTACATCCCTGTGACAAAATCGCAGAGGAAAAAGAGTGAAGAGGGGGAAGATTTCTTTTGGCTAGGGATTTAAAAGGCTCAGTCCGTGTTCACTTGACTCAGCACTTTGGGCCTGGGGTAATGCAGGACACCATGCAAGAGGGTGATGGAGAAGAAGTGTGACCCGGTGCTTCCTGGTGACCAGAAGCAAGAGAGAAGGGCTGCATTCTTGGTATCTTCTCTCAGTGGCATGACCCCATGGCCTACTTTCCTTCTAGTAGACACCGACCTCCCGGCAGTTCTAACCCGAGTATCGCCAAAGGCCAGGGACAGAGCCTTTCAAAGGAACTGTTGGCACCACTTAAGATTCAAACAAGAGGCCAGCCGGTGGTGGCGCACGCCTCTAATCCCAGCACTCAGGAGACAGAGGCAGGTGGATCTCTGTGAGTTTAAGACCAGCCTGGTCTACAGAGTGAGTTCCAGGACAGCCAGGGCTACACAGAGAAACCCTGTCTTGAAAAACAAACAAACAAACAAACAAGCAAAGATTCAGACACTGACATGGACTCTATCCTTCCCTCACTGAAAAACAACTCAATCACGACATGCCAATGAAAGAAGCCACTCACATGTCCTGGGATATACACTTCAGCTTCATGTCACCTCTGCAAGGGGAGTTTCCGGGAGATGGGGGGAGTAAGGAGGGTTGACTTGGAAGGAGCAGTGGTGAGAGGTTTTAGTTCTTCCTGCTTTGGTTCGGGCTGTGCTCTATGGCTGCTACAGGGTTCCGTCCTGGTTAAATTCACAAGCCCGACTGGGATTGCCTCCACTTGAAGGCTACTGAGAGCTATACGTTGAGTTCCAGATGGGTCTGTGTCCTGGGATTCCCGCCTGTATCCCCAGCTGAGACCCTGAAGGGACTGTTGTCACCTTGCACTGGGGTGCTAGCCCCCCTCTCAGAAACTCCTCAGCCAGGACCCAGATCCCCAACCTGCGCCCTCATTCTGGAGCGGGCCCACATTTTAGACCACGTGCGTCTTTTTGACCAAGATACCTTACCCGGAAAGCCAAGCTTGCCAAGAGGCGGAACCTCGGCCAGCGGCTGGGATCCCCATGCTGCACCGCTGTGAAAGCTACAGGCAAGCGGCCAACCCAGTGGGATTTTCATCTCAGAACCGAAGGCTGCTGGAGGTGAAAAGGGATTTAGAGGTCAGAGGTGTGATGTTTTTCTTTTCTTTTTCTTTAAAACTTTCTGCTTTGAATGAAATAAGCACTCCTCAAATATTTGTTGTACGATGAGTCCCCAAAAATGTGGAGCATGGCAGCCGCTGAGAGAGGTAGAAATCAAAGGGCTTTCATGTGGGAGAGGACTGCAACCCGACTCGGACCCGTCTGCTCCTTGTGAATAGTGTGGGATTCCAATGATCAGACGTCAGAGGGAGCAAAAGTGAGCAATGGCCACCTCAGTCCCTGCCCCCCGGACACTCCAGACCTTTAGGGTTAGAATTTGAAGTGTCCTCCACCCTCACTGGAGAACTTGTTCCCCACAGAGGGCCACTGTTTGGTGTGTGTGTGGCGGGCTGGGTATCTGGAGCCTTTAGATTCAGTGGTTCTCAACCTTCCTAAAGCTGCAACTCTTTAGTACCCCCTGGGGTGACTCCCAACCTTAAAGTTATCTTCATGGCCACTTCATAACTGTAATTTTGCTACTGTCATGAATTATAATGTAAATATCTGTGTTTTCTGATGGTCTCAGGTGAACCCTGTGGAAGGGTCGTTTGACTCCCGCCCCCCAAAGGGTCATGACCCACAGGTTGAGAACCTCTGCTTTAGAAGCTCAGAATTGGCTGGAGTAGGCAGACCCTAAGGGCGGGCTTTTGAGGTTATCCCCAGTCACTGGTTCCTTCACAACGGTCTCAGCTACCTGCCCAGCTGTCATGTGGCTGCACACACTCCTACTGCGACCACTCATGCCACCACAGCTTCCCCAGCATGAGAGACTGAAACACCTCAAGAAGGGAGGCAAGGAAATCTCTCCTTAAGTTATTTCTGTCAGGCGCTACGGTCACAAGGACACAAAAGGAACTCATACGCAGGCAGAGTCAAGCAGCCTCTTGGGCACTCATTCATCCAGTTGACAAATGCCTTAATGCAGCATGACGTTCTGAAGGCCCTATGAGCCAGAAGCAGCTCTCTTCCTTGAGACTCGGCAGAGAACAACAGTCAAGTCGTCCTGCTCTGTGGCACGGGAGAAGGGAGAATTGGGGGGTGGAGGGGGGACTGAGATCCTTCACCTGGAAACAGGTCTGTGGAGGTTCTCCAGGCCAACCCAAGAAAGGGGTACTGTTATCTATCGGATACAATGTGGCCTCTATCAGGTCATGAAGGAAAGGCACTGCTCCAGATGCAACAATGTTCAAGAGCAGGACCTTTAGAAGTGGGAGACTGGACTGTGAGGGCTCTAACCTCTTCAGTGGGGAAACTTGCCTGGTGAGATGAATTGATACCTTTGTGCGTTCCTCAGAGGTGAGGACAGTAGGTGACTGCAGGTCACTAGGGACATGATTTTGGTGAGCATGCCTTGCCTATAGTTCCTCTCTCTCTCTCTGCTTACTTGTAGTGTTGAGGTGAACAGCAACGCTGTTTCCTCCATGTGATCCCCACCATGGTGTTCTGCCTCACCCAAGGCCTAAAAGGGTGAGATGACATCGGTCGGAGCTGGGAGCCAAAATTAACCTTCCCAGTGTTACATTCCTAATTCCTCTCAGGTATTCTGCCACAGTGACGAAAAGCTGACTGACACAGTGTGTGTGCCTGTGCCTATGATAAGTGCCGGAAGTGCCGGTGACATGGAATTCCCTTCTCTATATGTCTCCCAAATGTGTTGTATTAAGTCACCAGATGAATATTAATGAACTGCAATATGGAGCCTTTAAGAATGACTTTGCTGCCTTGGATTTTATTTGTGTGTTTTTAAAAGTCCAACATTTTAAGGGGCTATACTTTCATCTTGGGCTGTCCTGTGAGCTCCCTGGGGTGAATGTTGTTGACGATGGATGGATGACACTTTGGGATGCTGTGGAGGACCTCATCCTCAGGATCTGATACTCCTTACCCCGACCCAGTTCACTTTCTTTCCCATCTCAAGCTTGTTCACCCTCGGGGGCCATGAGCAGGGCTTCAGGGTCCTCATCTAAGTGTTAAGCTGGGTAGGTCTGAATGTCAGTCCCTTGTGGTGTTTTCTGAGGTCTACAGGGTGCCTCTGTGCTCTCTGGGTGAGCCCCTCCCTCCTTCTCACATTAGTCAGTTATCTGCAAAGACTTTGCCCTCTTCGTGCCAAGTAGCAAGTGCACAATTTGCTGGTAGTGTGGATGACACTAACGCTGTAGCTCCTCTGCATAGCACGAGCCTTCCTGCCTCTTTCCAGCTTCACAGACGCCTCAGGACGTGGGAAGACAGATGTGACATTGGTGTTGGAAGTGTCATACTTCCAAGTTTTAGCATCAAGAAATTAATTTAGTGACATGTTCGGGATGATGCAGAGACTAAATGGTCCAACCATACTCCCCAAGTCCTCACCCCAATGCCAACCTGAATCCCTTTTGGCTCACCTTGCAGCCAGAGGGGAGCTATGCATGCAGGACATAAGGTGAAGGAGGGGCCACAAGAAAGATCGTAGGGAGTCAGGACAGGTGGTGTGAGCTGATGAGAGAGGCCTGGGCAATGGGGACCTAGAGAAGCTGGGGATGCAAGGCCAGCAGTCCAGAAAATTTCCCATGAGCACATACTCTCCCCTTCTACCCTTTCTGGTTGTCCTGCTGGGCTTCTGGGGGGCATCTGATGTGACCCTCTGTGGCTCCTGGCAGCCATGACAGAGGACTGTGTCTAGATCCATTTGCTCCCTTAAAGGTCAGGGACTCAGTCCTCCACTCTGTCTGGTTACACCTCATCTGAGGAACGTGGGCTGCAGCACAAGGAGCAGGCTGACTGATGCCATTTGAAGTTGGTGCTAAAGTGGAAGAAGCTGAGGCTGTTTTGAGTGACAGGTGTAGAATCCCGTTGATTGAGTGACGGACTGACTCAACCAAGAATAAACACTGTTATGTTTGGGGAAATCCTCCCCACCCCAAATGATGTCGATATCCGTTTGTTGTACCACTTGTGGGAGAAAAAAGCGGCATTCCAGTCTGCAGTACACAGTGCGTGACATGCAGATCTGCCAGGAAAAGCTATTAGCAGCGTGGTTCCATTAATAGAGGTAGTGGCTCCATCAGGGGGAGGTGGTGATCTTCATTTATTCTGCACATATCCACGGAAGTGGAATTACTGAGTTAATGATTAAGGGTGCTTTTATAATTCCCAGTATGCATTACCAGAGTGATTGAAAGCTGACATGTCCCCATCTTCCAGCCCCCCAGCACATTGCAGAGACTGTTCCTTTCTCTGCACGCATACCAACACTAATCCCCAGAGGTAAATAAAAAGGTGTTCAATTTTATTGTCCACTTGCTTATTAACAGTGACAACAAATCTCATGGTGAGTGTCTTTTGTGAATGCGGGCTCCAATTTCCCAAGGTTTTTTTGTTGTTGTTGTTTGGTTTGGCTTGGGTTTGATTTTGGTGTGCTCTTGTATGATTTGAATAAGAACCTCACCTCACCTCACTGGTGTTGACCAGGCACTTGCATCTGCTGTGAGGCTTCCAGAAGGAATAGTATGTTCCATTATGATCCCCTGCATCTCTTCTTCTTTTTTTTTTTTTTCTGGTTCCTGGCTCCTGAGTAGATGCCTTGGTCTCCACTTGCATGCAATGTCCCGTGAAATTCCTGAGAGTCTTCCAGGCCATATGCTCAAGGCGCTACACTCCCATGGCAGACATGCCACAGCTCCTCCCCTGCCTTCGCCACCATCTGCACACGTGGCTCTGTCTTGACGGGCAGAGCTGTGACTGTGGGAAGGATATGCTCATAAGGGCAGAGGGCTGCATGGCCAAGCTCCGCACAATGAAATCGGCCTTCTTTGTTCTAGAGGGAAGTTGGGGATTTGGGGTTTGCTGAAAATGGGTGTATTTAGACACACCTCTAAATCAAGCCCAAATTTTTGTTTGTGTAAGGAGTATAACAAGAAATCCACAGAGCCGTGGATTTAATGGGCAAAAGAATTTATTGAGGGAAAAAACTCACTGTACAGAGCAGAATTGACACAGGTGGCCACCTGAATTGATTCTGGCCACCTGAATCAGTCCCACTTCCAAGTCCCACAAAGGAACGAAGAGCGTGATGCCTACGTGCATCTCAGGTCATACGGGTTGCCGAGAGGCCACACCCCAGGGGCATATACTTCAAAGTCATAGGCAGGTGGAGCAGTTACCTGCTGCATCTCTAGGGGCAGTGCTTCAAGGCCATAGACAGAGCAGCTACCCACTACAAGAGAGAGGTGGCCTTTTGATGGCTCTTTGGTGTGAGCTCTCTTCCAGTGACAGACATCCCTCACCTGTGACCACCTTCCTCTCCCCATCTCTGTCTGGACTCAAGCTTCCTGGGGAGAAGACCTTGAGTCACTGGCCAGGGAATCAGTGATGCCTGCAATGTTGTTAACCTCAAAGCCCACAGTCAGCCGACAGGAAGCTCTCTGGAGCTCCCAACCAATCTGAGCGCTAGGTCAGGATCTGGCTCTGCGCCAAAGGCGGCCACCACCTGTTTTTGTTGTTGTTTGCTTTCTCTCTCTCTCTCTCTCTCTATTTTTTTTTTTTTGCATAAAAACGATGTTGGCTGTCTACCGTTTCTTTGTTTATGTAACATCCAAGCTGCGATTATGTTGTGGGGAAAAGCTGCAACGCCAATGGTGTGGCCTGCAGCTCCCTAAACAGCCGCTACCTGCTTTGTGGAATGAAAGGGTTAGCGGCCCTGTTCTGGAAAGATGGTTGCAAAGTCTGGGACCCTGTAAAGTACGCCCCATACTGTGGCAAAGAGGAGATGGTGACCATGAGCAGTGTTTCTGGACAAGCGTACAGATGCCAAGTAGAGATGTCCTGTATGCCAAGGATGTACTTACTCATCCTGAGAGGTTTGCATTCTTTCCTACTGATAAGCTTCTGGCTTCTATGATATAATGAGGATGGTAGGCTTGTAGGGGTGTGTGTGTGTGTGTGTGTGTGTGTGTGTGTGTGTGTGTGTGTGTGTGTGTGTTTATGTGTGTGTCTGCATATGAGTGTAAGTGCAGTGGAGGCCAGAGACAAGCCTTGAGTGTCCTTCCTCAGGCACTGTGCATTGGTTTGGTTTAGCTTGGGTTTCTTGGCTTGCTTTTAAGACCGTGTCTCATTGTCTCTGCCTCTTCAGAGTGAGGATACCAAGCACTTGCCACCACACCTGGTTTTTTAAAACATGGTTTCTAGAACTGAATGTATGTCTTTATGTTTGTAAGGCAAGCAAGCACCTTCCCAATGGAGTCATCTTCCCAGACCACTTATAGTTGTTTTTAAATTATTTTAAAATATATCTCATGATTTATTCACATCAGGAGTCAGCTTTTTTGTTGTCTGAGCTTTGTTCCATTTATCTGTCTATCTATCTATCTATCTATCTATCTATCTATCTATCTATCTATCTATTTGCTTACTTACTTATTTCCTTACTTACTTAGCGGAGGCCATGCATGTGCCAAGGTGCCTCTGTAGGCCAGACAACACACTGACAGAATTGGTTCTCTCCTTCCATCATGTTGGTCCAGATTAACTCAGGTTGTCTGACTTTACCCACTAAGCCATCTTGATGGCTCATTAAAACACGTGTGTGTGTGTGTGTGTGTGTGTGTGTGTGTGTGTGTGTATGTGTGGTGTGTGTGTGCAAGTGTGGGCTTGCTATTGAGCACACGTGGAATCAGAGGACAACCTTTGGTATTGTTCCTCAACTTCCACTTTATTTGAGACAAAGTCTCTTGGGTCACTGCTCTGCACATCAGGCTAACCGACCTGTGAGCTTTGAGGGACTCTTCTGTCTGCACTCCCCACCCCCAGACCCATCAAGTCCTAAGCGTGCTGGGATTGCAGATGCATGCTAATGTGCCCAACATTATGTGGGTTCTGGGGATCTGAGCTTGGGTCCTCACACTGTGTCAATTGCTTTATTCTCTGAGCCAGCTCCCTGTTCTTGTAACCATATTTTTGCCAGCAACATCTTTACATTCTTGTTCCTGCGTTCATTCATTCACTCACCCTGGCTAATCACTAAAGACCATGTGGTACATAAGGTGACCTCAGACTCCCTGATCCCGAGTTTGACTTCACTCTTGAAACCTACTGAGGCATCCTAAAGAGCTTTTGTTTGTACTGATTGTATCTATTCATAAGAAAAACAATGTATCCTCAGAACTGTTAAATATTTACTTAACAATGTATCTAATACACAACCCACTATATGTTAGCATACTTATTTTTCATTCAAAACAACTACTTTTCAAAATAGAAAAAAATAGGAAGGGTAATATAAATGCTTTTGTAATTATCTGGCTCAGTAGGGGACAGCTGAATTTGTCTATCTGTCTTTCCTTCCAAGTCTCTTGAGGTTTAGAAAGAAACTTTCTAGACCACTGTTGACCTTCTGCTTCAATGTTACACCAGAACTCAGCAAGTGAAACCCCAGGCCCCAGAAACAAACTTGCAGAACCTGGTGAAATCAGGTGAACTCGGAGGCTCAATCTGGCATCCTAGTAGATCTCTGACCTATGCACAATTTTGAAGTAAGATGCATAGGTTGCTAGGAAGATAATAGCTCACCAGCCACACAGACCTTTCACAAGACTGATGGGTTTGATTATTAGATATCAAATAATCGCATTAATTTCTTCCACTGGTGATGCTACCAGGACACCCATTAAGTATTGGGAGGCACTCAAACTCATACACACAGTGAACACAAGTTGTTCAGATTCCCACTTCTTTGGAGTGCTTTGCATTTTAGCATTGGCAGCAATATTGCCCATTGTTCTCCTGGAAGGGACAGGCTCCATCCATTCTTCTTTGAGCAAGTATCATCAGACACCTTATCTGAAGAGGTTTGTTTTACCTGTCACTCATGCTTTTGAATGGATATCCCATGCAAACGTTGGCTGCTTCAGTCAGATGCTCAGTCTCATAGATCCCTTTGCTTCAGGCAACCATTGCTCTGCAGGGAGAGGCAGAAAGGCTTTAGCTAGACTCCCTCCCAACACCTCACACCACATAGCAAAAAGATATGTGCTCCAGGGTGCTAATTAGATCAATAATTTGTTCTGCTTGTTAAGGATGCATCTTTTCCACTGTGTGGCCAACAACATGCTCTTTCCCACTCAAGCACCACTGTCGCTTTTGTACCCTCCGAACAAATGGCACATCTTGCCTTGGCAGTGTTACATGAGTCATTTGACCTTGTGGACCTCTTGAAAGGGTTCACAACCACACTTTGGAAACTTCTGTCTTTGTGAGAGATATACATGGCCAAACTCTTCCCACAGAGTTATCCACTATCCAGTGCTGGAAGTTGGCAGTGAAAACTCATGTCAGAATGGGAAAAATGGTACCACTTTTTCATTATAGTGAAATACGTATGACATAAAGTGCACCATTGTAACCATTTTATGTGTGACCCAGTGGCATTAGGTACGTTCACAGAGACATGAAACCATTGCCATCCTCCATCTCCAGGCATTACCATCTTCCCAAAGAAAAACTCTGTACCCATGAAACAGTGCTGCCTACTCCATCCCTGATGCCAAGTAACTACTGCCACCCTCTCCATCTCTGTGACTGACTGCACCTGGTTCTCAGAGGAATAAGATCAAATTGTGTCTGTCTCTCTGTGGTGGGCTTTTTTCACTTAGCATAACGCCTTCAAGGTCCATCCATGTGGCAGGTGATGGCAAAATTTCCTTCCTTTTATGGCTGACTAATATTCCATCATGTGACTTGTTACCTCACATCCTTCCATTCATCACAGATATTTGGGTTATTTTCATGATTTGGCTATTGTACATTAAAATATTATTATTGATATTATTATTATTTTATTATTATTTCAAACCCTCATCTAACCTTTCAATCAACTCCTGATTACTCTTTCTTTGCTCAGCAGTACATCACCAGAGGCTTCCGGGCCTTCTATTTCAACGTACCTCACTCCCAGCCCAGGTGAGCCTGTACAGTCAAGGACATTTGTCTAAAGCACACCCGCTGCTCAGGCCTGATGCTCCCTGCCTCCTGCATCCTTCCCAAACTATCTGCACTCTCACCACCCCACGATGGACTTCAGTAATAGCTTCTCTGTTTGTTCCATTCCAGCAACTCTTCATTGATCTGCTGTTTCTACCACTTAGAATCCTGAGCATAGACGCACCTTAGCCTGTTAAATCTGTTGCTTGCATGTGTTCAAGTTGGAAGTTCAGCTCAATAAAGACAGAGGAATCTACACATAGGAAGTAGGTGTGGCGAGGAGATTTTCCAAAGCTTGGGGATCCCATTAGATCACTATGGATGCCATGGTTTTCCTAAATCATCCTTATCAATCCTTTAGAAATTTGATTATGGGACTTACTGTTTCACTCACTGTTCTGGCCAATACGCTACAGCATCCAATAAATTGAGCCTTGAATGAGAGGTGAATAAATTGACCCCTCATCGCAGAGAGGCTGCCGGACATTCTGTGAAACAGAGGAAGACACATTTCACTAAGCATTGTGTTTCTCAGTGGCTCCAAGCAAGCAGCCATGGCAGGCAGCACCTTTAAGCTCTGAGGTCACCCTTGACTCTGTGCACCTGTTGGTACTTTCTGCTCTGCACCCTGGGTTCCCAGTGGGAAGAGCTCTGCCTGCTTTCACAATGAGAAACAGGCATTAGAGACACAGTGGGGTAGTAAAAATGAATGGCCTGTGTAGTGGGTACATTTGCTTACAGACTGTTTACCTTGTTTACGTGAAGCCTTAGTCCTTAGGTTATTTAGGTAGATAAGACTTATAGATTTATAGTCACCTATGCTTGTCATCTCTATAGTTATGTTAGTTAAGTTCTCCAGATTTACAGATACATATGTCAGATGGACAGGTAATCGTCAATCATTTCATGGACCTAGAGAATATGACATTTAAATAATTTAGAATTCTGTTGACATGAGACACAATTGCTCCTGGCAGCACCAATTTGATCCCAAGAGAATTGGGCTTCTAAGACATTTCCATTTGGAAGTTTGTCTTCTTGGCACAAAATGGCCTACTGGGCAAAGAACTGCCCTTGCCTCAACTGCTGACAGTACAAATGCTGTCCTTTCTGGACAAGCAAGACACAAGAAAAAGTAACTACTGAACTCTGCCAAGACAGGGTAAGATGGTCTTTCAGAATTCCTGCTTCTGAAAATGGTCTGTCAGATACTCTAGGCCTGTAGCCAATTTGAATGCACCAACAATGCTGAGAAACATTAGGTGACTGTCCAGGCTGCCAGCTGTCTCTGTCTACTCTTGCAAGACTCCTGAAAGTTGCTTGCATCCATCCGCCATTTCTCAGGTATCATTATATTCCTTCTCAGGTCTTTGATAGGACTGAAGACTAGCAGTTATAATTACAACTTAGTATATATAATATCCTAGATAGAACATATTAAGTATTAGATTTAGTTTCTTTAGGATAGGACACCTTTTGGAATGATCTTTGTAACATGCCATCTACCTACGCTCCAGACGGCTCTGGATTTTAGTATGTGTCTCTTGTTTGATATTGTTCAAGTTGGTTGTAGTTCCATCTTATCTA
This sequence comes from Peromyscus eremicus, assembly GCF_949786415.1. Classification (NCBI taxonomy): domain Eukaryota; kingdom Metazoa; phylum Chordata; class Mammalia; order Rodentia; family Cricetidae; genus Peromyscus; species Peromyscus eremicus. The sequence goes on from NC_081425.1 coordinate 82,204,303, forward strand.
GGTCATTATCCCTTATTACTCCTGGACAATATTTGACAATCATTCCTATTGTATATAGTCTTGTATTAGGTTAGAATCATCTTATTTAGACAAAAGGGAGAGATGTAGTGGGTAGCTGTTCCAGCTTTGACCTGGAAGTACTACCCCCATTGAGGCTTCGGTAACTGTCAGCCTGCTTTGCAGCTGCATCACTCTACCCCACCTCACCCCACCCACCCCACCCCACCCCACCTCACCCATCCCACCCCACCTCACCCCACCCCACTCCACCCCACCCCACCCCACCCCATCCCACCCAGGCCTCTGCTCTTGACCTCCTACTGTATACAGAGCTGCTGTGTCTGGTGCTGAGAAGGAATTCCCCCAGAGGAGTTTGTAGAGAGGTATAACCATCCTCATTTATAAATGAGATCCAGAGAGGTTAGGTCTCTTAGTCAAAGCCACTCTGCTCACAAATTCGTCTGCAGCTGAAGTCCATGCCTCCAGACATAAGCTCTGATGCCTTTCTTATTGTGGAAAAATAAGTGACAATCATACCTTGCCTAAGAACTATGTAGATGACAATAACGTGTGTGCTCACTGTTCCTGTTGTAGACGAGCTTACCACCAACAAGGGAACCCAAAGGGAACCAAGTGGTTCCTAGGTGTGTGGTCATCACACAGTGTGTCATTTAATGCTAAGAAGGGGCATCATTGTCATCCCCCTGCTGTGTCAGCACAGATGAGAACTAGGAAGGCTATGAAATCATACACGTGTAGGTTGTACATGTTTGTGTGACTGGAAAGCAGAAGGAGGAAGTGTTGGATCTGGAGGGACTGCTCAGTGATTACTCTTGCAGAGGACCTGGGTTTGGTTCTCAGCACTTATGTGATGGCTTACCACTGGCTATAGGTCTAGTTCCACGGGATCTGATGCCCTCTTCTGGCCTCTGCCGGCACCAGGCATGCACTCCGTATACATATGTACAAGCAGGCAAACACTCACACACATAAAATAAAAACGATCAAATCTGGAAAATAAAAAGAGAGTGTTTGGCCAGAAGAAGGGGGTAGTGTGGGGGAGGAGCAGGGAGGGCAGTGGAGTATCAACAGTGGAGTACGAACAAGGTACCGTGATGTGTCTCTTAAAATGTTTTCGTAGAACCCATTGTTTTGTATACTAAAAATAATTTTTTTAAAGAAAGTAAAGTCACTTGATGTCACAGAACTAGTAAGCAGTAACAGAACTGTGGACAGGCTGGGCAATGGTGGTGCATACCTTTAATCCCAGCATTCGGGAGGCAGAGGCAGGCTGTGGGTCTCTGTGAGTTCAAGGCGAGCGTGATCTATAGAGTGAGTCCCAGGACAGCCAGGACTGTTACACAGAGAAACCCTGTCTTGAAAAACCTAAAGAAAAGAAAAAAGAACTGGGGACCCACTCCAAACAAGGCCTGCTTGATTTCAAAATTCCCATTTTACCTGCCACATCCCGGAGCTAATGTGATGAGAGGGGCCGCTGAAGCAGAGAAGGCCATTTGGCACAGTACCCTCACCTTGGACTTCAGGTCAAGGGCTCAGCCATCCTTCTTGTGTGTTGCGAAACTCTGGGTATGGGTAAGTGCACCTTCCTGGGGGACAAGTTCAGCCTCGATGAGAAAGGGAAATAAATTTTAAGACTCACAGACCTAGTTTAACACTAGTGTCTAAATGGAGAAACAACCACCCATGGGGAGAGATGCTTCCAAGCTTTGCAGCCTGTGGTGGCACTGGGACCCCACTGCATTGTCCCAGCTTGCTGGCAGCCTTGTGTCCCCTCCCTCCCCCTCAGCCTGTGCTGTTACCTGAGAGGAGATAAAGCACGGATGGGGCAATGATTTTAGGAGCTAGTCGTTTGGAATGGGACTGGCCAGGTATCCTTGATGGACCTGGTCTCAGAAAACAGAACATGAAGGAGACAGCCTATGAACAAAGCTCCGATTGGAGTTTTCCCAAAACTCCAAGAGGCTTCCATTTAAGTGTGAGAAAGGGTAGAAGATCTGTTGGATCTAAAAGGCCAGCCCTGGGACCTGTCTATCTCCCAGGTTTATAATTTCACTGTGTTCCTCCACCCATTCTGATGCAATGGTCACTACAGCAGAAAGAGCCCTTGACGGAAGAAAGGCGGGTCTGTCTTCCAGGGAACAATCGCTCTGTTGTCTGAGGAATGCCACCCAATATGATAGGTGAGATGTTGATATGCAGGCCCACTCTACCCGTCTGGGTTCTTGCTTGTGTTTTTTTGGTCAGTGTCAAGTTTGTCCTGCTGGCCAAGAGGCAGGTTTTAACTTCTCCAGTAAGTAAGGAGGCATTGGGATGAGGTCACGGGTCCTCTGATGCCATTTGAGATAGCTTTCTAGCTTTTCCTGCCTATTTCTGCTCATGCGCAGGCTTGATCCAGCGAGAGACGCAGAGAAGGAAGTATAGTCACAGAGCTCAGAAGGTGGAGGGAAAGCCAAGACAGGAAGACACCGGAGGCCCCTCCCGGAGGACTCCATACCCTGCTGCCAAACAGCGCAGATACACCTAACTCCCAAGGAACATGGCTTCTCACCCACTAAGTCCGACTGTGGCCATGACTTTTGCCTCCCAGGAGGATGCTTTTAGTGTTTGGAGACATTTGTCACAACTCTGGTGCTGAAGCTGGTAGAGAGGCCAGGGCTGGAGAGAAACAGCCTGCAATGGCTATAACAGAGACTATTCCTGAATGTTAATAGTGTCAGCACTGAGGAATCCTAAAGGAAAAACACCAGCGACCTCAGGCATCACGTCCTGGTCATTCCCACTGGCCATCTACACTGGTCACAGGGAGTGATCTCAGCAAAGAACCATCCAGAACAAAATGCCAGTAGTGTCAGGTTGGGGCTCACCTGGTATGGTAGTTTGAATGTAATTGGCCCTCGTAAGCTCATAGGGAGTGGGCACTATTAGGAGGTGTGGCTTTGTTGGAGTTGGTGTGGCCTTCTTGGAGGAAGTGTATCACTGTGGGGGTGGGCTTTGCGGTCTCATGTATGCTCAAGCCATGCCTGATGTCTCAGACCACTTCCTGTTGCCTGTGGGTCAAGATGTAAGAACTCTCAGCTCCTTCTCCAGCACCATGTCTGCCTGCATACTACCTTGCTTCCTGCCTGCTAATAATGGACCAAACCTCAGAACTGTAAATAAGCCACCCCAATTAAGTGTTTTCCTTTATAAGAGTTGCCATGGTCATGGTGTCTCTTCACAGCAATAGAAACCCTAACTAAGACACCTGGTTTAAGGTGTGATGCCCTGTTCTGGTTTTACCTTGGTAGCTATGATAAAACACTCTGACCAAGGGCAACTTAGGAGGGTAAAGGGTTTATTTTAGCTTACAACCCAGGTCACAGCCCATCATGCTGGGGGCAGTCGGGCAGGAACTTGGAGTAAAACCATGGAAGAACACTGCTTGCCAGCTCGCCCATAGGATCACGTTTAGCTAGTTTTCTTCTAAAGCCCAGAAATACCTTCCCAGAGAATAATGATGCCCACAGTGGGCTGGGCCCTCCTACATCAGTTAGCAGTCTAGACAATCCCCCACAGACATGCCTACAGGCTAATCTGATCTAGGCAGACTCTCAATCATGCCTCCCTTCTCAGGTGACTCTAGGCTATGTCAGGTTGACAGTTAAAGGATGGCGTCCTAACTCACAGAAGCCAGGCACAACCAATTGAAGTATAAAGCAGAAGCAAGAGCTACGACCTGCCTTTCCAATCTCAGAAAGGGCAGGGAGCAGGCTGCCCAGCATGGGCAGGCAGGACCCCGAGGGCAATCTTCTCCAAGTGCCACCACAGGGTCACTCAGATTCTACCCTTTTGCCATTAACAAGGGCTTGTAATTTCCCAGGAAAGAGCGTCTGACTGGCTGGCTGGCTTGGCCTTAGAGCTGGGCAAGGCCACAGAACCACCAGGCCTCAGAATCAACATATGCCCCCAACTCAGTTACCACATGCTGTGATTGGCACCATTAGACAAGCCTCGGGCCCTGTGTCCTATGACTCCACTCAGAGGAGCCAGACAAGGCAGTTTGTCCTCTAATCCTTGGGAGAACTGAACTGAGATTCACTAGACTCAATCTTAAAAAAAATAATAAAAATAAAAAAGAGGACTAGATAGGTGTTACTCCACCGCATTTCCCATCCTATGGATTAACTTAACAGACAGTACATGGTGCATAGTGCCTGGATACCAGCATAAACACCCCCACCCAGGTACAAGCCTCATGTAAGACGTGCTGAGGGTCTAGTAAAGATGAGGTCAGTTTGGGGCAAAGAAAAAGAGAGAGAGGAGTGTTGAGGGAGGTACCAAAGGTGGTAGTGGTGATGGAGGAAGGATGCTAGGGAAAGAGAAGGGTCTAGTCAGTGAGTACTGGGGTTCCATTTGGGACATGGTGACCTGCTCCAGACCCACCCACCACAAAGGAGCCATTCAGGCTAGGAGAATCCGGGAGAGGGAGATGCTGTGGCTTCCAACAATGTGTGCTGGAGGGTCTGTGAGCAGCAATTGGGGTGAGCTGCCCTGTCCATTTGCCACCCCACATGTTATCAGTGGGAGAACTGGGTCATCAGCAACCTGTCCCAAATGGGAGGCCACTGTCGTGTTGGCAGGAGGGTCCCTGCAGCTGTGCCTTTGATTTGTTCTGTGAATGAAAAACAAGCCCATAGTGGGTGCATGGGGATCCATTGCACTGGCCACAGGGCAATTATTTATTATGAGTCTTGAATACTTGCCTGATTGTATAAGGTTTTATGGTGGTTTTACACAGAGCACGAGAGCTCAAACTCAGTCATTTCCGCAGCAGGGCGGGGGGGGGGGAGGGAGAGAGGAGAGATTTGGGGGCTCAGTGTGGGAGCTCCAGGTTTACCTCTTGGCAGAGAGGTTCACAGACAAAGTGAGATACTAGGGAACAGACCAGAAATCGCCCCAAATTCCTTTGTGCTTAGCCCTCCATGGGAAGTTCTGGAGAAAATAACTTCCACTTCCACCCTACAATGATGTCATTTCCTCTGTAAATAGCACAATTGTTGACTGTAGGAGGCCAGAGAGAAAGGTGTGGTGGGTTTCTAAAGGGCAGTCCCGGATTGAGAGAGCTGCTGAACTAGAGGCAGGCAGAAGGTCTGGGGCTTGCTCTGAGTGACTGTGCCTCTCACTTCTGCCCTGTCTCTTATTTACCATCTAGTTTCTTTCTCTTCTTCTCCCTCCCCCTCATCTTCTTTTCCCTTCTTCCACAGCCTCTTCTTCCCTCTCTCTTCTCCCCTTCTATCGTTTTTTTCTTCCTTCTTCATCTTCTTCATAATCTTCCTCCTCTTGTTATCATCATGAACCTCTCATCCTTCCTCTGCATCCCTTTTTAAGATTAATGTATTTATTCATATATACATATATATGTGTGTTTGCCTTCATGTATGTATGTATGCATGCATGTATGTATCTATGTATGTATGTATATATGTATGTATGTGCATCATATGCATGCAGTTCCCATTAAGGCCAGAAGATGGCATCAGATTCTCTGGAACTGGAGTTTTAGCCAGTTGTGAGCTACCATGTGGGTGCAGAGAACTAAACCAGGGTCCTCTGCAAGAACAGCCAATGCTCTTAATCACCGAGCCACCTTCTACAGCCTCTTCTACATCTTAATCATCCACCCTCTTCTTTTTCTTCTCTTCTTCCTTCTTCAACCCTGCTGTTTACTGACCAAAAATGATGTGTCAGACAACACATTTTACAGATGCTTTCTCAATCAGCCTCCACAAAATCTCATTGATGCCACAGTATGGAGACAAGGTCTAGAAATCAGAGAGGCTTAATGACTCATCCAGAGTCCCACAGACAGCAAGTGATGGGTCCTAGCCATGAACCCAGGTAGGAAGGACACACAGTGTTTCTAGTCTCCAGACTGAGCTCCTGTTCCCCACCCTGACCCTGGTTGACATTCTCTCTATCCCTTTCTGGAGCCCTCTTGTACTGTCAGGCAGGGCCAGAGACCACACTGATCTTCATGCAGGCTGTTTGGGCTCTGTGGAAAGTATGGACACCCAGCTGCTTCTTCTAACTCTGGAGTTACTTTATGGATGAACCAGGACACATCTGCTTCAACATTATGAACTGGAAAATGGGAACAAAAATGTATCGCTTGTCAGGATGCTCAATGACCAGTTTTTTTGGTGGTGGTGGGCAGGGGGACTTCTTGATAAATGAGACATGTAAGATATCATTATTTTTGTCATGTCATATCTCTGATGCCAGAGTCACAACCTCCTTAGGAGCAACTCTATGCATACATGTAACACATTTTCTTGGAGTGTGTACCCAGTGCTGAATAGATATATTTATATGAATGACCAGGAAACAGCTGGCCAGCCTAATAAAAGAATAGTGTCTGTGAATGTATGTTCTCCATAACATTGCCCAGTCACCCCATGGAGCCTGGGAGGCAACACATAAGCATGATTCTTTCTGTTACTTCCCCAACACCATGCCACGGCCAGCATTAAGATCTCTACCCATCTGATAGGTAAAAATTAGTATCTCAGCATGATCTAAATTTGCATTTCTCTTCCTAAGAATCAGCTTTAGCACATTGCACCTGGTTAAACATTTACATATCCTTCCATATGCAGGGTTGAACACAGCATCCAGCTTCTGGGCTTTCCCTCCATGCACTGTACTATACATATTGGGGAGATTACAACAACACAACTTTCTATCACTCTTTCCCAGGTTGGCATAAATGCTGTTGCTGTCATCTAGTTGGTTGGTTAGTGCTTTTGTTATTGTTGTTTTATTTGTCTTGTTTGTTTTGTTTTGGTTGGTTGGTTTTTGAGACAGACTCTCACTATGCAGCCCAGGCTGGCCTGAGAATCCAAATCCGCAGCCTCCCACATGGTAGGATTATAGGTGTGAGTCATTATACCTGGTTTGTTACTTTTTAATTTTGTTCATGACATAACTCATTTTTAAAAGAAGACAAAGTGAATCCGTGGCCTGTGTCCTAGAAGGTATTAGGGGGAAGGGGTCTGCATGAGTTCTGAATGTGTCCTATGACAATGAGTCATTGAGCTCCCATTTGTGTGCTGAGGGAAATACACAGATATGGGAGTAAAGAGGTGAAAACTTTATAAACCACATATACTAAGTTACCTGTAGCTTTGCTATACAGTAAAAAACTATGCACAGATGTGATATGGCACAGAATTCAGCATTGCAGGAGATTTTTCTAGGGGGTCCCTTCCGGAAAAAACTTGGGGTATGCTGCTCCTAAGGAGCCATGTTCATGTCTCAGCCACTGATGGATCCCAGTGTCTCCATAAAGTCCAGACCTACCAGAATGTGAAGGTCAAGGGCAGGGGCTACTGTTGATGGCTGAGTTGGTTCCCAGGACAGATACCTGCTCCATAAGTCTGGGTTCAATAAATAGATATGGGCTATAAATAGAGACACACACTCTGACTCACTTTATCACTGTCCCTAAAGCACAGTTTTCAGATCTGTTAACATGTGAGCCACTGACCTACCCCAGGTGGGACTCTGAGTTACAAAAATGAGTGAGGGAAGTCTTTGCCCTTCTCAAGTCCCACTGAGGCAGATATATGTGCAATGGGGATAGAAACCACATCTGAAATGTGAAGCCTCGTGGGGACATTCTTTCTAGCTCTGAATCTTTCCATCCTGGTCTTCCTAGATGTCCCAGAGCACCAAGGCCAAGAAAGAAAACCATTCCAAGTATCAAAGATCACCTTACTCACTCCAATAGCATCTCAAGACGCTATTCTTATTTCCGTGGGGGTCCCTGGGGTGGTCCAGACCCTCAGGGAACTCTCAGCAAGGGTGGTAGTCTCCATCATGGTGGTCCCAGACCCTTCTCACCCATCCTGGCCCAAAGACACATGATCTGGGCTGTTTATGGGGTGTGGGCTCTGACGTGTGGGTGGCAGGCTCCCGAGCCACTGGGCAGTAAAGTTTCAGACATAGGCCTGCTTCCCAGCTGCAGCTGCCACATCAAAAGGCCGAACGCCTGCAAACTTTGCCTTAATTAAAAAGTTACGGTAATCCTCAGGATGGGGGCCAGCCAGACCCCCTGGAGACAACAGCTCTCTGTGGCCACAGACCAGGCCCTTCCACCCACCCTAGGCCCTAGTAAAAGCAGCGGACACTGTGGGCACCGCAGGGCTCCCGTGAATAGGAATGGAAGTGCCCCAGGCTCTCCTGCTCTCATGGTTTGCTTTGGAGGGATCTGTAGCCAAACCTTTGCCCAGAGCTCTGGCTTCCTGGACTGATCTCTCTTCCTCACTCATTCATGTATTCTTTGGGGTCCTTCCCACCTCTCCTGTCTAACACCAACACCTCAAGCCCCCAGAGGCCCACGTTAGAGAGCCATGGACCGGGAATATCCAAGGGCATCCCATTCTCCATCTCCAGCCAAGTCTGGTTACTGGTGCTTTCATTTGGTGGATGGGCCAGGGGAGAACTGGCATTCAGGACAGGCTTGCCCACAGCCACCAGCTCTAGCACCAATGACAGAAGCTACCCATATCACCTGAATGATCTCACAGCTAGCACCAGCCCTTGCCCGTGAAGGGTCTGAGAAGTATGGAGGGGCAGAGACCTGACAGGCAAGTTAAAAAACTGAGTTAAAAACAAAAAACAAAAACAAAAATCAGCTGGACTGAAAGTTGATCTCCCTAACTCAGGCTGGCCTAAAACTCATTCAAGATCTCCCTTTCTCTGCCTTCAGGGTGTAAAGGTTACAGGCATGCACTGTTGCCCACTTAGAAATACTTCTCTTCCGGCTACAGCAAAGAGATACTTAGGAGGTAATCAGTAGCCTCTCTCCAGTGGCTATTTCTATATCCTCTGTTAAGTCAGAGATTCTTTGCAGTGGCATGACAACCTAAACTAACTAAAAATATATTAAAGTTACCAGGGAACCCGTGATTGTTACCAACTAGCTTGTTCAAGGACCCGCAGGTACACAAGACAGGGTAAGTGTGTGGAGGAAGATTTCAACTCTCACTTAAGACAGCCCTTTACAGAGACATTTGAAAACGCATGGACTGCCTCCTGGTGTGGACTCACCTCTGCTCCGCAGACTCTCCAGAGGGAAGACTTTGTCAGCAGGATGGTGTGGGGAGTGGGGAGGAGGGGAGCAAAGTGTTGGGAGCCGCCTCCCAGGGTTTCGTGGTCCTGCACTTGTAAAAAAGCTCCCTACCTCTCTTCTCCCTCTCCCTCTCCGTCCCCAGTTGCTCTGATGAATCTTCTCTGGGTAAGTGCATTTTTTAAGGGCTTCATAGTGTGGACCTGTAAAGTCGATAAACAAGGCAAGGTACCAGCTCCATTTGCGCCTTGGCCGGACATCTTTGCTTGGTACAATAACAGTACACCTGTACACACCGACCCCCAAAACACACACACACACACACACACACACACACACACACACACACACACACAGACTGGGTACTACCTCGTGATTTCAGTGATAATCTAGCAAGACAGAGGTTTTGATTCTCATTTAACATAATAGGAAAACTAGGGCTCAGAAGATTTAAGTCAGCTGCTTAAGTCATGCCCCTAGTGAACACCAGAACTGAGCTACACATCTATTGTCTGCTTCTAAGGCCAGCCCCCTTGCTGTCAGTCACTGCCTCCCCCCGCAACCCGGAAGGCTGTGCCCATGGTCATGCCATGCGCAGTCGGGACTCAGGCAATGGTGCTAGAATCCAAGGCTGAGGCTGCCTAC